>NW_024412403.1:26815282-27140920 GCF_014898765.1 Herpailurus yagouaroundi
CCTTCCTTCCTTCCTTCCTTCCTTCCTTCCTTCCTTCCTTCCTTCCTCATTTTCTTTATAGTTAGGGTTACCTGTTTTAAGTAACACTAAATTGGATCCATGGGTCATTTTCTAGTTTTTAAATTGTTACTATAGTTTTTGTTAAAGACTTTGTTCTTTGGACTCTTGTTATCCTAAGAAGCTGCTAGTAGTGTGTCTTCTAATGTAGAAGAATGTAGAGAATGTAGAGAATGTAACCTAATGTAAAATTTCCCATATTGTTTAAATCTGTTTTCTAAAAGTTTTGGTTTGTATCTCTCTCAAAAAGAAACGTTTGAGCAAATATTCATCTTGTAATATAAATACATTTAAAAGTTAATAACATGTACCTTGTAAATCTAAATATCAAATATTAATAAAGCTTGATTACTGACTTTTAGATAAATATTAGAAGTTTTAATATATTCTTCACATACCTTATGGCCTCTCTTGCATATCTTCTGGGGTGTGTGCCTCACATTGGATTTAGAAGCTGGTGTACTTTCACTTACAGTTTAGTTGTTGATTTTTCCTTCTGATAATACTGTGTGTAGAATGATGAGGAGAATTCCTATGTAACACCCTTTTCTACTTTATTGCCTATTAAAACACTGGATATAACTTGGTACATCAGATGATTCTAGCATTGAGGTGAAATTACATAGAGGGTTTGAGTAAAAATCTCACCATTCTGAGTTGCTTCAAAATAAACTCAAGATTTTTCTTAAATATCCATGAAACAATTAGAAATGGCAGAACTTTTTAAATGTTCATAACAATATTTTAGAACCTCTGCTTCTATTAATACCATTAGGGAGCTGTGGCAATGTATAGCTTTCCTTGATAGACACATTTTTCTCGCTGGGAGAGCTGGAAATATTCCAGCATAATGATTTTCATATCTGTAGCGTCCACCACTCAAGAATTAAAAAGAGAGAGAGACAGAGAGAGAGAGAGAGAGAGAGAGAGAGAGAGAGAGAGAGATAAAAGGATAATTATTACATGTGTTTCAGATTTTAAAGACAATTAGCTGGAGACCTCAGGCTCACATTCAGCACACACAATTTTAAAATATGCTTCATATTGGGTAAGCATTTTATACTTTATGAAGAACATGAATATTCATTGTTTCATTTGATGTTTACACCAATCCTGTGAAGTAGCCAGGAATCATTATCTCAATTTTTCACTTGAAAGAATTGATAAAGAGGAGATAAATGACTTAAGGTTCATCCAGCAGATCTAGGTGGAACATACCCTCTAATGCTCTGAGTTTTCCTTTTTTACAAAATTTATTTTTTTGCTTGGTAGCCTTTTAATTTGTGTGATTTATATGCCTATTTATGTAAATAAGATTTTCATAATGTTAATTATAATCATGAAAAAATTCTTAGCATACAAACTACTCTGTGTACAGGTGGAATAAATATTATCTGTAAGTCTGGGGCTGAGCTGATTCTCCACTATGAGGACCAAAGAGTTAAAAGGAAACTTACTATTGTTTCTCTGAGTTCTGACTATAGTTACACCATTTTGCATATCCACCTCTTAAAACTCACTTAGGGTGAAAGCCCCATGAAGCTTTGCTCAATATTCCTTCTGTATTTTAATAACAATAGAATGTAAATTTAAAACTAACAATTGGTTAAAATTTCTTCAATGGAATGATGACATTATAATATAATGATGACATCAATATAATATTGATGAAATAATAATATTTGTTACAATATAATATTGTAACAAATAATATTAAAGTGCGAAGTTGAATAGAAAAGTTTTATATCACCAAAAACTCAAGATGGTATTCTGGCTGGTACTCTAATTTGCCTGCCTTTGCAAAAGTAGAACCTTCTCCATAATAAAATCCTTCATTCATGGTCTACCTCAAACACAGTTGCAAGTGCATTTGAAGTCTAGAAAAATTATTTACTAACATGCATTTAGAATTGGTTAAATCCTTAAGGATTTATTGTATTCTATGTCATCATCCAGAATATGTATTCACTTATATGTGTTTCCCTTTATTAGGTAGATCAGATAATTTAGTTTCTTCAGTACTTATTATGAGAATTGCAATAATATTGAATCTTTTTTTTTCAAGGATGCATAAAATATGCCTGTCAATTCTTTTAGTGAATTTTATTTATTAGCTTGTGATAGTGATTAGAATATACAGTAAGTGCTGGTCCAGTTCATAGGTATGAGAATAATGTTAAAGGGAGAGTCTTCTGGTAGAGTGATGGGGGAAAAAGCTAAATTTCAGTAGAACCGTGAAGTGTTGTCAGCATTTTAAGTCAAAATTTGATGAGTACCAGCTTCAGGAGAAAGTATGAAAATGAGAAAGAGCAGGTGAATTGGAGATAATGAGTAGTGTCTTTTTCTCTTCTAAATAATATTTTAAACCTCTTAAAATAGGCCTATCCAATTTAGGTTTTTAGCCACACTTTCACAGAGTTTCTTTGTGTTACCTTTACTAACTGTTCATTATGTAAACTATTAATCCTCAAGGGAGGAAAATGTGAACTGTCCCTATGATTAGGGGCAATTGTGGGACTACTACAAAGCCCCACAAGTCTGTGTTCTGTGTGCACCTGGGAACTGAAAGAAAATGTCAGGTTTTAAAAATGTTATTTATTTATTTTGAGGGAGAGACAGAGACAGAGACAGAATCGCCAGCAAGCTCCATGGTCAGTGCAGAGTTTATCACAGGGCTTGATCCCAAAACCCCGGGATCGTGAACTGAGCCAAAATGAAGAGTTGGTTGCTTAATGGACTGTGGGCCCCCCCAGCGCCCCCCCAGATGTCATTCTTATACGCTAAGAGCTATGTTACATTTTATGAGCTATTTTTCCTATGTAGTATCATATTATTATGTTAAAGTTCTGCAATTATTTATTTTTTTCTTTTTCTTAATGTTTTATTTATTTTTTAGAGAGAGAAAGGGAGAGACAGCGCAAGTGAGGGCGGAACAGAGAGAGAGGGAGACACAGAATCTGAAGCAGGCTCCAGGCTCTGAGCTATCAGCACAGAGCCCAACAGAGGGCGTAAACTCACGAACTTAGAGATCATGACCTGAGCCGAAGTCAAATGCTTAACTGACTGAGCCACCCAGGTGCCCCTGCAATTATTTGCTTTGACGAAGCGATCCTGAAATTGTTGAATACTGTGTATTATATTCCTTTTGACAAAAATTATTATTATTTTTCATCACTAACATAGAAGGAACCAGATTTGTTTTCTGGATTTTATTGCTGAAATAGGAAAACAGCAGTTTTATAGTGTGTAGTGTGCTGGTTCACAGGGTAGCTGGTGCTTTCCTGAGAGTAATTACTATCTGACCACAAAATAGGGATCCTCTGGGTACTGCCAAAATACTGCGTGGACATGGGATGCCCTTGACAGGTGGGAGCCTTCCTCGCTAAGGCTCAATCAGAAGAGTTAGTGATTGGAGAAGAGTTTGAAGCTCTATGCTTTTCAGGTTTAGGTAACATTAGTGGAGATAGTGGGAGAATTTCAGAAAGACAGATGGATAGGTCTTCGCTATATTTGAAAGCTGCCTTAAGCGTGTTAGGCATAAAGGCTTGAAAGAGCTCAGCCCGGGGAAGTATTTTCCTCTTTATTCAATGTGTGTCCTCCTCACAGTCAGGTCCCTGAAATGACCTGTGAAATGTGGTTTGTCAGTATCATTAACTTCCATGATTGTGATATGGGTGGAACAGAAAGAATATTTGTAATCTTTGGTAAACTTCATTGGTCTTCCATGAATTGAAAGCATCCTCCCTTGGGTTGATCCATGTTTGTCTCTTTTATTGTTGCTTTATGACTACATTTAAAACTGATGCCTGGGGAAGGAGGATGGTGGGGAATGAGGAGGATTTTGAATCTATTTTGTGGGCCCAAACCTGTAGGATGAGCAAAGTTTCGGTAATTGTGGTCCACTTTCCTTTTGGCTTGAAGTCCAAATCTCCAGTGGGTTTTTGTGGTATTCATTTAGGGTCAGGGTGACCTTGTTCTAAGATGGCTTCTGACATATTACATTTGACACCGTGTCCTGTACTTGGCAACTTTTCACCTGCCACGAAAAGCTCTGCCTTCATGCCAACGCCGGCCGGACCTTGAGTTTCAAACCAACAGGATAACGGTTGGCAGCGGCTATAGTGACAAGCCAATTGTCTGCTTTGCAGAAGGTTGTCAAGAACTCTGATGACTAAGGGCTGGTCTGGAAATAGCTAGCATTGGCCATGGGCTGATTATAAGAATCACATCTTTGGAGGATTTCAATGGCTTTGAAGTTCCCCGCAAGCAAGCATGCTTTTTCCTTCATCAGAGCAAAACAAGTCAAAAGATATGAGCAAGGCACATGTGAGTAATACTCAGTAAGCAAAACAGGTTAATGTGTAAAACACTCCTGGAAAAGAAAAAATCCAACTCTTTATCTTTTATAGCACATAAAAACATTTTCCACTTGGCAAATTGTGTTTCTTTAAAAATAGCATGGACTCCTGTGGTATGAAATTAGAAAAGAAAGAGGAAAGTAGTCTAGCATGCTTTCAGAAACTTATGAATTGAATTTTGCCTGTATGCTGAATCTGAAAATAGTTGTGTTTTTTTCTCACTAATGAAAAGGCATTATAATTGCTTGTCCCAACAATTCTTTTAAATAAAAAAACTATCCCTAAAAGAAATTAGGACAAAGTTTTGGCAAGAAGCAGTTGCTCCACTTTGTTGTTCTGTTTCTCAGAATGTATTGTTTTTCTATTAGAATAATGGCAACAAAAATACTGTCACTGCCTTACGTCAGTCCTTTCCTGCCATCTCTGTAACAATTTCTTTTCACTGGCTTTTTTAGTTATCATGATAGTAAATTTTAAATAGTGTTAAAAAAGCTTTTTATTATGGGAAATGTTAAACACAGAAGTAAAGAGGGCAGTAGAATGAATCTGCATTATCCATCTTCTGAGTTTTCCACTCGTGGTCAACCTAGTTTCATCTGAAGTCAGCCCTTCTACCTCTATTGGGTTGTTGGATTATTTTGAAATAATCCCCAAGTATAAAATTCTTTACTCTGTATTTATTTCAGTGTATGTATCCATAGAAGACACAGACTATTTAAAAATCCAACCACAATATAAATATCACACTTTAAATATTCTAAATATGAAATATCCACTTAGTGTGCACATTTCCCCACTTATAATTTTTAAATTGGTGTTTGAATCAGTATTCAGATGAAATCATCACATTGTATTTCTGAATATACACATTGCTATGTCCCTTAAATCTTGTATTAATTTCTAGGTTTCCTTGTTCTGTCTCTTTATTTTTCCCTTAGAGTTTATTTTTTGAAGATACTGAATCACTTTGTCCTTTGGAGTTTGCCACATTCTAGATGATGTTAATTGTATTCCTGGTGTGTCACATAATCTGTTCCTGTGTCTCCTATAATTTCTGAAAACTTGTAGTTATATCTAGAGCCTTATTTTGATTCAGGTTTGATTTCCTGGCAAGACTCCTTCAGAGGTGGTATAGTGTCCTTACATCATATACAGGAGGCACGTAATTCTGATGGTTTCTTTTTGCATTACTAGCAGCCATTAATATTAATTTCTTAGACTCATTATAGATGGGTCATCTAATTTTATCAATGCCACTAAGTTTCTGGATATGTATGAAGATAGACATGATAACATTTCCAATTGTTTGGATGTGCGAGGTCTGAGAAAAAGTAGGAATTAATGATGACTTCAAGGATTGGGCCTGAATAGGATTGAAGAAGAATAGGGTTGCCATCAACCAAGATGAGAAAGGTTTGTAGGTTGAGCAAGTTTTGTGGAGGGTGAGAGTGGAGTCTGGAGTTTAGTTGTGGACTTGTTGACTTGGAGATGGCCGTTAGGTATCTGTATCATTCAGGGTTCAAGCAGAGAAGCAGAAACCATGTGTATATATAATATATATATATATATAGTGAATATATATATATATATAGTGAATATATATATATAGTGAATATATATATGTGTGTGTATATGTATATATATATATATATATATGTAGATGTCCAGTAATGAGATACATGAAGGGATTTTCATCTCTCTCTGTATATATATGTACGTGTGTGTATATATACACACACGTACATATACTGGATATAAATATACTGGATATAAATTCAGTAAATGAGATATACTCTACTTTATTTCTGGATATGGACCAAAGGTAGACACATAAGCTAGAGATATACAAAATAGAGATACACAGATCCCTTCATATATCTCATTATACTGGATATAGTTCTAGTATATATAGAGATAGAAATGTATGAAGGGACTTGTTAGACTTGACATTACACAACTGTAGGTGCTGTTTAAACAGTCTCTGTGTGGCTCTTGTCTTTGTGTCCTGTACTGAAGCTTGAAGTCCACAGGGTAGGCAGATTGGAGGTAAATAAGGATGAAAGGTTGAAGAGTACAAGGAATAGCATATACTGGAATATATAAGCAAGGTCAGTTTATGGTACCTT
Organism: Herpailurus yagouaroundi; assembly: GCF_014898765.1. Taxonomy (NCBI): domain Eukaryota; kingdom Metazoa; phylum Chordata; class Mammalia; order Carnivora; family Felidae; genus Herpailurus; species Herpailurus yagouaroundi. Next base: position 26,821,824 of record NW_024412403.1, read on the forward strand.
TGACCTTGATGGTATGGCCTCCTGAAGAAGCCAGGGCCCTTTGTCAGAGAGGTAAACATAGACACTTGGCCCTGGGATCTAAGCAGCTAAAAGATATTTCAGGAGCTAGTGGAGTGCATCTGCCTCATGCACACATGGAGAACTAGCAGATACATAAAAACATGTGGGAATTAGAAAATGGCTGCTGCTTCACTTCGGCCCTCCCAGTATTTCATAAGAATCTCTCTTGAGACCCAGCCAAATGAGAAATATCTAGAAAAGGAATTCTGGGAAATACAGTGTAGTGTAGCCGGATTGGTACATGACAAAACCACCACAACATCCAAATAGAAATGTTCAGTAGGTAGTTGAATGTATTCATCTGGAGTTTAGGAAGAATAAATATGGAAGTTGTTAGTATATATGTATGGTTTTTAAAGATTTGAGACTGAATTCAGTCACCAAGGGCATGAGAGTAGAAAGAGAAGGGAATACATCCAGGGACTTAGGTCTAGTGCTCTCCAATTTTAGGAGATTGAGGGGAAGAGAGAGTGTGAGAATAAGCACTGAGAAAGATGATGAGTAGGAGTGGTCTAGTAGCGAAATCAGGAGAGTAGGGTATTTTGGAAGCTTTGTGAAGAAATATGACAAGGAGGAAAGAGAGGCTAATTGCATCAAATTCTGCTGATAGAACAAATGTGATAGAGACTGTCATTGACTTTTGATGACCTAAGGAGAGTATGGAGAGAGATCGAGGACTGGTCAAGTGGATCCAAGTGGTCACTTCCACATTAAGAGGTTGAGTAGAAGAGGAAGAAGACTGGGAAGGCATGGCATGTGTGGTAAGAGGAAAACCAGATGTGTAATGTCAAAAAAGTCAAGAGAAGAAAGTGTTTGAAGAAGAAATGGCAGTGAAGAAAAGCATACAATATGGTGTCCTAGCTTTGATTCCCCTGAAAAAAAAGCTGAAGATGAGAACTTGGGTGCAGGTAGTTTATTTTTAGGAGGTAATTCCAAGAAGTTGGATCTAAAGAGTGAGGGAAAAGCCAGGGAAGGGTAAAAATTAAGAAAATTGTGCATTATTGAACTGGTTATCACTCCAGGACTCCATTTAGAAGATACTTTAGAATCTTTCCTCCATAGAAATGGAGACTGTATGGAATATTGCCCTGGTTAGGTAAGAATTGTCACCAGATGGTGTATTACTTTGCTAGGGCTGATTATAACAATGTACCACAGACTGAATGGCTTAACCAACAAAAATGTATTTTTTCACAGTTTTGGAGGCTAGAAGGGTGAGATCAAGACGTGTTGGCATCATTCATTTCTTCTGAGGACTGCGAGGGAAGGATCTGTTTCTCCTTGTCTTGTGGAAGGCCATCTTCTCTCTGTGTCCTCACATCCTCTTCCGTTTGCACTTACTTGTATCCAAATTACTTCTTCTTATAAAGACACCAGTCATACTGGATTAGGGCCCATCCTAATGAACTTATTTTATTTTTTTAAATGTTTATTTATTTTTGATGGGAGGGGGAGGGGCAGTGAGAGATGGAGACAAAGGATCCAAAGCAGGCTCTGTGCTGTCAGCATGAAGGCTGATAGGGACCCCGATCTCACAAACCATGAGATTGTGACCTGAGGCCAAAGTCAGATGTTTAACTGACTGAGCCACCAAGGTGCCCCTGAACTTCTCTTACCTTAATTATGTCTGTAAAGATCCTGTTTCCAAATATGGTCACATTCTGGAGTACTGGGGATTAGGACTTCACATATGAATTTACGGTGGACACAATTCAGCCCATAACCAGTGGTGTTAACTTTCCCATCCTTCTGTGATACCTCATGCTAGGGTTGAGCAAATTCCACGAATTAGTGAAACAGTTGTGGAAGACTATCTGGGTGGCTCAGTAAGCCCTTGAGGTGGCGTTCTGTGAGAGTGTGGAGAATTGTTTGCCACAAATGCAGATGAATTATAAGTAAGCCAAGGTGATATGGTACAGGGCACCTAGAATATCTCTCAGATGTACTGGGATGCCCCGAAGTCATGATCACTAACCTGAGTGGTCTTGCTGCCTGGAAGACTTGGCTACTCATTGTACGTTTTTCTACCACTGCTGAGCACCTATTTCATGTCTTCTCTCCTTGAACTCCTAGCATGTCTTTCTTCACCTTTAATCCCAGTTGATGAACTTGCTGTCAGTTTCACTGAGAAAATCACGTAATTCAAAGAAGACTTTCATGGGTGCATCCACCTCCTGTCATAGTGCCCACACCCCGTACCTTCTCTTCTGTTATGTGGATGTCAGTGCTGCTAGCTGTGGCTACCCCATCCTCTGACTGTCACCTCCTCTTCCCCAGTCAAGGATATTTCTTTAGTTCTACTTCCTCACACCCTCACTTTTTGGACATCAGTTTTCTACATTTAAAAATATGTCTAGAACCCAGATGCTTTTTACTGCTTTCACATCACCATGCTTTCCATGCTACCATCATCTCTTTCTTGGATCACTTGTAATTGTACCCTCAGGTCTCCCTTATTTTGCATTTACTCCTCTACAGCTTATTCACAACAAAGTAGCTGGAGTGATTCTGTTAAATACAGATCAGATCCAATCTGTCCAGTGCTTAAAATCTTCCAGTAGCCTCTCACCTCACTTAGAATAAAAGCCAAGAAGAATTTCTTATGATCTGGCCTCAGTTTCCTCACTGACATCATCTCTTGCATCCTCTCTCCGTCTTGCTCACTCTTCCCATAGTGACGTTCTTGCTTTTGCTTAAACATGCCTGCCACACTTATGCCTCAGATCCTTAACAATTGCTGTTTCCCACTCCTGCCTGCAATGATCTTTTCTTACCCAAAGCAATGTCTTACTTTGGGTTTTTGCTCTAATGTCACCTTTCGGAAAGGCCTTTCCTGATCTTTCTAACATTTCAAGTCCCCTTTCCATATTTCATATTCCTCTTTTTCTACTTTATATTTCTTCTTGACTTTTATTACAACCTAGCATAGGATATACTTATTTATATTGCTTATTTTTGTTTTCCTAAGAGTGCACGCTTCCCACAGGACAGTGGTATTTGTCTTTTATTTTTCTTCCTAGCACCACCTCTTTGCCATCATAAAACTCCAAGCTCGAGCCTTTCCCTGTTCTCTGAAGCCATGTTTGAATCAGCCTGAGAGACATGCTCTGCTCTTCCCTACAAGTCTCATTATCTAAGTGATACATTTTTACATATCCTGTTGGCATATGTGTGCAATCATTAGACTTTATACCAAAATCAAATTTTGAGGTCTATCTTGAGTGACACAAGAGTGTGGATGCAGGGTAAATGTGAATAAATGCAGCCATTTGTGTAATCTATTACGGTCAGCATTTGCTACTGTGTATTAGTCATAAACAACACTCCCCCAACACGTCCCCCCCTCAAATCTCAGTAGCTTATAAAGATACATTTCTTACTAATGTTGCAATGTCTTATTATGTGGTAGGCTTCATTCTAGTCCTGTTGGCTGTGACTGTGACTATGGCTACCGATGTCACCACAGTAAGCTACTAGCTGCTATCCACATGGCTCCTTTGCATTCTGGAACCCAAGCATGTCACCACAGTAAGCTACTAGTTGCTATCCACATGACTCCTTTGCATTCTGGAACCCACGCTGATGGAACAGCCCTCATCTGGGACATGCAGTTCTGATGTCAGAGGAGAAGAGCAAAAGGGCTGTGACAAAAACATAATGGCTCTTAAAGTTTCTATTTGAATGTAGTATAGGTCACACTTTCTTATATGCACTTGGCCAAAGCAAGGCATATATCCATGCTCAGTGACAATGGAACAAAAATAAAAACGTTTTCCACACAAGGCATTACACATCACATGGCAATAGATAAATAATCCTTCATGGAAGGGAGGAGTGTAATTTGGAACAATAATATAATCTACCCAGGAACTTGTACAAAAAGATCAAAAGCTTTAAATTTTTCCTTAGTTTTCATCCACAAATTGTTTAGAAATTCAACCCAAGCAGACAAGATGTTTGAAAGTGAGGTGAATCATCATAGTCTTGTAGAAGAGACAATTTAATCAGTAGTGAATTTGTTACTATATTGTGATACGATATTATTTATTCATTAAAATGATACTATAAAATAATACTTAACAATGTAGAAAAATGTTCACAATATTGTTGTGGTAAAGGTTTATATACAGAGTATATACCAAGAGGCTAGTACATTTTTAAAAGTTTTAATGGTGGTACAAAAAACAAAACAAAACAAAACAAAAAACACAACCGTACAATTTATCATCTTAACCATTTTTAAGTGTTTCAACTTATTTATTTTTAAGAAAACAATTATTTATATAACTGTGTATTGGGAAAATACCAGAAGGAAAGACACTTAAACATTTACAGAAATATCTCTGTGTGGTAGGTAAATTCCATTTTCTACTTCTAATTTACTTTTATTAACTAAAATCTTAAAAGAACGTGTGGCTTTTGCAATATAAAAGTATAAAAAACAAGAAGTGAAAATTTGGAGATCTTTCATGTAAAGAAATATGGAAATTCAAATTTTTATTTAAGAATGCCAGGGGATAATAGGTAATAAAGTATGAAGTATGCAGTGCTTATGCAGGCTGAATTTGACCCCCGGATTATGATCTTTTAAAAATGTTGTTTAATGGATTAGTGATTTTTTTTTTCTCAGTTGGCACTGATTTGGATAACACTCATCAAAATGTCCCAAAGCATGCAGTGGGAATACTTCCAAATGATAGAGTTTAGACTGTCAGTATCCTGTGATGTGGAAAGGAATGTATGATCATTCTAGGGTCTAGATTTTTAAAATATGGACTATTTCCCCAAGAAGTAGAAGAAAAAAAGTATAAAACACTTTTGGCTTATTTGACATCAGTTGGATTTATAATATCTGGCTAGTTAGAAAACTCCCCTTTCGTGCATCAGCAGTTGGAAAGCAGGGGCTTTAATCTTGAATACACTGTATCAGAAGCCTTGACTGGGTCTGCATCCCTGAGGTTTGGGTGCCTGTGACTGACTGATGGCCAAGAGCTCTGCCAGGCTGTAGTAAAAGAGACCAGCAACTGCCTTAAAAAGTGTATGTTAGACAGCACATAAATTTAATTTTCAAACTGCTTTGTCAATAGTTAGGGGCTTCTTAAAGTTAATTCCCACATTTATTCCATAGAACCTACATGATTTGACTGCATCTAATACCTGAGGCACAGAGTAATTAAGTGGGATGTTTGGATTGGAATTGCAGGGCTTTGCAAATTATTTCTCCCCCTTAAATGCTAAAACAATGTAGTTTTCAATTAGTAAACTAAATAATAGTAAATTTCCAATAAATTAAAGGTAGGTATGATGCTATTCCACTAGACAGGAGGAAAAGGTAGAATAGAGACACTAACTTAATATTACAGTTTATGCTTTTGGGGGGGTCCTTTTAGTGTAAAGGGCAGATGGCCTGCAATGTACAGTGTTTTCTGGGCCATCAATATGTTATATTTCATTCCCAGGATTCTAATATGAAGGTTAAGAGTCTCCATTTAAGAACAAAGGAGTATAAAATGCATAATTTAAAATGATCTATCAGTGGTGATCTCATGAAAAATAATTGCTAATATAAATAATTTTTTATTTAGAGAATTCTTCATATTTTATCTTTGGTTTCTTTTGTCTTAAAGAGTTCAGATTATTCTGTGAAGTGATGGGGGGAGAGTTTTGCTGTTTGCTGTTTTTCCCTTTAAGCCTCAGAATGATTTCTTCAAACAAAAGCTTATGTGAAAGTCTAGTTTATTACACGGAGCTGCAGTGGTGTAGGATAACAGTGGTGTAGGAAAGAGGTTTGGAGTCCTGTTCAACTGGCTTCCTTGACCCAGTGCTTTTTGTAGGCCCTGATGCAACTCCAGAGATCTCCGAGGCTCCAGGAAAAGCCAGTTTGAACCATTAAATTCAAGTATAAAGCAACACAGCTTTGCTCTCAGAAGCAAATCACCATATTATCCCTCCCACCATCAACACTTTAAAAAATAGCTCCCCTAAAACACTGCAAGCTTATAAACTGTGGTCAGCTTTCAGGAGTTTACGATTTCCACCAAGGAAATGTTTGAATTTCAACATTTCCATTAAAATGATTGAACTGTATCACATTTTCATAGGGAACATCTGTTGGAGTTAAATTTAACATGGTCTTACCTGTAATTAAGGCCACAAAAGATTTATTCAGACACTTGCACACAGGGTTCAGCATGCCACACACACCAGCCTCTTATTTTAATGCGAGAGGATAATCTGTAGCTTGGTAACATGGAGCCAGAGGTTACAGAGTCCAGGTAACATGAGGAATAGAAGACATAATTTTTTTTATGTATGGAAAGAGGCAGATTACCTAGAGTTTTAAGGCAGAACAAAGAAAGCTTTGAGACTTGCATAAATCACTTACTACAGGAATCACTGAATGTTTAGAATTAAGCCATGTTCAGGAGAAGACAGCAGAAATGTGTTTGAATTCCTTCAAGGTTTTGATCTTCATGCAGCCCAATTCTGGATCAATTATTTTGTGCTCAAACCAGCAGCTCATAGGTGTGCAGGGCCATACATAATTTGTGGGGTCCAGTGCAAAATGAAAATGTGAAGCCCTGTGTTCAAAAAGCAGAAAAAAAAGTCCTGCTAAAGGCACTAACATATAAAGTTTTTTCCTTTCTTTCATGGTTTCTCTCTGACTTACCATGATGAGTTTTATCTGCTATTTAATGTCATTCTAAGTAAAGAGGAATTAAAATTTTAAATCATTGGTATGAATTTTACTGTTCATCTTTATCTTGTGAAATACCACTTTTGTTGCAACTTTAAGAGCACTTAACTCTTAAGGGGAATCATCAAAATTATACAATTCATATTTTGTATCACATACATGCATGCATGTTTTATTCCTACCAGAACAGTGGAAACCCTACCCAAACTAGCTCAACTATTTCTTTATCATTTTTTAAAAATATTTTTATTTATTTTTGAGAGAGAGAGAGATAGAGAGAAAGAGAGAGAGAGAGAGAGAGAGAGAGAGAGAGAGAGAGAGAGACCATGAGTGGGGGAGGGGCAGAGAGTGAGAGGAAGACACAGAATCTGAAGCAAGCTCCAGGCTCTGAGCTGCCAGCCTAGAGCCTGATGTGGGGCTTGAACTCGTGAACTGTGAGATCATAACCTGAGCCGAAGTTGGATGCTTAACCGACTGAGCCACCCAGGCACCCTCTTTATCACTTTTTGATATGCCACACATTCTACCAATACCCTCTCCCTTCACTTACTGATAAGAAAGGATTGAAAGGAAAAGTCCTATGGATTTGACCATCTTCCCCTTCTATAAGATCACTGTCAGCTTAAGTGGTTGGTTAACACAGGGAAGCAATAGGAGGAAAGGACATTATGGGGTTCCTTTGCTATTTCTGTGTCTGAGAACACTATTGCCTTCTTCGTATGAAATATGTTCTAGTTTGAAGGGATAGCATGGCTTCCTGGAACTTGACATTTCCACTTAGTCATAAAGGTAACACACTCTTTTGGATTCTCATTGAATCTTAACCGATCTCCCACACACCTCGGGTCTACCAGAATTCTCTGCTCAGGGGTATTGTGAACACTATTTACAAATGACAAAGGGGCCTAAGTAATAATTACCTGGGTAGTTGTTGTTACTATTACTAGTTATTATTGTTATTGTTTGGTGATTGGCTTAGTCTGTTTGGGCTGCTATAACAAAATGCCATAGACTGGGTGGGTTATAAACAGCAAACATTAAACAAAATTTTTTTTTGAATTAGGTAATCTCTATGCCCAATGTGGGGCTTGAACTCATGACCTCAAGATCAGGAGTTGCATGCTCTACCACCTGAGCCAGCCAGGAACCTCAAAGTAGCAAACATTTATTTCTTCTAATTTTGGAGGCTTGGAAGTCCAAGATCATGGTGCTGGCAGATTCAGTGTCTGGTGATAGTTTACTTCCTGGCTTCTAGATGGCCATCTTTTCACTGTGTACTCATGTGGTGGAAGGGGCAAAGGAGCTTTCTCTGTCCTCTTTTATAAGAGCACCAATTCTGTCCTTGAGGTCTCTACCCTCATGACCTGATCATCTCCCAAAGGCCCCACCTCCCAATACTATCACCTTGGATGTTAGGATTTCAACTCCCAAAGTGAGTTTTTGGGGGACATGAACATTCAGACCATAGAGTGATAGAATTTCCCCACTTTGGATTGGCTATGTCTTCAAATACTTTTCATCATGGACCTGTCCATGCCTTCTGTTTCTTTTCTGCTCAGCACTGTCTATTTTTTTACCATGTCCAGTGGTTTTCATCCTAGCTGATTTTTTTGGTCAAAGAAGAAAGTGGAATCAATGGGAAGTGCTAGATGCAGCTTGTCTAGAAATATTTCCCCTCCTTCTCCTCCCTCTCGTAGATTTCTTTTCGTCCTGCTACTTAGCATATTTAGGTTTTTCCATCCTGTTTAGAGTTTTTCCATCACTTAGAGAACTATTAGTTGTGATTAAGCTTTTTGTTTTCTCAGGATTTTAGATTTTAATATTCTTTGGATTAACCTCTTAGAGTAGGCTGTATAATAGTCCTCTCAGAGATGCCCATGTTCTGATCCCTAGAACCCGTGAATGTGTTACTTTACAGGGTAAAAAAAGGACTTTGTAACACTCAAAGTAAGAATCTTGACAATGGGGAGATTATCCTGGGATTATCTGAGTGGGACCACTCTAACCACACAGATCCTTATAAAAGGGAGGGAGCAGGATCAGAGAGAGAAAGTGAGAGAAGAAAAGATGGAAACAAGTCAGAGAAGAGGGAAAATACTTCACTGCTGACTTTGAAAGTGAAGGAAGGAGACCTGCACCAAAGAGTATAGTTGCCTCTAGAAGCTTGAAAGGATGAGGTAAATTCTGTCCTAGAGTCTCCAGAAGGAAATAGCCCTGATGATACCTTGATTTTAGATAATTAAACTGATATTGGACTTCTGACCTCTAGAACTGTAAGATAAATTTGTGTTTGTGTTTTTTTTAAGCCACTGAATTTGTGGTGAGATGTTGGAGCAGTAATAGGAAGCTAAAACACCTATTTTGATGATTTGGTAATTAAAAGATTTCCCCTCAGTGATGGATTATTTTTACTTAATAAATCCTAGTGTTATGATACTAACAGGAGAATTTTGATCTTAGTATATAGGCTGAGTATCTCTAGAAGGGTCTGAAGATTCTTTGTTACTATCTTCGTCTAATGGAATTATATGAAATAAGATCAATTTCACTAAATCCTTCAAAAAATTGCAAAACACAGTTGATGAAAGGGTGGAATTAATTTTAGTCTGTTACCCAATGTTAACATATTTGATTATAAACTATGACCAAGAAGATGTATATGATACAAAGAGAAATACTTGTCCTCATGTAGTTTATAATCTACTAGTAAAATAGAACAGTACACAAACAACTGCAGTACAAGTCAAAATATAAATGTCATGAGAGAGATACAATATGATATTGGATCTTAATGCAGGAAAATAATGTATTCTGGGTGACAGAATGGGAATGTTACGAGATTGGATATCATGATATAGTTGTTACTTGCATTGACATTTTAGGTAGTGAATAGGGATTTGTTAGGTGGAGTTGGAGGAAATAGTGAGAGAAAAGTGTGTTTCAGGTGAGATGAGTGATGTGAACTGAAAGGTGGAAGTAAAATAAAATAGGTATTAATTTAGGAACAGAGTAAAAATAGTCTCTTCCAGAGTAGAAATAGATGGGCCTTTCTGGAATGTGGTATGTATAAAAGGACCTAACAGGAGCTAGTGTGGAAAGGTGAAGAGTAACGAGTTCAGAAAACACTGAACACTGTTTTTAGAAGTTTTGGACTTGGGTTCTACAGGCAAAGCAGTTTGATGAGTTTGCAGAGCCAAAGGGAAACATAGGTAGAGATTTTTCAGTGGGGGTTAAACATGTGTTCCTGAAGAGTAGGATACAAGAGAGACTTAGAGTCAAAAACCTAACATTTGTTTCTGATTATAGAATAAGCAAACCTTTATTATAATAATCAAACCTTGGATAAACCTTTTCTTGGTTTGCTCATTTGTAAAGCTATTGTTCTGAAATGGATTGGTGGATGAGATTACTTATAGGTTTTATAATTTCTGACTCTTTGATACTGGGATTAATTTTGGGGTCATGCAGAGATGCCATAGTTTAAATTGTGGGGATAATTGAGACTGTAAAGGAGTTGATGTAGAAATGAAAGGGAAAATCTCAAAGGATAGAACATCCTGGAATATATAGATATATGGGAAGTATAGGAAATGGAATGGGAGAAGGTTACAAATGAGATGTCAGGGAAGCAAGAGAAGAGTTTGGGGTCAAGGAAGCCATTAGAGAGAAGGATGCCAAAAAAGGGCAAAGGTAAGGAAGTTTTAGCTAAATTTTGGAGTTGAAATAAAGGTGAATTTTAAATAACTAATAATAATAATAATAATAATAATAATAATAATAAAAAGAACTGAGGAAAGATTTCATATGGGGCAGGATTTTCCAAAGAGATGGAAGAAATAAAACCAAGGATGCTGTGGTGAAGTTAGATATAGAAAGAAGGAGGTACTCTTCCTCTTTACAGAAGATGAGAAAGAGACAAGGTAAGGATTGAGAGACACCTTCAGGAGGAACCTGGGAAAGTGAAGAATTTCAGGGTGAACAACTTCCATATTCTCAACAATGCTGACTGAGGTGATTGAATATACTGAGGGTGAAAAGAGTTGTTGAATGGTAGAGGGTTTGAAGGAAGAGGGAAACTGAGCCATCAGTGCTGTAAGTCCAAGGAGTTAATAAAATTAAAACTAATTTTAATTAATTAAAACTAAAGTAGTATAATTAACTAACAAATAATGACAATTTTGAAAGTGGTTTGCAAAGAAGAATAATGAGGAAAAATGTGTTTGATTAAATATTAAAACATGTTCTAAGGTTGCAGTGATTAAAACATTATGGATTTGCAACAAAACCAGGCTGAGTGATACGTGGATTAAAATATGTAGTCCAGAAATAGAGCTGAGTAGATATTACTAGTTAGCTTATGATAAGGAAGATATTAAGAATCAGCAGGAGGAGGGATGGATTTTTCAATGTGTAATGTTGAATCAGTCTTATCAAATAGTTAACATTTTACATTTGTTAAAAACTAAGCTAACTTTGTAAAAACAATGAAGTCTAATTTTTCCTTCCTCTACATGCCCCAAGTTATAAACGACCCAGGATTAAAGTGTGAAAACAAAATTATAAAAATGAAGGAAACAAAAATGAATATTTGAATAACTCTTGAGGGTAGGTGGTTATAAGCATGAAATATTCAAATTTTATTCAAATTCAAATTATTCATATTCACATTTTAATGGAAAGATTGATAGATTTGATTCTCTCCAAAATATTTTTTAAAAGGTGGAGAGTGAGAATCATAAATACAGAAAAAAAAATTGCGTGGTTTCCAGAAGGGAGGAGAGTGGGGGTATTGGCAGAATGGGTAAAGAGATTAAGAGGTAGAATCTTCCAATAATAAATAAGTCACGGGGATGAAAAGTAAATATAGTCAATAATATTGTAATAACGTTGTATGGTGAAAGGTGGTAACAGCACTTACCACGGTGAACACAATTTTATGTATAGAAATGTCGAATCACTATATTGTAACCCTGAAACTAGCGTAACACTGTATGTCGACTGTATTTCAGTAAAACAAGGAAAAAAGTGGAGGGTGAGAGAGATGGAAGAACTTTAACCAAAATGTTAGTAATTCTCTCTGGATAGTGGGATTTGGGGTCATTTTTACTCACATTTGTATACTTTTCTGTATTTTCTCCAGAATAGGAATTCTTATTTGTAAACTAATGTTTAATCTTGGCAAAAGATAAATTAAAACTGTTCACTATTTGGAGGTGTTTGGAATGCAAGAACTTGAGGTGAAATGAGTCATTATAATCTGTTGAAGTGGGAAAGTAAGCTGTGAAATATTCTGAATATTAGGGGCTGAATAAAGTTGGTAGGTGATATATGGGCTTTTAAGATGTTGGTGAGAAACTGGTTACAGGGGCAGAATAGGAGAGAAAGCAGTGAGAGAGACAGAGTGACTAGGAGCCCAGAGAGTGGAGTCAATGGAGCCTGTGAGGGCAAAGGACAGGAGATTCATTGGAATGGACCTGATGGCCGGATAGGGAGATTCTGAGTTGTAGATTTCAGAAATGAAAAAATTCAGAGTGATGGTCAGGTACAAGGAATAAATGTGTTGGTTTTTTTTTAATTTTTAAGTTTTTATTTATTTTTGAGAGAGAGACAGACAGAGTGTGAGTGGGAGAGGGACAGAGAGCAAGGGAGACACAGAATCAGAAGCAGGCTCCAGGCTCTGAGCTGTCGGCACAGAGTTGGACATGGGCTCAAACTCACTAACAGCAAGATAATGACCTGAGCCAAAGTCCAGCGCTTAATCAACTGAGCCACCCAGGTGCCGCAGGAGTAAATGTTTCTTGTAAGGAGTTGACGTAGCTTGGAAATGAATTTCATTTGAGTTGCATAGGGTAAGCTATTGTCACCCAATGTTTTCATAGAAAGGAAGGATTTGCTGAAGAAAAAACTAAGTTTGCTCCTAAAAGCATAAAGAATTGGAACACCATGTTTTTTAGATTATTTGTTAATATCAATGATGTAATTATTTTAAAAAGGCAATGGCATTAATACAATATAAGCCATTGCACAAACTCTGTATGTACATAATTTGTGCATTTTGTAAACAGTCTGATTTTTTTTCATCCTTTAATCTTGCATCTTCTCCACATTTCCTATTTCTTAAACTGCATTTAACATTCCTTCTGGACTCCTTTAGCAATACTGTTTTATTTGCAGAAACATCTATGCAGTTTATAAAAATAAATTAAGGGAGTGCCTTGGTGGCTCAGTCGGTTAAGCGTTCGACTTTGGCTCAGGTCATGATCTCACGGTTTGTGGGTTTGAGACCCGCGTCAGGCTCTGTGCTGACAGCTCAGAGCCTGGAGCCTGCTTCGGATTCTGTGTCTCCCTCTCTGTCTGCCCACCCCTCCCTGCTCATGCTCTGTCTCTCTCTGTCTCTCAATAATAAATAATTGTTAAAAAATTTTTTATAAAAATAAATTAAGTTATGCAGTCTTCACACATGTCCGATGTATTTTAAATTGATTAATTTTAATATGATCAGCACTATCCCTATATTAGGTGACCTCTATGATTTATATTCATTGAAATATAGTTGTATGATTTAATAAAGGATCCACTGAAAGGAATCTGAATTGAATGATTGAATTTGTTTACACATCTACGGTAGAGAAGAGTGCAAATGTATCTTGCAAAAATTAACAACCTTTCTCTGTTGATGGTTCATCATTCCTGCCAACCCCTCATAAAACTCAACTTTTATATTGTAGGGATCTTTATCTTCTGAAGTCAGCTTTCATCACATTTTATATGATTGCCTATTTACTACCCACTTTCAGATATTATTCTCTGTTAAAGGTGAAAAGTCTGTCTTATTATCTTTTATGCACATAATGAAATTGAAGCTCAGTGAAGTTCACTGATTAGAACAAGGATACACAAAAAATGATAGTTATGTGCCTAGAGTTAAAAGTGTAACATAGGTTCATTGCACAGAACCACATTTTGAAAATGCTTCACACATAAATGTAAATATAGTTTTTCCTAATTTCTGTTGAGTCAAGATGCTTAATGAAAGGTCAAATGAAGAATAAGCCACAGATCTCTAAAGGCAAATAATTTTATTGACATAATTTCTTTAGTTTGATGAGGAGTATATTCTAATTCTTAATATCAGTTAGTTTTTACTTGGAATTTTCCTGTCTTTTAAATTTAATGATAATCAAGACTTAGCATATTCTGCAAAAAACTTGAAACATTTAATTGAAGCAATATAGGCAGTGTTCTAAATTTTCTATTCAAACTTTCTATTAAAATTTTAAAATAAGCTTGAATCAAAGAAGATTTCTATAGTTACAGAAGTTTTTCATACTTAAGACTCTTTAAATGCCACTGTTGGGGAGTAAGTATACCTGTCTCTTTCAAGATCCTTCTAGCCAGACTAAGAGTAAAATTGACATGAAGAAAATCAAGTTTAATTTCATACACATGGGGAACCCACACAGGCATGGAATTTCCAAAGACAGTAGGACAAAATGAGGTACATATGTCATTCTGAACTAAGAAAGAGCAGGGCAAAGATATAGGTCTTCAAAAGGATGGAATGCAGTTTATAGGAAGATGAAAAACAGTAAATGTTTAGTAAACAAATGTTTGCTGGGACACTCAGAAACAATGGGGCAAAGAGAGGATTTTGATCAAATAGGCCCTGCATAGGTTCCTCCCTTTCTACTATACCTAGTCCATAGTATAGTGTAATTATCTGCGGTGATAGCTGTCTCCCTGGAGCAGGTCTTCTATTTACATTTTTTTAGAGGGCACCTGGGTGGCTCAGTTGGTTAAGTGTCCACCTCTTAATATCAGCTCAGGTCATGGTCTCATGATTTGTGAGATCTAGCCCTGCTATGTCTCTTTGCTGACAGTGCAGAGCCTGCTTGGGATTCTCTCTCCCCCCCTCTCTCAAAATAAATAAATAAACATTAAAAAAATAAACTTTTTTAGGCAGTTGTCAGGGAGGTAAAGAGCTTTCCCTAAATCTTCTGGGTTTTGATTGCTGTTTGTTTGTTTATTCATTCATTCATTCATTCATTCATTCATTCATTTATTTATGAGCGCATGAAAGCATGAATGCAGGAGGGTCAGAGGAAGAGGGAGAGAGAATCTCAAGCAGGCTCTAGGCCCAGCACAGAGCCTGTCAAGGGCTTGATCTCATGACCTTGAGATCATGACCTGAGCTGAAATCAAGAGTTGGATGCTCAACTGAGTGAGCCACCTAGGTGCCTTTTGATTGCTTTTAAGTCAAAATAATCTTCATGCCAAAGTGGTCAATCTGGGGGAGACTGCCCTTAGCCCCTACACTGCATGTAGGTTTCATAGTGTTGTTCCTTCTTACTTTTTGCTTGCTAATTATTTTCAAATTGTAAATCTGAATTGCTAAGACACTGTAACAGGACTGTAGTGATCACTGTTTTGGGTTGCATTTTGTCCTCCCCCAATTCATATGTTGAAGTCTCAGCTCCCAGTACCTCTGAATATAACTACATTTGGATGTAGGACCTCTCAAGAGGTACTTAAAGTTAAGTGAGGTCAGATGCGTAGGCCCTAATCTATGTGACTGTATTTGGAGATTGGGCCTTAAAAAGAAGTGATTAAGTTAAAATGAGGCCAGTAGGGTGAGACCATTATCCAATATGACTGGTGTTCTATGAGAAGAGAAAGAGACGGTAGTTATGCATACACACAGAGAAAAGATCATGTGAAGGCATCAGGAGAAGGAGAGAGGCTTCAGGAGAAACCAGACCTGCTGACACCTTAATATTGGACTTCCACAAGTCCAGTATCAAAACTATGAGAAGTAAATTTATGGTTGTTTAAGCCACCTGATGTGTGAAATTTTGTTACGGCAGTGCTAGCTGACTAATATGTCCACTAGTAGATGACTTTTCCCCCCAGATCATTCTGTAAGATTGAAGCTTCAGGTTCTGTAAATGAATCAGTGCTTCACTGTGTCACTGCTCTGAAGCAAATGGAAATTTGAATTTCCTGGACCCTTTGTGGATGGAAGGCCTGTGTTAATTGTTCTGGAGGATTTAATTGTTGGTGCAAGAATCTCCAGAATTCCTTCTGCCCAGGTGATTGTGGAAACATGAGGTAGGATTGCTCCCTAACTCACCTTAGTTTGTGTAAAGTTTGATTCTGTGAAGTCACTGAGATCAGGAAGGATGGGGGTAACTGTTTGTTACCACACATTTATCCTTTACTTTATCCATTCTGATACAGCTCTGTGTTCTATTTGTTACACAAATGAGTGATAGCTAACTAATATTTTCCTGCACTTATAGAAGACATCCAAAAAAAAAAAAAAAAATCAAGTATCAGCTTGTGGATACATGACCAGCAAAAACATTCCAATACCTTTGTTTATGCAAATTATTGTATCCACAGATAATTTGATCATTCCTATTCATCTCCGTGGAACAAGGTTAAAAATACTTTATCCATATCAGGGGAAGAATATTTGGGAGATTAAAGGCCTAGAGCTGGCAAATGTGATACTTCACTGTTTATAGAACAGTATTGGCAAGATTCCTAAACATCACCATTTATAAAATCATAAAAACCCCCTATTCAACATGAAACACAGCCAAAGTTCCTTTGCACAGTTTTGCTGCTGTAATTGAAACCACTTAGGGCTGTTTATTGTTCTAAGACCAGAAACAATAAAGATAGCATAAACAAGAAACTGACCCAGTGTGATGCTATCGGATGAATCAAAGAAAAACAACGAAGTTTTTACATACACAGTTGAGCTCACTCTCTTCCTGACTGTGATTAACATGCCAGCACGATGCTTTATATTATCTTTTTTGAAATTGGGGATGAGGGAAAGGGCAAGCCTGCAGTGGTTATAAAGATAGCTCTGTCTCAGTATGTTTCTCCTCTCTTCTTTTTAATTTATACACTGTAACATAAATCTGACGAGGGAGAAAATAAAGCTAATATTTCAGCGCAGCCAGTCATTCTGTACTTCATAAAGAAAAGACAAAACGTTTATCTCTTTATTTAAAAAGTTTGGTTAAGGAGTTGAATGGGCCTTACATAAAGAAATATATATTAAGAAATACAACAAAGACCCAAAGTTAAAGTGAACGGATTCCCAAATGCTCAAACTCCTAGCAAACTGGAACAGAGCTCATAAATTGAGAAGGCAACGGAGGCCAACTGCGTGGTTTTTAGCCTTCCAAAGAAGACACGGGGCCATTACTTCTGCTTTGTTTTCAGCGCTTGTGTTGGTAAAATTTCAAATTCAATTCTGTTGATTTGTGTGACTAGGACTCAGGTAAGAGAAAAAGGAAGGCAGAAGGAGAAAGTGGTTTTAGGGTGACCTCCTCTAAATGGTTACGGAAGGTACCCCTCTAGATATCCAGATGCCACTAAATGTATTACTTGGATAAAGCCATCAGCTGAATTCGTCAAGAGGCAACATTAGATATGGTCACCTGTAGTTAGATTCAGGAGAGAGGAGACTAGAGGTTCTACCAGCTGCGACTTCAGATGGGGAGGTAGCCAGCTGTCTAGGACCCTGACCAGAGCAGCATCCAGTGCCAGACAAGAGCAAAGACCCGAAAGGGAAGTTGGGGGGGGGGACATGAGTGGGCCTTTCCTCCATCTGGACATACTGTTTCTTTGTTTTGTTTTTGTTTTCTGTTTTTAGAGTAAGGTTGGGGAAATTACTGCAGGTCTAGAATTTAGAGTCTGGGTTTATTTGAGAGAGAATGTTTCATAATGGAAGGGAGTATGGTGATTATTTGCACTATTATTGTTACTCGTACTATTTCCTGTGATACCAGGGGAAGGTCTGCTCATGGGTGATAACATTCAGACCCATTTTGTAAATCAGAGAAGCAACAGACTTTTGCACAAGTAGAAGTGTATTGTGTACATTATTGTTCCTTCTACAAATGTGTGTTAATATTTGCTATGACTAAGATACTAGGCTAGTCATATTATTCATTAGTCATGTTAACTAAGAGATTTTTATGGTTAACTTTTTCAGTACACCATTAAGTGTAGGTTGCTCTTTTTACTGCTGTATTATAAGTATGTATGTTTGCTTAGGTTTAATTTAAGATGAAAAGTATAATTTGCTATCTCTGTTAGGGAATATGTTCTATCTTTAGTGGTTTATCAGCGTAATGTGTTTTCAATTCTTGTTTTATCTCCATTACTATATAGTCCGTGGCAGAATATCTGTTTGACATCCCTCTCCCCTTAAATATATTGCGCCTATTTTAATGTCAGCAATGTCATAGGTACCCCATAAATATTTGGTGAGTGAATGAGTGAATATATAATTGTTTATGTGAAGAAAGGCTGCAAATACTGTATAACCCAGAACATACTCTACAATTCAGAGTAATCTTTTAAAAAAAATAGGTTTTGACGACATATTGATAAAAGTTAATTGTAGAAAATTAAAAAGTACAAGTGTCCACTTTCAGACAAGCAAAATATATATAAGTGTCCAATTTGTGTTGTCACCAACACACTTAATCATATTTTTACTTAGTCTTTTTATAGTGGTAAGAGACGTATACAATATTAGGTGATAATAGCTAAGACATAACTGTCCCTGGGAATACTTGTAAAAGGCAATTTTTGGAGTCACAGTATCTCCAGGAGCCCATGAAATGATAGTGGGACAAAGGCTGTTGGATTCATATTTTGAGATGGGATTAAATAGTTACGAGAGGATAGAATATATACTGAATTGTATTGTTGCAGCATTTAAATATACTCTCTCCCAGCTGATTTAACTTTTGTTTTCCACAAATATGCTCATATTGCAAATCAAGGAAATAAAAGTTCAAGTTTAATCTAAAAGACCAGCCGTTACTAAGAGACACTGTGGTATAGTGGTTCTCTAGAACCAGAAGGCCTGAATTCCAAGCCTAGTTCTGCTACTTACTAGATGAATAATCTTAGGCAAATTACTTAACCTTTCCATGCTCACCAGTAAAATTGCTAAAATGCTAGACTTGGCCTCATTGAGCTGTTGTGAGGATTAAATGGGTTAATAAATGTTAAGAGTTCAGAATAGTTAACTAATATTAGGACATCTAATCACTTGAGATTTGGAAACAGTCTTGGAGGAGAAGGATTCAGAGAAGAGCAATTGAAATAATTTACAAAATAAAAGAATCTTAAAAGGGAAAATAAAGGGTATAAAATATGCATTGCCTGGTGAAAGGACAAAGAGGGGAGGGAACATAATAACCACCTACTCATCTTTGAAAGATTCCAGTAGCAAAGAGAATTATTTAACATGGTACAAAGGAATAAAACTATAATGAATAAGTCTAAGTCTAGAAAGAAAAACATTTTGACTACACATCAGGAAAGTGAAAAAAGAGATACTTCTTCCAAATGAGAACAATGTAATTGTGGGCAGCCTCCCAAGAAAGGTGAGTGAAGCCTTGCTGGTGAAAGCATTTTGATACTGCAGTGTGTGAGATAATGTAAAAGGTCCCTGTCCTGTTCAGTTTGGAAGAGGAATTCGAGGGCAGCTTTCAACATGCCAAATGTAAACCTTGTCTTCTTTCTTTCTGCTATGGCAGAGAGAAACTAGTTCATCAGTTGGAATATCAGACCTCTGTGTTCTTTATTATATCTGCAGGACCCAAACATTTAGTTCATGGCAGGAATAGACATGGTTAAATAAAGTAAAAAATGAAAATGAAAATGCACTTCCTTCCTAGACAAATACTGTAGTAACTCCAATCCCATAGGCTACAGGAGAGCCAGATCACCGTCGTTTGGTCCTGAGTGTTGCTGTGGGTCTCGTACCTCTAGGCCAGCTGGGCATCCTGTCCTGCCTTCACACAGATAGCACATGTGTTGGCCTGCCTTTGTCTGGCCTGTTGAAGTTTGTGTTTAACATGTATAATGAGAGAGACCAAGCTTTATTCTTGGATACTTGCTGTTCTTTTATATTGTTAGAAAAGGTGAAGCTAAATTTCCATGTCATGTAAGAAAATTCAATAAACAAAACCAGAGATCCAAGTCAATATATATGGTTTCTAGAAAATGAGAACAATGGGAAACTTGTTTCCAATATACAATATATCAAGTGAAAAGGCAAAATAAAAAGCAAAGAGCAGACCAGAACTGAAAATGAAATACAACATATATTACCTGCTATAATAATATTTTTAGGTAATTTGATTACTTCTTTGGAAGTATCCATAAGGATTTGCTTCTAATACTCAGATAGAAAAATATTTTAGATTTGTTTGCTTTTCTTCCTAGAGTTGACCATGTATAGATTCTAACAAAAGCAATGTAGTAAGCCACTAGTGAGGTTGGAACTATGAAAAGAAAAACCTGGATGGCAATATTTAATCTTCAGATGTTTTGGTTTAGTGCAATTCAATAGTAATATCTTACATGTTTATAGCATTTTTAAATTTTCAAGTGAATTCATGAATTTTTTTTTCATTTGATCATTTCATCATTTTTATTTATAATTTGGAGAGTTCAATTATGGTTTGGGAGGGAAGTCCAGTCCATGGGTAAGAAATACATAGACTTTGTTTCTACATGAATATATTATACAGAGATTTCTGTGTTTAAAAAATTAGAAAAAATTCCAGGGAAGAATATTAGTAATTGTATTTATTTTAATGCTTGTATTCCCAAAGCTAATTCAGTAAGTGATTTTAACCATTTGAAAGTGAAGGCCAAGAAAAGCTATTTTAAATTTATAAATCTTGACTTCACACTATAAGTCAGAGTTCTCAAATATTTATATGTGCTAAAATCTGATCAGAGCCAGAGCATTAATTATACATAATGATTAATAAAAATAAGTCAATATCTTCAAAAAATAAAATTACTTCTGTTGAAATTGATTTTAGTTATATCATGGTTTTTTGCATGAAAGCAAAAATGAAACTCAATCACAAATAACTAATCTAGTCCAGGTGAAATTGTACTTGATAAATAAAAATAAACTACTACTGTGCTATTGATAATATTTAATATTCACCCAAATAATTGTTTAAGCAGAATAATGTACATTTAAAATTTATCTTTTATTTTTTAAATATAATTTATTGTCAAATTGGCTTCCATACACCAAACACCCAGTGCTTATCCCAAGTGCCCTCCTCAATGCCCATCACCCGCTTTCCCCTCTTCCCCAACCCCCATCAACCCTCCGTTTGTTCTCCGTACTCAAGAGTCTCCTGTGTTTGCCTCCTTCCTTCTCTGTAACTTTTTCCCCCTCCCCTCCCCCATGATCTTCTGTTAAGTTTCTCAAGATCCACATATGAGTGAAAAAACATATGGTATCTATTCTTCTGTAACTTATTTCACTTAGCATAGTACCCTCCAGTTCCATCCACATTGCTGCAAATTGCCAGATTTCATTCTTTCTCGTTGCCAGGTAGTATTCCATTGTATATATAAACCACATCTTCTTTATCTAATCAACAGTTGATGGACATTTAGGCTCTTTCCGTAATTTGGCTTTGTTGAAAGTGCTGCTGTAAATATTGGGGTACATGTACCCTTATGCATCAGCATTCCTGTATCCCTTGGGTAAATTCCTAGCAGTGCTACTGCTGGGTCATAGGGTAGGTCTATTTTTAATTTTTTGAGGAAGTTCCACACTGTTTTCCAGAGTGGCTGCACCAGTTTGCATTCCCACCAACAGTGCAGAAGGGTTGACCTCAGCCACAGCAATACTTATTTGACACATCCCCAAAGGCAAGGGAATTAAAAGCAAAAATGAACTATTGGGACCTCATCAAGATAAAAAACTTCTGCACTGCAAAGGAAACAATCAACAAAACTAAAAGGCAACCGACAGAATGGGAAACAGTATTTGCAAATGACATACCAGATAAAGGGCTAGTATCCAAATCTCTAAACTCACCAAACTCCACACCCCAAAAGCAAATATTCCAGTGAAGAAATGGGCAGAGGGGCGCCTGGGTGGCGCAGTCGGTTAAGCGTCCGACTTCAGCCAGGTCACGATCTCGCAGTCCGTGAGTTCGAGCCCCGCATCAGGCTCTGGGCTGATGGCCCAGAGCCTGGAGCCTGTTTCCGATTCTGTGTCTCCCTCTCTCTCTGCTCCTCCCCCGTTCATGCTCTGTCTCTCTCTGTCCCAAAAATAAAATAAACGTTGAAAAAAAAAATTAAAAAAAAAAAAAAAAAAAAAAAAAAAAAGAAATGGGCAGAAGACATGAATAGACACTTTTCCAAAGAAGACATCCAGATGGCCAACAGACACATGAAAACGATGCTCAACGTCACTCATCATCAGGGAAATACAAATCAAAGCCACACTAAAATTTATTTTTTTAATGTTTATGTGTGTTTTTTTTTTGAGAGATAAAGAGAGACAGAGCATGAGTGGGGGAGGGGTAGAGAGAGAGGGAGACAGAATCTGAAGCAGGCTCCACTCACTGAGCTGTTAGGACGGCACAGAGCCCAACCGGCGCTTGAACTCATGGATGGTGAAATCATGACCTGAGCCAAAGTTGGACGCTTAACCGACTGAGTCACCCAGGTGCCTCATATACATTTTAAATAGAATTAGAAGTTATTGCTAATTTTAGTTATTGCTAATTCTGGTCTTTGGGAAGACCACATTTGCTACTTGGCCTTCCCTGCTATAGTTTTTCCATGTTTGGCTATAGTTACATTGCACATGGAAGATGCAAGGTACTAAGAAGTGGTTCTATAGCATTCCAACGCTCTTCTTGCCTCTCATGCTGGAGTTAACCTCTTAAACAAAGGGATCCCTAGGCACTAAGATTTCCTGTTTGAACACAGAGGAGTGGCACTTCACTGAAATAGCTTATTCAAATAATGCCAAACCAGAATAGTTTTGTTCTTTTTTCTCAAGCACTTCAGTGTTATAATCCCTCCTATGACCAGCCACTTATAGTACAGGTATTGTCTCACTCTATAATAATTGAGGGCAGTGAAGGGCAGCCTACAGCAAGAAGAGATTTACTCCTGTGATCTGGCCTATGGTGGGGGTCAGAAAAGCTTTACAGGAAGGTGCATTTGGTCTAAGTCTTGACGGAAGAGGAGAACTTAGTTCTATAGGAGGACAAGGAGGCATAATGAAGTCTAAATGGTATGAAGCACGGTGTTTGGGGCCTTGCGTTGCCAAATAAGTAATTTCATGAGCTTAGGTACAAGTGGTGGGTCCATATGGTGTGTAGGCTTATGCAGGCTTGTTAGGTCAGTGGGTCATAGCAGAGTAGTAGTCCGTTGGAATTCAGAATTTAACTTAAATGTGTGTGTGTGTGTGTGTGTGTGTGTGTGTGTGTGTGTGTGTGGATTTTAGTATGCAATAGGCACTGGGGACACAGAGAAGAATTAGAGAGCATTGCCCTTAAGAATCTTGTAGTCTACTAGGCACGAACTGCCTCCTGTACACATTAAGTCCCTCAGTGTGTCCTGACAGATTGGATGAGAGCATTCAGAGAAGAAAAGCAAAGGGAATTGGTACAAAATCATCCAACTTTGGAGAAATCGAATAGCAAATATCTTATTCTGATGGCTGACCTGCAGCACCAACTTTTTTAAAAAAATTTTTTTCAATATATGAAATTTATTGTCAAATTGGTTTCTATACAACACCCAGTGCTCATCCCAAAAGGTGC
The DNA here is from genome assembly GCF_014898765.1 of Herpailurus yagouaroundi. Lineage (NCBI taxonomy): Eukaryota > Metazoa > Chordata > Mammalia > Carnivora > Felidae > Herpailurus > Herpailurus yagouaroundi. The sequence continues at coordinate 26,845,221 of NW_024412403.1, forward strand.
CTTCCTCAATACCCATCACCCACCCTCTCCTCCCTCCCACCCCCCATCAACCCTCAGTTTGTTCTGTTTTTAAGAGTCTCTTATGCTTTGGCTCTCTCCCACTCTAACCTCTTTTTTTTTTTCCTTCCCCTCCCCCATGGGTTCCTGTTAAGTTTCTCAGGATCCACATAAGAGTGAAACCATATGGTATCTGTCTTTCTCTGTATGGCTTATTTCACTTAGCGTCACACTCTCCAGTTCCATCCATGTTGCTACAAAGGGCCATATTTCATTCTTTCTCATTGCCACGTAGTACTCCATAGTGTATATAAACCACAATTTCTTTCTCCATTCATCAGTTGATGGACATTTAGGCTCTTTCCATAATTTGGCTATTGTTGAGAGTGCTGCTATAAACATTGGGGTACAAGTGCCCCTATGCATCAGTACTCCTGTATCCCTTGGGTAAATTCCTAGCAGTGCTACTGCTGGGTCATAGGGTAGGTCTATTTTTAATTTTCTGAGGAACCTCCACACTGTTTTCCAGAGTGGCTGCACCAATTCGCATTCCCGGCAACAGTGCAAGAGGGTTCCCGTTTCTCCACATCCTCTCCAGCATCTATAGTCTCCTGATTTATTCATTTTGGCCACTCTGACTGGAGTGAGGTGATATCTGAGTGTGGTTTTGATTTGTATTTCCCTGATGAGGAGCAACGTTGAGCATCTTTTCATGTGCAGCACCAACTTTTTATATGAAGAACAGTTCAGTAGATCTAAGGAACTAGTTTATGAAATAACAGTAAAGAGATTCCTTTAAGCTTGACTTGAGTCTCTGTGTTTTAATTTTTTTGTTTGTTTTTGTTTCTTGTCTTGGAATAGCTCCTGTCAGACCATTGTGGTTCTTGTCCAACACAATGTGATGGAAGGGTACTGTTCCTGGGGTCAAGGCCCAAGAGCCTGATTCCTTTTCTGTTACTTTCTACATGTCTGCACATGGGTCATTGATTTCCATTTCCCCATTGGTAACAGCAACATCCCTATCTTCTCCTGCCTCAGACTTGTGAGGATAAAATAAGATGATTGATACAAAGAATTACATAAATTGCAAAACAAACAAAAAACCCCAAACCAAAAAATGCACACCAAACTATATAGATATGACGAATTAGGGTACAGCTCAGAGGTAGGGTATTTGCTTTAAAAAGTGGCAGTTAACCACAGTTATCACCTTCATTGTGGTGGATAGACATTTATAAACTGAGTCTAACAGTGACTTCTATGACTCCATCAGGTCATTGAGGAAATGGTCTGCACTATCTAAATACAAAAGTACCCAGATTATGAAGAAATACTATGTTTTAATAAGTTATCTTTCTTCAAGTATTTAGATAACATTTTGAGGGCCTCTGTTTTATTAACCTTCTCAGTGGATAAAGAATTGAGAATTACATTCCTCTGCTGGACGAGGAATTTCACTTTATCAACATCTGACATGACTTTAGAAAATGCTGATGATTCTAAAAGAATTTGTTGCTCAGTGTGTCTTCCATCACTGAAAGCATTAGAGACCCTTATCAAATAAGAATTGATTAAACTTACAGCTTCCCAGAAAGGCTATTAATGCAGATTAATGAGTTTCTGAGAGATTAGAGTTAGGGAGTTTTGATATTAAACATGTACCAAAATTAGTAGAATGCCATGTCAGGGAAGAACAAAGGAAAAATGACATTTAAAACACTCAATCTGATCATCTAGTCTTCATGTAGTATGAAGCTATAAGTATGCATACTTTAAACAGTGATGATGTTAAAATATCATTAATATTGTTTTAAAAACTAATTTTCTAATGAGTATAGATATATAATGTTATCCTTCAAGATGAGAAACTTTGGTTATCTTCTAAGTAGGCTGAATTCTATATATTGAAGATTGCTACAATTTGCACTGAACTAAGAAACCAAAGCCTCCAAATAGTATCCTTCGATTTATTTCAACGTCTCTGCCTTTTATTGCATTTTTTTGGAAGAAGTTACCAACTACTCAAACAGCATAGGGTAAGATTCCCCAACTAATACTCCACTAAAAACTTTAGAGTCTGATGAACAAATTCCCCAAATACTGATGATTTTAAAACTTGGGTTATTTAAAATTTACTGGTAATTTTAAGAAAGAATCAATAATTCTTATTTATGAAGTAAGTATATCCATGAATATTAAATATCTTTTTATTAGGTTTTCTTTTAGGCCATTTTTAAAGAATGTTTAACATTTTCTCTTCAATTAAGTTTCTATAAATGTTTTATTAGATTAATTCCTGGATACTTTGCAGTTTGTTTTGTGTTGTAAATGGCACCTCATTTTTTATAATAGTTTCTCACTAGTTATTGTGGTAGTATTAGAGGTGGCTTTCTTTTTTTTTTTCTTTTTTCTTTTTATTTATTTATTTTTTTAAATATATGAAATTTATTGTCAAATTGGTTTCCATACAACACCCAGTGCTCATCCCAAAAGGTGCCCTCTAGAGGTGGCTTTCTTTACAGTCTTAGTATTGACATTTTGGGGTGGATAGTTCCTTGTTTTGGGAGGCTGTTCTGTGCATTGTGGGATGTTTAACAGCATCTCTGGCCTCTACCCACTAGATGCTAGTTGCACATTCTCTCCACACCCTGCAATTACAACAACAAAAATATCTCCATCTATGGTGAAATGTCTGCTGGCAGGCACAGTCCTCCATGTGAGAATGACTGGTGTGGAGGAATGCTTAATTTTTTTTGCATGTTAATCTTATATTTAACAAGCTTCATGAACAGTCTTAATAGTTCTAAGGGTTTGAGGATCCTCTTGCTTGTTATGTTTAAGAATTATTTACCAACAGCATGTATAAAAATATTTTTGTCTCTTCCTTTCCAATCCTAATTATTTTTTTCTCATACAGTGGGTTAAGCTGGGATTTTTTAAAAAAAATTATTGCCTTAACTAGTTAGTACTGAACATCCTTGTCTAATTGCAGACTTTATAGGGAATTGCCTGAAGTTTTTCCATCGAGTATGTTTGCTGCAGTGTATTATAATCTTGTTTTTCTCTTTTTTTAAATTTCTTTTTTAAAAATTTACATTCAAGTTAGTATATAGTGCAATAATGATTTCTTTTTTTCTATTTTTTTAATTTTTTAAATGATACACTTTATCAAAGCAGGGAGATGTCTGCTTTTAGTTTTCTAAAAGTTCTCTTTTTCTCATAATCGTAAGTAGGCATTAAATATTCTTATATAATTTTTTTTGCATTTATTCAGAAGATGGCCTATTTTTCTCCTTTATTTCATTCTTGTGGTAGTAAATTACTTTGCATGCATGTATGAGATTAAATCATCCTTGCATTGTTGGAAAAATTGCTGCTTGACTATCAATTTATATATCTATATACCTGTATATAAAATTTTGTGGATTTGGATTAACTTTTATATTATGTCCTATTCCATACTTAGTTGAAGTGGCAAGATTATACCAACTTCAGAAATTAGATGGCAGATTTATTTTCCTATTTTCTTGAAAAAACATCATTGAATAGGTATTATCTGTCTTATCTATTTACTTTGGTTTTAAATGTTTATTGTCTTTTTTGCTTCATACTTATACTTCTCAGATATCTTTTATCATCCGTCCCTCTGGGTTGTCCTTGTCCTATTGGCCATATTCACTAGAAAAGCATATCTGGTTGTTGTGTGGGGAGGTGTATAACCAAGTTATAGTTTGTTCTTTTGCAGGTAATTTTTTGTTTTGTTTTGTTTTGTTTTAATTTATTTTTTATTTTTTTAAATTTACATCCAAATTAGTTAGCATATAGTACAACAATGATTTCAGGAGTAGATTCCTTAGTGCCCCTTACCCATTTAGCCCATCTCCCCCTCCCACAACCCCTCCCATAACCCTCAGTTTGTTCTCCATATTTAGGAGGCTCTTCTGTTTTGTCCCCCTCCCTGTTTTTATATTATTTTTGTTTCCCTTCCCTTATATTCATCTGTTTTGTCTCTTAAAGTCCTCATATGAGTGAAGTCATATGATTTTTGTCTTTCTCTGACTAATTTCACTTAGCATAATACCCTCCAGTTCCATCCATGTAGTTGCAAATGGCAAGATTTCATTCTTTTTTCATTGCCGAGTAATACTCCATTGTATATATATACCACATCTTCTTTATCCATTCATCCATCAGTGGACATTTGGGCTCTCTCCATACTTTGGCTATTGTTGATAGTGCTGCTATAAACATGGGGGTGCATGTGTCCCTTCAAAACAGCACACCTGTATCCCGTGGATAAATGCCTAGTAGTGCAATTACTGAGTTGTAGGGTAGTTCTATTTTTAGTTTTTTGAGGAACCTCCATACTGTTTTCCAGAGTGGCTGCACCAGCTTGCATTCCCATCTTGCAGGTAATTTTAAGGTGTTTGGGGACAGGTTTAGGGCAAAGAGCCTCCCGCAGAGCACACTGGGTTCAATTAGACCTCATTCACCTCATTCACAGGCTAAGCTCTTGTGGTGCTGAACACACATTGGGGTTAACTGCTGAGCCAATCATGTAAAATCTACGGAGTTTTTTCCTTTGCAATCTGTCTTTGAGGGATTTTTCACTTTTAGTATTTCACTTTATAAACATTTTACAATTTTTTGGTTTATTTTCTGAAGAGAGATTCTGGAATTCTGATTTATTTCCATAATTTTCTCAAAAGGTTTATTGGTTTATTTGTATTATTGTGGGGAGGGGCAGTTATCACACACATTTTCTTAATTTCTGCAGGTAGTAAGGTGGTTTTTCCTGTCATGGGAATAGATCAGGGTCATGTACAGACCCAGATTTTGAGTTCCTTTTAATTTCTAATAGCAATAAACAAGAAACTATGCAACATTAGGTAACTTCATGCAATAATAAAGATTTTTAAGTATAAATTAATGCTTTTATTAAATGTGGCACACAATCCTGTTAATATGACATATATTTATAATATGCACAACGATTATTGTACACATGAAGATTAACCAAATTTTAAGACAACAATCATTAAAGGATGCCATTAATCTATTTTTTTGTGTAACCAAACTAGATTTGGAGTACGTTTATTTCATTATTGATCACAGCACTTAACTGGACATTTATCTCTGCTAAAGAAAAAAGTCCAGGTCAAAATGTACTATAGCCATGGTTCCCTCTTCTGCCATACACTGTTGGCACCCCCTTCCACTCACCTCTACCCAGATATAGGGTGAACTAGAATTCTTCGCTGACTTTCAAAAGAGACTTTCATCTTACTTTTTGTACTGTCTCTCTTCAAAGGTCTTTCAGGCAGGATATCTAACTCTCCATCCACCACATGAAAGGACCAGGCACTGCCCTGTAGCTACTTTTGGTGGCATGAGCTAACAGAAACTTCAGGACTAGGTTCATGGATTCTGTCAAGTGTTCAAAAGCACTGTTAGATTTATGTAAAGATTTTGCCTAGATAAAGCTGAAGTCCTAGGTACTGAGGGTTCCTTGGCAAGATGCTATTGCTTGGGAGAAAATACCTGACTTCCCAGTTTCCTCCGGGTTTAGTGGTGGTGCTGAGTATACACCATAGTTTGTATGCACTGAGGTTTTGGGCACGTGATCTTATTTTCTGTTGTCATGAATACTCACTGGAATTGCTTTGGAACCACAATAAGAGCTAAAGAAGAAGGAAAAACATTAGGTTCTGGTGGAAATCTGAAATTTTGTGATTGCTCATTGTCCTCATTATACTAGCCTTGGTCTTGCCTCTAAGACCTTGTTTGTGTTTCTTCTTCTCTAACACACGTTTTGAAGATATTTCTCCTACCTACTTCAATCCTACCCATTTTCTAAATCTGTTTTACCTAATCCATTAACCTTTCCCTGCTAATTCCTGGCTAAATTAGTCTCTCTCTTCTCTAACTTTCTTCAAAGAGTTTGAGTCCATGCTCTGGAATTCAAACTTAATGGTATATCCTTATACATAGATAATTCTTTTTCATTTTTATTATTTTCACCTTTTCAAATAACACATTGGTTCCTAGATTGGTGGATGCCAGAGGCAGAGGGTAGCGAGTGGGTGAAATGGGTGAAGGTGGTCAAAGGGTGCAAACTTCTAGTTCTAAAATAATTAAGTCACAGGGATGTACAGTGTGTGACTAGAGTTAACAACACTGTATTGCATATTTGAAAGTGGCTAAGAGTGTAGATCTTAAAAGTTCTTATCGCAAGAGAAACATATTTTGTAGCTATGGTGAATCATATTAACTAGACTTACTGTGGTGATCATTTTGCAATATGTACAAATGTTGAATAACTGTGTTGTACACATGAAACTGATGTTATATGTCAATTATATCTCAATAAAAAAGTAAAATGCTAAAAAAATGTTGGTTCCTGAATATGGAATTTGCCTAACTTTTTTATACTCCCCACTACACTTAATAGTAAATAAAAGGTGCAGTACATGCTAAATAAACACTCAGTGACAGATGTCACTAATACATGGATAACTAGTTAGAAGATGTCACTCACTTTCTTGACATTTTCCAAAGGATACAAATTTTGGGGGAAGCCTCTTATGATTCAGTGTTTCAATTCAGTAGCATCGAAAAACAAAGATATGTTTTGTTTTGTTTTTGCTTTTTAATATTAATTATTTTGAGATGCAATTGACCTATAACTATTAGTTATTTTTTGAAGAGAATTTGTTTCTCAAGTTATTAATTTTTGCCCTCTGCTACTGGGAAAAGGGGTTTGCACACCTTCTTGTGTATTAGTATCTTACCTTAATACTCAGCATCTTCCCATCTTCTCTCTTCTTTGACCTTCCTGCACATTAAAACAAGTGATTTGATTGGAGTTCAAAGGAAGCACAGGGATTTATTCTTTTTCTTTGTCCTCTAGCTATGTCTTCTGACAAACTTGAATTCATTCAGGTGAAGAAATACTTATAAAATGAGTCTATTTTAAAAATAGAACCATGGGGTGCTTGGGAAGGCTCAATTGGTTAAGTGTCCAACTTCGGCTCAGGTCATGATCTCACAGTTGGTGAGTTTGAGCCTCGCATCTGGCTCTCTGCTGTTAATACAGAGTTCACTCAGGATCCTCTATTCCCACCTTTCTCTGCCCCTCCTCTGCTCATGCACAAGCATGTGCACTCTCTCTGTCTCTCAAAAATAAATATTAAAAAAAATAGAAAAGCAGAACTATGGATGATGTCAGTTCAACTTTATCATTGTAGAGGGGTAGGAACTAAGTCCTAGGGAGGTGGTTATTTTTCTAAAATCATCAAATTTGTTAGACATATTTAGCCTTGGAGCCCAGGTCTCCATTGATTGCATCTGAAACAGTGGGCATCACATTTATGTGTTTCAGAGTTGCGTTTAATTGGTGTATGTGTTGCGTAAAACTCTTCATAATGTAGTATGGAGATTATATCACTACAGGTGAAAATACTTTAAACTGACTCATGCTCATTACCTTTCCTCCTACTGAAAAAGTTCCCTTTGATGGCTTTGACCTTGACTTGCTTTCTCTTTTCTGCATTATCTTCTGTAAGAGAAAAAGAGGTAAATGAAACAGCAATGCCCTTTTTTTTAAAACGGTACTAAGCCAAGGATGCTAGTATTTAAATATATTTGCTCCTTTAATGTTGTTATTTTTATAACAATAGTTTTGGTAGAATATTCTTTTTTTAAATTTATTTTTATTTTTAATTTTTTATTTTAGAGAAAGAACTAGTGCAAGCAGGGGAGAGGGGCAGAGGGAGAGAGAGAAGCTCAAGCAGGCTCCATGCTCAGCATGGAGCTGAAATCAAGAGTTGGACACGCAACTGATAGAGCCACCCAGGTGCCCCATGGTAGAATATTCTAAGACAAGTCTACACTTAGAACTTAAACTTATTCTGTACATTTTAATTTGGTTTCTAGACTGTTTTGTCTGCTCTTTAGCATTAGGCTGTGTGATCAAAACCTCATAGTGGTCTCTTTGTAAGCAGCTTCTTAGAATGAGTCGTACCCCAGCCTTGAAAGGATAGTGTCCTGGGTATCTTTGGAAAGGCACCAAATATTAAGCATTTTTAACCATATATATAGGCAAAGAGATAGTAATTATTTTAGTAGAGCAAAATATTACTTAGAGCATAAGAATGTAAGTATTCTGATACAAATTCAGTGGATTAGCACACTTTCCCCCAACTCCTTGAAATTTATAACCTTATTTGTTCTCCTCTCTCAGTGATTTTGTCCTTTACTAAGTATTGATTATTTTTTTCCCATAGGTCTCCACTATGTATTGTAAAGCAATGCTGCCCTGTAGAAACTGATCCTCTCCTGGTCCTGTCTCAAGGTTCTTCTTGCCTTGTTGATCTATTTTACTTATGTCTACTAGAAAATTCTGCCCCATATATTACTTCAGTCATGTTATATCCCTGATAAGTAATCTGTAGGAGCTTTAATTTGCCAATTACTTCATTATCTTCAGTCTGGCTTTCAGGACCCTTAAGAAATTCTGTCTGCTTTTTTTTTTTTTTTTTTTTTTTAATGTCAATTTGAATTGAATGTATGTCAATTTGAATTTTCTCTCATGAATTTTTCATTCATGAACTTGCATACAGGTTCCTTTTTCCTTTCTCTGCAGATTGATATTTAACTCTGGAATTTTTTTTAATGTTTTATTTAAATTTTTTTGTGTGTGGGCTTCAGATTACCTGTTATTTATAGGTTGGTAATTCATTCTTTGTTTTCCAATTCTATCATTTTCTCATTTGCATTTCCATTCCTTTTTTTATTTTCATATTTTGGAGTAGCTTCACAGATTTTTGCTTTCTGCAGCATCAGCTATGCTCTGACAGTATCCAGTGAGAGAAGATCAAGTCGTTGGGGCTTTTTCTGAAATTTTTTTTTTGCGTTTTCTGTATATCATCTATCGTGGTTTTCCCTCATCTATTTCATCTCCATCTTTCCTTGTTCTTTGTGTTGATGTTGGGTGTTTGTTTGAGTCTCAGACAATATGTTTACTTTCACTCTTTTCAGAATGGCAATTTTTTTTTTAAACTTCCTAGCTCCTTACTTAAATTATTCTCAGAAAATATACTTTTCCTGTAAATATTCTAAGTGCTATCCCTTTCTTCTTATTCTGAAGTACCTCACTTGGTAAAGCCAAATGATTTTTTTTTATCTTTTAGTTTATCTCTAAGATGAGTTTTTTTTAATGTTTATTTATTTTTTGAGACAGAGAGAGACACAGCATGAACAGGGGAGGGTCAGAGAGAGAGGGAGACACAGAATATGAAACAGGCTCCAGGCTCTGAGCTGTCACCACAGAGCCCAATGCGGGGATCAAACTCATGGACCGCGAGATCATGACCTGATCTGAAGTCAGACGCTCAACCGACTGAGCCACCCAGGCACCCCTAATTAAGATGAGTTCTGTTCCAACTTCATGTTTACCTTTGGAGTTGATTGCATTTCAGTCCGATTGCAGCAGTTGGACTTCAGCCTCAGATAGTCAATGCAGATGGAGATGTAACATGCTCACCATGATTTCTGATTTCTACTTAGCTGTTACCAAGCAGACTTGTGTTACTTTGCTATTGTTATAGTAAGACACCATAAAAAACAAAAACAAAAACAAAAACCCACAAAATCATAGTGGCATAGAACAATAAGCATTTCTTTCCCCTGTGGGTATTCTGAGCTATCCCATTGATGTTATTTGGGTTTGTTCGTATGTCTGTATGTAGACTCAGAGTCCGCTCCATTCCCAATGTCTCTCATCTATTTATACCAGTGGGATAGCCAGGGATTTTCTGCTCTTGGCAATGACAGAAGCCAAAGAGAATAGGTAGAAAACAGACATCCTGACACATTCACCTCATTTAATTGGCTAAAGCAAGTCACATGTTCAAATCCAAAGCCCAAACACAGTAAAATATACTTTCCTCCTTTAGTAAGGGAAACTAAAAAGCCACATGAGAAGGGTGAATATTAAGGGAAGCATGAAAAATAAAGGCAAATGTAGTTTGCAATATTTGTTTTTCCATTATTTACAGTATCAAGCCTTGCCTAGCTGAGCTAATGTAGTAAAAGAGTAACTCCAGCTATTGCAGTGGAATTTTATCAGGAATACAATAGTTTTTGCTAATATAAACAGTGCTTAACCTAAACCCGTTATTTAAAATGTTTTATTGCATTATTTTATGTAACATACATAGAACTTCTAACATGTAGATATTACTACTGTTGGCAGTTTTACAGATGAGTCATTCCATTCAATTTATCAAATATTTAAGAAGCAACTACTCTTTCTGGGCACTCTTTTGAACTTGGGGATTACAACAGCGAACAAATAGACAAGATTCCTGTTCAGCCTTTGAGGTGTAATGGGAAGACAGATAAGCAAACTAAGAAGATAATTTCTGGAAAGAATATGTGTTTCTTTTTTTTTTTTTTTTCTTTTGTTAAGGTTTTATTTAAATTCAAGTTAGTTAACACACAGTGTAATATTAGTTTCAGGTGTAGAATTTAGTGATTTGACACTTTCATACAATACCTGGTGCTCACCACAAGTGCCCTCCTTCATCCCCATCACCTATTTCACCTATTTCCCCACCCATCTTCCCTCTGATAACCATCAGTTTGTTCTCTATAGTTAAGAGTCTGTTTCTTGGTTTGCCTCTCTCTCTCTCTTTTCCCCTTGCTTGCTTGTTTTGTTTCTTAAATTCCACATTTGAGTGAGGTAATATGGTATTTGTCTTTCTCTGACTGACTTATTTTGCTTAGCATAATAGTCTCTAGCTCCATCTTTGTTGTTGCAAATGGCAGGATTTCATTCTTTTTTTATGGCTGAGTAATATTTCTGTGTGTGTGTGTGTGTGTGTGTGTGTGTGTGTGTGTGTTTATGTGTACATGGTGTTCATTTTTTTAATTTTATTTTTTATTTTTTTAAATTTACATCCAAATTAGTTAGCATATAGTGCAACAATGATTTCAGGAGTAGATTCCTTAGTGCCCCTTACCCATTTAGCCCATTTCCCCCTCCCACAACCCCTCCCGTAACCCTCAGTTTGTTCTCCATATTTAGGAGGCTCTTCTGTTTTGTCCCCCTCCCTGTTTTTATATTATTTTTGTTTCCCTTCCCTTATGTTTATCTGTTTTGTCTCTTAACGTTCTCACTTGAGTGAAGTCATATGATACTTGTCTTTCTCTGACTGAGTAATTTCACTTAGCATAATACCCTTCAGTTTCATCCACGTAGTTGCAAACGGCAAGATTTCATTCTTTTTGATTGCCAAGTAATACTCCATTGTATATATCTACCACATCTTCTTTATCCGTTCATCCATCAATGGACATTTGGGCTCTTTCCATACTTTGGATATTGTTGACAGTGCTGATATAAACAAGGGGATACATGTGTCCCTTTGAAACAGCACACCTGTATCCCTTGGATAAATGCCTAGTAGTGCAATTGCTGGGTCATAGGGTAGTTCTGTTTTTAATTTTTTGAGGCACGGCATTCATCTTTAACCATTATTCATCATTCTTTGGGCACTGGGGCTGTTTCCATAATTTGACTACTGTAGATAATGCTGCTACAAATATTGGGATGCATGTATCCCTTTGAAGTAGTGTTTTTGTATTCTTTGGGTAAACCTAGAAGTGCAATTGCTGGTTGTAGGGTAGTTCTATTTTTAAATTTTTGAGGAACTTTCATACTGTTTTCCTGAGTGGCTACACCAGTTTTTATTCCCGTCAACAGTGCAAGTAGGTTTCTTTTTCTCTACATCCTTGCCAATACCTATTGTTTTTTGTGTTGTTGATTTTAGCCATTCTGGCAGGTGTGAGGTGGTATCTCCTTGTAGTTTTGATTTGTATTTTGGTAATGATCAGTGATATTGTGTATCTTTTCATGTGTCTATTGGCTGTCTGTATGTATTCTCTGGAGAAATATCTTTTCACGTCTTCTGCCCATTTTTTAATGGGATTATGTATTTTTTGAGTGCTGAGTTTTAGAAGTTCTTTATAGATTTTGGATACTAACCCTTTATCAGATATGTCATTTGCAAATATCTTCTCCCATTCCATAAGTTGCCTTTTAGTTTTGCTGATTATTTCTTTTGTTGTGCACAAGCTTTTTATTTTGATGAAGTCCCAGTAATTCATCTTTGCTATTGTTTCCCTTGCCGCATAAAGGACTAGTTCTTGACCAGCTTCTGGGAGATAACCTTTAAGTTCTTGGAATATATTTCCTCAGAGGAGTATCTTTGTATACCTGGGGCTTTAGGGCCCAGACAGTTCATGCTAACTCTGGCTTATGGTAGATGTCTGCTTTCTTTGGTCCTGGTCCCAGATGTATCAGTTTCACTTCTACAGGGGCTGGAGATAGAATAGTCAAGTTCTATACATATGTGACTGTCCTCTGGTAATTATGTTGGATGACAAGGCTTGGGCCAATTTTACTGGTTGGCAATATTTCATAGATGTTGTCAAACATTTTGTTAATGGGAACAGTAATTGCATATAGCTTTTATGGGTTGTTATAATGATTAAATGAAATAATACACATGATATGCTTAGAATAAGTACTGATCTTTTTTTAACAATAAAAGCTATGTAAGGTCTTGTTAAATAACACTAAGGAGCGAGTCCAGGAAAGCCAGGGTTTAGAACCTGAAAACAGATATCAAATATCATATTTGAGGTGATAATGTTAGAGCAAACCACCAAGGGGACGAGAGGTAAGGAGATCTGGAGCAAAAATACACACAAATGCACACAAGTATGAAGTAGATTGAGGGCAATTGGTTTGGTTTAAGATATAAACCCTCATCCTAAGTAAGAGTTCTAGAACTCCATCTTGTTAGGTCTGACCTGTAGAGAAGTGAGATTAAAAGTATACAGCTTGGAATAGAAATTCCTCCTATGTCCTCCTTGCACTTCATTTTGCAAAAAAAAAAATTTATGAAGCAGGGGCAACATCAGTGGTGACTTTGGTGAAGAGAGTGCTGTTCTTCTCTGCAAAGCCATGTTAAATGCCTATGATTTTTATGTGAGTACATGATCTAGTTGTACAAAATCAGCTTCAGAAGAAGTTCCCTATTTTTCTTCCCTGTAATAATCTTTTCCACTCCAATCCTTCCTATATATAAGTTCTGGAGCTTTTACCATTTGGTAACATAGTATGATAAGACATGATGGTCCCTAAATTTGTTGTAGAGTTCATTTTGTCATTAAGTCTTACTAATGTTGAAGCAGGAATATTTTCAAAATTTAAGGAAAGCATAGTTTCTTTTGTGCAACAGTTGAGCTAGGCAGGTCTTCAAGTCTCAATTCATTCAAAGTGTCTAAGAAATTGCTAGACATTAAAAATTTTTTCTGGTCCATTGGTATCATTATCTCATTATGTCGCAGCTGTGAATTTTGCAGGTAAGCTCTGTTATCTAGCTGATCATTGGCTCCTTTCCTACCTTACTGGATATGTGTTCACCCTTTTTACTTGCTAAATATTTATAATAATGTATATGTATCTGCTCCTGATTGCTCTAGTCTATGACTTCGGGTCTCTCATTTCCTCCAGGTGGTTAAATTACGCTTCTTCCAAAATCCCTGGGGCTTTTCTGTGAGTAGGGGAGGAAGAAAAAAGGAGTAAGTGCAAAGTAAAACTGACAGTTACCTATAGTCAGCTACAAAAAGTAGAGAATAGAGAGCATAGAATATTTTAACACTTCATTTCATAGTAAGAGTAAGAACAGAGGCTGTGTCTTGTGTGTGTTCTGTTTGTGTCCTTCAGACCATCAAGTGATCTGAAACTGTTTCTGCATGGAAAGTATTTACTCTCTGAAGACCAGGAAAGGGACACAAAGGTCCACAGTCTAGTAAAGTATAGGAACTGAACAGATGGAAATTTCGTTCATTTAATTGGATTCACAGGCTCTGAGGGGAGGCAGAAAAAGTAATTTGAAGGAGGTCAACCTGGGAGGAAATCAGTTTCATGGTTAGTGGGAATGAATTTACCATGTAAGAAACAGCATAAATATAAGAAATATACCCTAAGAAATACTATCTAGTGTCAGTAATATCAGTTATGTCTCATAGCATTCAAGAGGAACAAAAATTCCCTTGAATTCAGGAAGTCTTTGTTTGAGATTCTATTCTTTAAATCTATGGAGTTATGGTTCAGATGGGATCTGTGGTAGCCATAAAGTGTGTACCACATAAGGAGGCATCTACTTAGGGTGATAGATTGTGATGTTGAACTTGAAGAGAATGGCTTCTGCAGTTCTATAGCCAATCTCTTATAGATCTGCTTATGGAAATCAAATTATGGGTGTGGGGAGGGAGAAAACCATATGTCTTGGAATGGCAGATGTAAAGATTATGAGTTAGAGTCCTATCCTTTACCAAAAGATTGCTCTGTGCCTTTGGACAGGCTGCCTAATTGTTAGTGACTTCCAATTTCTCACCTATAAAATTTGAGATCCAAATTCTTCCTGCATAACATATCTTAGAAATCTAATGATGAAATGGTCCTTGCCATGCTATTGAGGTTTGAGATGAGAATCACTCACTCACTGTCATGGAAACCACTAAAAATTATAAAGTATATGAATAAGAATTAAATTCTAGCCTCTAAGTGTACTAGTACTTAACATCTTCATTGAGTTATTTTAGGATTTCCTTTGAGGGAAATTTTGATACTAGATGGTAATGAAACATATTTCCCTGGTTCATTCCTTTGGTATTTTAATTTTAAAAGTTGGATTTCCTAGTGAAAATACTTGACATAAAGTTTAGAAATGTTTTCTGAGGGGTGCTTGAAAAAACAGATAATCTCACAAAATAAAGAAGGTTAAATGTTTATAATGCCACTTTAAGAGAGAGTTAAAAGTATATAAAGTCTTTAATACATCATTGGTTAAAAACAAATTATTTTTAGGCTAACTGAAGTTATCATGTTTCAATTTTTAGTGTATCTCATTTAAATCATTTTATTTTTCTAATGTTTATTTATTTATTTTGAGGGAGAGAGAGAGAAAGAGAGGGGGAGAGAGAGAGAGAGAGAGAGAGAGAGAGAGAGAGAGAGAATGAATGTGCACACAAGCTGGGGAGGGGCAGAGAGAGAGGGAGAATCCCATGCAGGCTTTGAGCTGTCAGCACAGAGCCTGACATGGGGCTTGAACTCATGAACTGTGAGATCATGATTTGAGCCAAAATCGAGTTGGACGCTTAACCAACTGAGCCACCCAGGTCCCCTAAATTATTTCAAAACAAAATGTTTTTGAAATGAATGGCACTCCCTACATTCTATGTTGAAGTATACTGAGCATTATTTAATTGTTTTTGATGACTTCTAGTTATTGCTATAAACCTAAGTTATGCTCATGCTCTAATTCAGAGATGCTGTGAGACTTCTGAAAGATTTCTTGATCTTATTTATATAAATAGCCAGGTTCCTAAGCTTATTGTCTCAAGTCTGCTTTTTGTTATTTTTTGTTTCTGCCCTTATTGATGGCCATCATCATTAGATGTTACTTCTTACTGCCATAGTGTACCTTCTTGTACTCTCCATTCCTTTCCAATTTATTACTTTTAAAGCTTGATAGCCCACGAATCCCAAAGTTAATGAAACTGTAGACTGAAATTTACAAAAATTTTAGACTTAAAATTCAAGATGAGGAAAACGAACATTAAGGAGTGAACCATGATGAAATGGATTCTGACACATAGAAATAAAGAGTAGCAATAAGGGGTGACAGCATAAATCAGGGGGTAAAGAATCTTTCGCAAATGACATGCTAAGGTTGCCACCTCAAGGGCAATACCAATAATTAAAAGGCAAAGTGGTTTGTATTTGGGGAACGCAGTAGTTGCTCTCAAACTGCAACTGGAGTTACCTAGTGTATTGTATATCACTTGCAGAAATTAGAAAGATAACTAGATCCTGTTCTGTGTGAGTAGCCCAGAATCCTCTTCAAATGTAAGTAAATATAGAATAGGGGCGCCTAGGTGGCTCAGTCAGTTGAACATCTGACTTCAACTCAGGTCATGATCTCACAGTTCGTGAGTTCGAGCCCCGAGTCGGGCCCTGTGTTGACAGCTCAGAGCCTGGAGCCTGCTTCGGATTCTGTGTCTCCCTCTCTCTCTGCCCCTCCCCTGCTCATGCTCTGTCTCTCTCTCTGCCTCAAAAATAAATAAAACATTAAAAAAAATAAAAAAAAAATAAATATAGGAAAAGTAATGAAGAGATGCTGGGGTGAATTCTCCATACATTCACCAACAACTCTTTGCTTAGTGTCTGCTGTGGGTGAGGCACTCTGGTAAGCCTCAGGGATAACAGCAGTGAATGAGGCAGGTCTATTCCCTGCCCACCTGAAACTTACTGCTTTCTTGTGCACTTTGAACAATGTTTACGAACGTTAACATTAGGGGGAGCTAACTGAAGAATATATGGAATCTCTGACTGTTTTTGAAACTCTTTTATGGAAGTCTAGAATTTGTTTAGAAGAAAAAATAAATAATAGTAGTATAAGGAATGGACCTGTGATGGAGGCCAGCACTGGTGTGTGGGTGAAACCGACTGACACTCAGGGTAGCCAGACCATAGGGAATGAGGGGGTGAAGAGATGGTCTACTTGGCCATCTCCATCCTGGGTCAATGCTGTCATGACAAGGATGCTGGTAGCAAGGTTTTTGGAAAAGTGGAGCTGCTAATTCTTAACATGTAATTTTGGTCTGATCCTTTTTCCTTTCCTTTCAAATTATGTATTGAGTTATTGATGCAAAGCAGCTGCTAAGCCAAGGTTTACATTACACTTCACCTACTTCCCTTCTCATATAGCTAATAACTAGATTTTGCCAACGGAATGTGAGGCTATAGGGAATTGGAACTACAAGATATTAGAAGCCTGAGTCTCTAAATTACCACATGGAAGATACGCTCTTATCAACAAGGAACACTTGCATTAAACTTTGACTGGGTTAAGCCATTAACCTTTTGCATTTATTTATTACAACGTTTATTTATTTTTGGGACAGAGAGAGACAGAGCATGAACGGGGGAGGGGCAGAGAGAGAGGGAGACACAGAATCGGAAACAGGCTCCAGGCTCTGAGCCATCAGCCCAGAGCCTGACGCGGGGCTCGAACTCACAGACCGCGAGATCGTGACCTGGCTGAAGTCGGACGCTTAACCGACTGCGCCACCCAGGCGCCCCTCATTTATTTATTACAGTAGCTACAGTTGCCTTAACCACCAGACATATTAAAACAGAGATACTTAAAACTTTTGGGGTTTAGTGTTGATTGTGAAGTTTCCAGAACATTAAAGAACCCTGCTGTATGGATCTTGGCTCTTATTCCTTTAGGCATGCTTTATCCTTTGTTTTAACTTAACCAAGTATTTGTTAAGTATCAACTATAAGCAAAACAGGCAACATAGCAAAGTAGAAATAGCCCTGCATTAGGGATGGGATGAATAGCATTCAGGGCCTTTTACTTATTGCTGACTAAGTGATACTAGATAGTATACTTATCCTGAGTTTCTCTTGGTATGTTGTGAATAGTAAGTAGACTCAGTATAGTTCTCTAGGTTTATTCAAATAGTTGTTTACATTTATTTCTTTTAAATATATGTATTGCTAAGTTTATTTATATTGAGAGAGACGAGACAGTGTGTGGGGGGGAGGGGCAGAGAGCGAGGAAGACAGAGAATCCCAAGCAGGCTCCATGCTGTCAGCACAGAGTCCAATGCGGGGCTCCATCTCACAAGACTGTGAGATCATGACCTGAGCTGACACCAAGAGTTGGAAGCTTAATTGACTGAGCCACCCAGGCACCCTTATTTCATTTATTTCTTAAAAGAACTACTTATTTGGAGTAAATATTATCACCCTCTATCTTCTTTCACTGTCACTATTTTGTAAATAAGAAAGCTCTGATTGGTGATATCAAGCAATTTTGTTAACATTATAAGGCTGATAAATAATGTAGCCATGATCTTAATACACGTTTCCTGAGTCAAAATCCCATGCTCATTCTTCTTCCTCATCTCATCACCTACGGAATGTGAAAATAACATCAGGGAGGAAAAGAATTATATGAAAAATGACCTGATATTCATTATTTTCTTTTCTGAGTTTTTAGCTTCACTTTCTATTGGCCTTCATCTCATATAATCATGCTCAAAAGCAAATGTATACTCAAGCCTCTTGATGTGCCTGTAATTTATAGGAAATGCAGTTGCAAGAGAGACAAGAAGCTGGGTGATGGGTACATGAGGTTCATTGTACTAGTTTATACTTACTATGTAATTGAGAATTTCATTATAGAAAGGTAAGAAAAAGGCAAATACTAAAGGTAACAAAACCCATGTACATGCCATAGATATATCTGCATCCTTTACTTCTCAGCTAAACTTCTTGCATGTACAGTTGTATCACTACCTCATTTTCCACTGTCTGTGCATACATCTTCGTCTCCTACTGCCACTAGACCTTTGAAGCTGCAAAAAGATCACGAATAAACTCCAAATTCATAATATTACAAGATGAGTTAAGTTCTGGAGATCTGCTGTATGACATAATGCCCACAGTTAAGAACAAGGTACTATGCTCTTGAAAATTTGTGAGGAGGGTAGATCTCATGTTAAGTGTTCTGCCGTAAACAACAACAACATAACAACAACAACAACAGCAACAACAACAAAAAGCAAAAGGACATGTGGAAACTTTTGGAGGTGATGGGTAATTTCATTACCTTGGTTATGGTGATAGTAACAAGAATGTATACATACATCCAAGTTCACCAAATTGTGTACATTAATTATGTGCAGTTCTTTTGTATAACAATTATACCTCAGTAAAGTTAGAAAAAAAAGAGAAGGTGCATGGAGATTCAGTAAGGATAAAATATCCTATAAAAAGAGTTTGGAGGAGATTTTCATTTTTATTTTGATGAAAAGCAAGAAAAGAAGTAATAGTAAGCATTTACCATGAGATGTGGTAGAACTTTAGGGAGAGAAGAATAACGAGACATTTTAGGAAGGCTCTGCATATGTTGGACAATATAACTTTTCCTTTGCTGTCTCCTCATGTGACATTCAGTTAAGACTATCTTACTTGAAAAAAAAAAAGGAAAAAATTCAGGTATAACCCAAATCCTTACTTTATTTGATATTTTCTTGGCATTTTTTATTGTTGTCCAATGTCAAGGCATTCAGTATTTTCTGAACAAATACAATTTTTTCTCTTGGATTTTATGACAGGAAATTCTTCTCAGCCCCATTGACTGGCTCTTTCACTGTTTTTGCCTTTAATGGAGATATCCCCCAGACATCTATATTTGCCCCTGTTTTCTTCTCAGCCTTCACACAGAATGATTTCATTCTTGTCCACAATTTCCACCAGTCACAGCCTCCAGTTCTACAAATAGCTGATAATTCCCCAATGTGCATTTTTAGATCAAGATTCTGAACTTTAGACTAGCTACTGGATATTTCCATCAGTGTATCCCTCAAGAAAATGAAACTCAACATGTCTGTGATGGTTTTAAAATGCGTCCATACTTCCTTTGGTATTGCTCATTTCTGGAGTTGGAGCTTAATTCCTTACCCTTCAAGGGTAGGCTGGACTTAGTAATTCACTTATAATGAATAGAATATGGCAAAGGATAGTGATGACTTCTGAGATTAGGTCATAACAGGTATAGCTACTTCCTTCTTACTCTCTTGCATCACTTGCTTTGGGGCAGGCTTGCCACCATATTGTCAGGACATTCAGCCCCATGGAGAAGACCATGAGATGAGGAACTGAGGCCTCCTGCTAATAGCCACGAGTGAGTTTGAAAGGGATTCTTCAGTCTCAGTCAATTCTTCAGGTGCCTACAGCCCTAGCCAACATCTTGACTGCAATTTCATGAGAGATGGTGAGCCAGAATCATTCTGTGAAACACCCCTGAAGGGTTTCTGGGGAGAAACCATGAAATAATAAAAATTTACTGTTTCAAGTCACTGTTTTGAGCCAATTTGTGCTGAAACAAGAGATAATTATAAAGTGTCTGGAACTGAACTCAGTATTGTTTCTACATCACACCTGTCTGTTTTTCTTGATTTTTATAGCCCAAAGACAGAAGAAACATCCATTTTCCTCACTTTCCATACACAGCCAGTAAATCTTGCCAATGTAACATCCATATTGTAGATGCTTCATCACTGCTGCTACTAGTGAGGACCATATTACAGGTCCTCATCATCTGTCATTTATCATCTAGACTGTTTTGAGATTGGTCTCTTCACTAGTGGTCTTCTTACTCCTTACTGAAATAGTTTGGTCCTTACCAAAATTTTGGGCTCTGAAGATTCTTAGCTAAAATGTAAAATAGGTTTGCTGTTTCCATGCTTAAAATTCTTTAATATCTACCATCATTTTCAATCACTTAGAATAATGGTTATCAAACATTGTGAACAAATGGCACAAGAAAATTTGAGATACTTTGGTAAGTTTTATTCTAAAATCTAAATTCAGCATAAAGGATCATCTTTTAAAGGATATAATCTTGTATACTTTTAGTATTTTAAGAAATTTTAGCATTTTAAGAAATGTTTTTATTGTAGCTGTTTTCAGTGTCCTTATGTAGCAATATGAAGAATAACTCCAATTTAAGAGAACAAATTTTTGGTTCATAATGTCCAATAAAATTAAATTGTGTACCTGATCTTTCACCATTCCCACAAATGATTGCTATGTAGTAGAGAACAAAACCAATTCTAGTCTCTAAACATAAGGAGCTATTCCATGCCTTTATGCCTTTGAGTGTTTTAGTTGTTCTACTTGGAATAATTTTGCCTTGGCTTACTTGGGAAAGTATTATTCCTCAGGATCCAGCCCCATTGACCTCTCCTCTGTGAAACTCTACCCAACTGGAATTGATTACTGTCTGTGTGATTATATCTAAGTTATTTCTATTACTACGATTATTTTGTTCTTTTGATATTTGTTTATACACCTATGTCTCATCCTAGACTGGTGGCAGTTTAATTGCAGACTCATGTGCATATGCAGGGTTAATACATTATGAGGAAGATAAGGTTGAATAAGACATGTCTCTTTGTTCAGGGAGATACCACCTGTTAAGGAAGATAACATATGTATTTAAAAGCTATAACACAAATGAATATCATGTTGGTGGAACAAAACATGTAATTCAGAGGGAATTTCTAGCTAAGAAGATTGGGAAAGGCATTTTGAAGAAGTTTGTCCAGGAACTGGATGTTGAAGAATATTCAGAATTTTTGAGATCAGGGAAGATATTCCATGTGGTAGGAAGGACCAAATGTGTCTTGGAGTTTGAAAGAATGTTGAATCTTCTTTTGATTATGTACAGTGTTGGTGCTATAGAACAGTGTGAAACAACAGTTTAGAAATATAAATGGGGCCAAGCGTGGAGACTTTTAATGCTAGGCTGAGAATTCAGTTGAGAATAGGGAGCTATAGAAACCTTTGTGCAGAAGGAAATGACTGATCAGAGCATGAGATAAGAAGATTAATTTGGAGGCAGTAGTGGGTTTGTGAAGAGCAAATCAGGGTGGGATGAGATTACAGAGGGGCATGTTAAAGCAGTCCAGTCAAGAATCAGGTAAGTTCTGAGATACAGTGAAAGCAGTGGGAATAGAAATGGGCCCAGGATGCTGAAGACTGAAGAAATTGGCAACTAATCCAATATAGAAAATGAAGAATAAAAAGAAAGAGGGAAATCATATTTGGAAGTTTTGAAACTGTACTGTTTGAAGAAATAGAGAAAAATCATGAGGTGTTATGAGAGCAAAGGTGTCTTCATCTGACCTATATATCTTGTATAATTAAAAAAAAAAAAAAAAGAGAAAGCTGTTGAGCAACAGTGAGAAGACCAAGATGGGATAAAATGTGTCAAAATATCTCATTTAAAAATAAATTAATTTAACCATAGTACGTAATAGTGTAAGCTTTAAATTGCTCGTGTGTTTTCTTTTTATATCTAAAACGTCTATCACTGCCTCCCCACCCACCCTAGTTTCGCCAGGAATTATTATTGTTTTTTGCCAAATGGCAAGACATGTGGATGAGACCATCTGGGACTAGGTAGTCCATAGTTGACCTTGAAAATATCACAGGTACATGGTCAAGCCCAGGCCAGATTATCGAAATCTGGCCCAGACCAGCAAGGGCCCATTAGAAATGTGGGTTAACTAACTGGTTGTTGTTTAAAGTACTAAGTATTGGGAGAGATAACTGATACAGTCATCTTATTTCTTATTGTATTGTAAGACTTGCTTAGTTTTATCCAAGGCATTGCCCTGAGGACAAGGATTGTCCTTTCTCAGTCTTTGTCTAAATGGGACAGATGGTTGATAGACATTGACTGGCACTTTTTGTCACCTAATTTTTTCAAAAAGATTCCCATTTGTCAGAATTTGAGCTAATATATTTTCCCATTTCAAAATCATATCTCAACTCTTAGTCCAATTTTTTATAGATTTACCTTTTGGCTCTCATGTAAAGTAAAAGTTTTCTAAAAGGCACAGCACTATATTTAATAGCTAGTGCTAGGCAGAGGCAACCAGAGCATTACTGAAATCAAATTAATTGGCCAGAAGGGACTGAGCCTGGAAGCATTTTGGATTAAAACTGTTCTCTTCACTGCTGTCTGGCACAATATATTTCAAATAAAACTGCTTTACATAAAAATTCTGTTGCAATTCAATTCTATAGAGATTTTTCCCTTCTCACAAAACATCTAGAGTATTTTTTCCAATAAAAAACAGTGAGTTGGGATTCTGTTTTATCTTCTTTCACATTAACTTTACATATTTCCCATGATAAAATTAAAAATAGCTCACCTGTTTTATGCATTGTGTTAGAGTGCTTTTATATAAGTACATTATAAGGGTCTACAGGTATATATGTGCATATATTTTAATATATGAGCCTATAACTAACTAGGACATTTGTGAGACGAGAGAGCACTTTAAATAGCAAAGAAAGAAAAATCTTGGAGGTTATACATACTTGTTAAAATTTACTTGAGTTCTACTGAAATGTTATTGTGGCAGAAAATGCACTAGATAATGCAGATCTTTACCTTTGAAATAACTGAAAACATGAAATTGAGAGAGAATGTTTTGAAGATTGCATGCATATCTAGTCACTTAAAGCTTTATCAATATGTATATATTACTTTGATGTATTTTGTCAGTAAGAATTATAGTGAAGCCTGTAAATGAGAGACACATTCCTTAAATGACTGTAGCTCTTTAGAAAGTGATAGCAGAGAAGGCTGCCACTCATTTCAAACCAGGCATTAAAGTGTTTTTTTTTTTAGGTTCTACTAGATGGACTTTGAGCCTCGTCTGTGTTCTTAGCTTCCGTTTTCTCCTAATCCTTCTGAAGATGGCTGATACAGAACTTTAATTTTTTACTTTTGTTTTCTTCAAAACAGGTTTGATTAGTGATCCTGATGGAATGAGGTGATGAGAAGGGAGAAAATACTGCTCAGAAAAGGGAAGTAAAGACAAAGCTTTTCTTAAAATGATTTTTTTTTAATACCAAAGAAGTTAAAGGCCTCCCCTTCTTTTCAGCCAGTGGAAGTAGTCTCTTTAAACTTAAAATATGTCAAAAGGAAACATTTAGTGAAAATTACTAGGGTTGAGATTTTATTTTGAAAGTTGTAGGAACTTGTCAGGGTGAAAATGACTATTTAAAAAAAAAAGACTTGGAATGGAGTCATGGAGATTAGTTAAAATAAGTATGGTATTGTATTTTTTCTTAAAAATCATTTGCTTTTAATACTAAAAGGAAAAAGTTGGTGTGATGAAGGCCAACATTAGAATTCAAAACAGTTAAATTTTATGAACATTGACCTTACTAAAAGGGCATTTGCAGATATTGAATCAGGACTTGGGTGAAACTTTGGAATTTCTCTCTCCATTATTTTGAAAAAAAAAAAAAAATGAAACCGATAGAAAAATTGAAAGTATAATGTTACAAATTCCCATATATAACACTTACCTCGATTCACCAATTGTGAACGTTTTGCCACATCTCTCTCTCCATGTGCTTTTTAAAAAAGAACTTTTGAGGGGTGCCTGGGTGGCTCAGTTGGTTGAGTGTCCAACTTCGGTTCAGGTCATGATCTCACAGTTTGTGGGTTCGAGCCCCGCATCAGGCTCTGTGCTGACAGCTCAGAGCCTGAAGCCAACTTCGGATTCTGTGTCTCCTTCTCTCTCTGCCCCTCCCTGCTCACACTTTGTCTCACTCTGTTTCTCAAAAATAAATAAATGTAAAAAAAAAATTAAAAAAACAAAAAGAATGATCACACTCAATAAATTTAACATTGAGGGGTGCCTGGGTGGCTCAGTTGGTTAAGTGTCCAGTTTCGGCTCAGGTCATGATCTCACGGCTCATTGGTTCAAGCCCCACACCAGGCTCTGTGCTGGAAGCTCAGAAGGAGCCTGGAGCCTGCTCCACATTCTGTCCAGTGCTCTCTGCCCCTTCCCTGCTTGCACGCGCTCTCTCTCTCTCTGTCTCGCTCTCGCTCTTGCTCTCTTTCTGTCTCAAATATAAACAAACATTAAAAAATCTGAAAAAAAGAAATTTAATATTGATACAATAGTATATCATACACTCCTATTTTCCCAAAGGAACCCAGAATGTCCTTTTTAGCATTTTAGTTTTCAATTCAGGATCTGGTTAACAATCTTACCATATATTTGTTTGTCATATTTCTTTAGAGTCTCTTGATTTAGGACAATCCCCTTACAGTTTCATTTTTCATGATTGTGATATTTTTGAGGAATTCAGTCTAGTGGTCTCATAAACTATCTCACAGTCTGGATTTGTCCAGTTTCTTCCTTATGATTAGATCAAGTTAAACATTTTGTCAAGAATAATACATAGATGATGCTTTATACTTCCCATTGCATAAAATCAAAGGCTTTTTTTTCCTCTTATTTGTGGTATCAAGTTTCATCACTTGGTTAAGTTGATATCACAAGATCTCCCCATTGTAAAGGTGGTTTTATCCCTTGATAATTAATGTGCATACTTTTAAATTGTGTGAATATCCTGATCCTCAACAAGTTTTCAGCCAATATTTTTAGCAACTGTTGATAACTCAGTCATTACAGTGATATTTGAAATGGTCTTTTAATTCCGTCATTCTGCATTAATTAACTGGCATTATTCTACAAAGAAAAGCTTCTGCCCACTTACCTTTTTAGTATAGCTATGGCCTCTTGGATTCTTTTTTGTTCAGTACCTTAAAAAATGTTATCATTATTATTCTTTTTGGTATTTGCTTTAGCCCCAGATCAGCCAGTGGGATATCTTACAGTCAGTCTGGTCCCAGTGTGCTTTGACATGTCTCTGTCAGTACTTAATCCTTCAGTAATGGATGCTAATCTTTGTCACCCAGATCCCCACTTTTGGACTAATGGATTTATCACTAGTTATTCCAGAGATTGAGGGCTGACTCTCAGCTGTCTACTCTCTCTGGGAATTGTTCTTGACTGAAGATAGCTGCCTTATTTAAGATCACACTCCCTTTCTGGAGAAGGGTGTCTGTGTGTGTGAGAGAGCTCAGAATCTGCATCCAGTGAGTAAGTCAATGGAAGCATATAAAAGCCTTGCCCTTTCTCTTCAATTCAGGACAGTTCTGAAGAGCCATGCTAGTTACAGAGCTCCCTGTGAATTTGGGTTGGGGCTTGTTGTGATAAGCTAAATTCTCCCTGTACCCAAATTTGCTTTTGTTCCCTTCTCCCACAGTTTTTGATTCCAAAGCATTCCTTAATGAACTTCCAATTTGCTTATTTTCATCCCAGAGTCTACTTCTTGCACAACCAACCTGTTTCAGTTGTTCTGACAATGGTCTGAGAGAACAAATGCTAAAATGGGATTTTGGAGCTGGATCATCCAGTGCTTAGTGAACAGTGAGATGGAAAACAAAGAGCCCCTGGTACAAGGTGGCAATTACAAAGCATTCACCATAGGTAAAGTGAGGTGCACTATATTAAACATTTGAGATATGTGTGAGAGATAGTGATTATAAGGGCAATGGTATTGAATAGTGCCTCCTGGGGGAAATTGATGTTTTGGGAAGAGAGAATACAAGACTGAAAATTAACCATTGATAAAGGCTAAATGGGAAAGTCAGAGGGCCTCCTTGGAATCACATGAAGAGATTCTCATCTCCTGTAGCATGAGGACAGAAAAGGCTGAGGAACAGGCCTGAGACTTAAGGATAGCAGAGCTCTAGAGAAAGTTAAATTTCCCAACTAGTTAGGTCTGTCTGCCATGGCAGTGCTTTGGCCCTGATTGGCAAAGAATGGGACCCAAAGATATCAGATGATAACCTTTGCTTGTTGTACTTGAAAATCTTCAATCCTCAGATTCCTGAGGACCTTCTGAGCCTGCAGAAATAGCCCACCACTCTTGTGAAGAAAAATATATTTCCTCTAAAAATAGGGTGTGGCTTATCAATATTAAATTAAAAGCTAACTTTGAAATGTAAAAATTGGCTTTGATATAAATTTAATACATATGAAGGAAAATAGGCTTTGATGGGAGGGAACAAGTCACAAATCATTGATTCAAACATTTAGAGCAATGTAAAACACAGGAAATTTAAGTAGAATTTCTATAATTCTCATGAGATAATAACTTGCTTGGGGTAGGAAAAAGATGTTGCAAAGCATAAAAGAATTCATTGGTATTGGGGTTTTCAAAGTATTTGGGGGGAAGTTTGCTTTGACATTTAAGTTCAGAGAAACATCTATTTATTATTAAAGTTGCCAAGTACTGTAGCATATATAAGAATCATAAAAGAAGTAGAAAATATTTTATCTAAAGGAAAGATTTGCATGATACTTACAAGTGTATTTTGGGTGGGGAAATAATAATATATATTGATCAGTTTTAACGCTCAGCTTTCACTGGAAGGCATTTGGGCTTCACTGAAAAGTAATAAAAAGTCAAGTGAGAGGTTGTATATCTGTCTCATTGCTTGACTAGATTAAAGCAGGCACAATATTATAAGGCTGTTGGCTCTAAACCTGAATTTTTCACGATTAAGGTTGATGGTTGTTTTATATAGAGCCAAAATTCATTATCTCTAGAAACAATATGTATGTCTTCTTCAATTATGGAAATTCAACATGATCCTGGATATGGTATTTCATAGAAAGTGCTAAGTTCATTTGTTAATCATTTACCTTAATGTGGCAAACTGATTAAGAAGAAAAGAGATTCTGACTAAAAAGAGGCAATGGTTAGGCAGCTGATATCCTGTACAAAAGCACAGAAATGCAAAAAGCAAATATTTTGACTTATGAGCAAGAGCACTACTAGTCTGTAGTTTCATCTGAACAAAAGCTCCACATTTAGAGTTTCCACTAAATAGCAGCCCCATGTAGAGACAGGACACTCCCCAACTCTTACACCTGCTCATGCACACTGCCCTCCCTTCCCTTCAAGCTGGCGTGGATGGGATCTGAAACAAACATGAATGTAGGCCTGCCAGAATCCTCTTGCATGAGCTTGTATACACATTGAGCTGGGGTGATCATTTTCTCTCAAGAATTTGAATACAGAAGCAGAGAGGAAAATTTGACTGTTATTTTCCATATTTCCTTGGAAGTGGTGTAAGATTTCAGTTTGAGGAGAATACAATCATTGTTCACAAGGAAATTGGTAGAATCAGAGATGTAGATCTTGGAATGAGTGTAGAAACTGAGGGTGAAGGGAAAAGGAAAGAAAAGGAGGGATACAAAAGGGCTGACCTGATTGGAGCAGAGAATTATATATGGTGCCAAGTGAAAAATAAGACATTGTAGAAGATATGAGATCAGGTGACTGCCCGTTGAGCAGTATGAACTCTTCCCAGCAAGCAATGATTGAAGATAGTTCCAAACCATAAAGTAAGAGAGTGGCATATTCAGAGCAGGAGGCATGGAGTCTAAGGCAGTAGTGACATGCTGGAGAGCGGGGGAGAGAGGTACCTGCAGGAAGACCATCCTGGGGGTGAGGGTGATGAGCATCTGACCAGGAAAACCACCCTACAAAACAGAACCTCAATTTGACGTGTTTATGGTTGCCTTCTCATTATTTCATTTCTTCATTCCTTCTTCCTGAATTAATTCTACTCTTCCATGTTCCAGACTTTCTATCTCTTATCCTGTTGTACTTCTTACAGCTGTTACTTTGTGGTCATGTTTTTTTTTTTTAATGTTTTTTTTTTTTAGCGTTTATTTATTTTTGAGGCAAAGAGAGATAGAGCATGAGCAGGGGAGGGACAGAGAGAGAGGGAGACACAGAATCTGAAGCAGGCTCCAGGCTCTGAGCTGTCAGCACAGAGCTTGATGCGGGGCTCAAACTCATGGACTGAGAGATCATGACCTGAGCTAAAGTCAGATGCTCAACCAACTAAGCCACCCAGGCACCCCAGTTTGTGGTCGTGTTTTAAGCAGTATTCACTGTTGCAGAATTTCTCCCCTCTCCTAAATTGCTATTTCTAACTTCACTAGATGGGTTTTCTGAAATAATTATCTGCAAATATTTTTTTTCAGAAGAATACATATTAGTGTAAAATATGGGAGGTTAGTGTTTTTTCTCGTATATAGAAATTTCATAAATTTTCAAAAATCATTAGGCTGTAAGAAAGTCAGCTCAATTTTCCAAACGTATTTTGACCCTGCTTGTATTTTCTCATCCATAAACATGCTTATCAACTTTGCTGCTTCATGTGTCAGTAAACTGAAGAATATTGAAAAATATATAAGCATCTGCTTTTAATAAGTAAAAACTAATATTAGAGAAGCCCAACCATAAATAAGATAAAAAATTAATAATAAAATAAGGGCAAGAAAATAAAGATATATTTAACTCTTAGAAAGCTCACTCTTTGATGTGTGTAAGTGAGTCTTAGAATTATGGCGGAATTATTCTAATGATTCCTCTGCAGGAATCCAATTGAAAAATAATAAGAAATGAAAACAAAATCACTGATATTTTAATGAGTACACTGGAAATACAGAAATGGTTTACCAAAATTTGATCGACTCATAGCTTGTTAGCACTTCTTTTGGGTGAGTTCAAGAACAAAGTTTATATTCATTTAATTTATCCACTGTGTAGACCTGCTTCATTTTCTTGGTTATGGAGCATGTGGATGAGGCTGATTTTTATGATGGGGTGGTTAGTGGAGGAATTTTATTATGGGATTAAAGGAAAGTTATTTATCATTCTCAGTTCATCTATATCCTAGTTAGTAGTTATGAGCTTGCTTTTCTCAAAGTATCTTGCCAGTAAACTACAGTTAAGGGACAGAGTGTTGTTAGTTGGTATCTCACCAGTCAGAGCTCCAGCTAAGTCATTTTGATGCCCACCACCTCACTTGCTTCATATAACTCTGGGGACTTTCAATTCTGTCTCCAGTGGGTCTCCCCTGTGAAACTGTACATGGGTTTTTGATTTCAGGAGTGGCTGTGGAGGGATTACATTGGCAGAGATGTTACCAGATTCATACCCAAAGGACCACTATAAAAACTTGAAACAATATCAACAAACTGTAAAGTTGAGTTTATGCCTTTTATATATTTTTCTTCTTTGTTCCCTGTGATTTTGTCTTGGCACATTTTTAAAAGTTTGTTTGTTTGTTTGTTTATTTATTGAGAGGGTGAGCATAGGAGGGGCAGAGCAAGAAGGTGAGAGAGAGAATCCCAAGCAGACCCTGCACTGTCAGCACGGAGCCCCATGTAGGGCTTGAACTCAGGAATCATGACATCATGACCTGAGCCAAAATCAAGAGTCAGATGCTTAACCGACTGAGCCATCCAAGAGTTCCTGTCTTAGCACTTTTAAGACTTCCAGTTAATGTTGAATATGATTTTCTTATTGTGCATTTTTTCTATTTTGTACGCCAATCCTTATCCTTCATCCTTGTCAAAACTCATCTCAAAATTAATTTCTTAGAAGAAGTTATTTATGACTATCTTCATTTGATATTCATGATAACTTTATTGTATAGTATCCAGAAAGGAATTTTTGAGCTGTATTAAGCTATTATTAATAGCTTAAAAGTGTATTAAATTCCCTTACATGTTATCCTCTCATGCGTACTGCAGTTATTGTTTTAGGTGTAGTAGTTCCTATGTGTATAAATAGTTTCATCAAGAGTCCCTGAAGTCAAGGACTGTGCCAAAGATTTATTATACCCTCCTGTGTTTCTGTAATGTCCTTTTCTCAATAAAGAAACATTGCTGGCTAATGGCCTGGGACCAGAACACAGCAGCCTCTTTATAGAAATGACTCTTAATAAGATAAAGGTGCTTTAGAGAACCCTGGGGTTTGCTTGGGATTCCCCTAGAGGTCGCCTTCAGTCCTGCACTTGATTCTGCTGAATGCCATATTAGATGCTCACCTGACTATGCCAGTGGCTAGCCATTGAGGATGTCCTGGAAATTCTGAGCTCTGATTGTTTTGCTTTTTCTGCCTTTGCTTCAGTAGCAGAGCTCACACTCTGCTGATGATTTCCATAATATGACAGTTTGTGAATGTTAATATTATTCTAATTAAAATGCCTGTCTGTTTTTTGGTGCCTAATCCTCACTGATCCCCTGCAGAGTCCAACAACTGGGCTGTGAAAAGTCCCCCAAATTGTGCAGCTGTTTAATGGCTCTCACTTATTCACTTCAGCACTCGTGAATGACAGATCACAGAAAATCAGAAACCCAGATGTCAAAACAGACATTGAAAATTCTGTGAAAATCCAAAGGGCCAGAACCTTCCTGACTTTTGTTCTCTTAACTGCATCATTGAAAAGACAGCATGATTTACCTGGGCCACCACAAAAATAAAAATGAGCATGAACTTGAAAATCCTCAAGAGAGCTTTTCTGAAATTGGCTAATGAAAATACTAGGGGAGACTGTGAGCTTCAGTCAAATCCTTCTTGATCATCTAATCCTATGCACCAGGCGCTGTATTGGGTACTTTCATAGAATTGTCTAATTTTATTAAATCAATTCTCTGTATATCCAGAATTTGTTTTTTCATTTCTCATCTGGGCCTCATCTTTTCCTGAGGGAGTAACCAGAGCTGTTTGTTGAGAAGAAATGCTTTAGGATCCTCAGAGGAGGTTCACGTACAAATACAATTGAGAATAACAGTACCCGTAGGGTGCAGTTAATGAGTGACAGCTGTTTAAGAGGAACGATACCAGACATAATAAACTTTTGAGAGAATTCTTGCACCATAAATGGTATATTTTACATATATGATTTATTTTTTAAAAATCCTCTTTATTACAGAAGTAAACAACAAATTTGTAAAGAATGTGAAGCAAAAATGAGAAATTAAAAAGCGTGTCAACACAGCAACTGCCATGTTCAACAGTGTATAGGCAGCTATTGCTATCCAACATGCACTCTGAAAGTGGGAGGTTTAAAAGAAGAATCATTTAAATTCACTCATATGTCTGCCAGCTAGCTTGGAGTGAAATGGTCTAGGCAGGACCTGGGTGGGTTCCAGACCTCAGGTCTGTGGGCTGAATGGGTGGCGCTCCTCTACATGTCTTTCATTTTCCTTGGAGCAGTGGGGAAGTCAGGGCATGATCATCTCATTGCATTGCAGAGGTGCAAGTGGCCAACAGGCAAGCACATTTCAAGTGTTTTCTTGAATCACTTCTCACATCCCATAAGTCAGAGTTAATCATATGGGCAATTCTGAAATCAATAGAACAGTGAAATATCATTGTGGGAAGGAACTGGGAAGGGCAGATTTCCTGAACAATAGTCCAGGGTATTTCTGCATATATAGGCTCTCTGTTTTATGGATAATACAAATATTATAAGGCAAACTATTTACTTGGATTTGGTAATTTGGTAATTTAGTTAAATGCATTTTCTAGGCTCCTGCCCTTTCCCCTGCAGTGCCCTAGCTGACTAAATTCTACTTATATCTCAAAATTTCCTTAACATTATTTTAATCAGGAAGATTTATTTTTAATTTATTTTTAATTATTTCAAATAATTAATTTGAAAATAATTATTTTCAAATACTCTAATTACATATTTGTTTCCTGTGATTGAAAAGTAAGCTTCTACAGGGTAAGTTTCAGGTCTTAATTCTAGATACTTAGTAAATTTTTTTGTTAATTGAAATAAAAGTGTATGTCCTATGTATGTTCTTTCCTTGTTTTGCTGTGACCTATAACCATTTTCCAAGTGATATAAGGGAACACACACGCAATATTCTAGTAATAATAAAGATAATGCCTCCCAAATTCATAGGGCTTTAGACTTTATAAAGTGCATTGATAGTCATATAATTTGAGACAAGAAGCCTCTCTCTGTTCTCAATTCGCATAGTTTTATTCCTGTCTATAATTTTCCTCTATTAATCTTTTTTTAAACTTCATTGTGTATGTTTTTATGTTTTAGTCTTTGATTCTAGCATTGACAAGTGATGCTGGAAAAATCACAAAACAGTGAGTACGTCGGATTTTTAATTTTAGTTGGACTCTGGAAGAAAGGCATTTGACGGTCTTATCTTGTCAACAGTCTCTTCCAGTCTTCTTAGCCACTCCTATAATTCTTTGTAGCAATTTTAGTCTTCTAACTCATATACTAACCCATTTTATTTCCCCAAACTATTAGTAGTTGCCTGTAGAAACAAATTATAGGAATTACCTGTGTTGTCCTTATCAGAAGAATGTATGTAGTTGCTCAGACACACCATTTCTTCTTGTCCCTGGTGCATTGGCACTTTACCTTCTTAGTCTTCAGAATGTGATGCCTATCTTCTCTCTGATTGTTCTTCATCTACTATTCATTCATCTTATTTTCTTTCTAAATATATACTTTTGAAACACTCACGTCTGTGAATTATGATCGCTTCTCCACATGTTACCCATTAGAAAATGAGTACCTGGGTGTGATAATTTTAGGACCTGCAGTACAGGTTACACTATAGTCTTATATCCATCCCCTAGCAGTGGCCTCTATTGCCCCAATCAAGATGGGGTCTGGAGTGAGATGGAGTGATAATCCCTTGCTCAGCATTGAGTACCTGACCAGAGAATGAGATAAACAGCAAGAGCAGAGATGGAGAAATATGTCTATTCAGGGTTTGAAGGCAGAGGTACCTATGCTAAAGTTCAGATCAAGGGGTTGATAGTTGCAAAGGACAGATACAAAGTATGGTAGGTTGCACTGGATTATCAGGCCAGTTGTTGGTGAGTGTTTGAGGACCATTGCCCATGTGTGGGGTACTAGGTATTTCTTTTGTCAGCATGTATGCAGGTATTACTATCCATTACTAGACAAGGCTCAGTTAGAATGTACAATGAGTAGTGCATAATAAAGACTTAGACTGATTGTGTGAATTGGGTATGACAGGTATTCTTTCTTTTTTAAAAAATGAATAAATTACTTTATTATGGGAGTCAAAACTAGGACACGGAAGGGCCTACACTCAAACCCAAGTCTTTATTCAAGCTATTTTCTTCCGTCTCATTTGGGACTAAGTTTTGAATTTATTTCAGAGAAGACTCTTGTCAGTTAGATGCAACTCTGTATCATCCTCCGTTCCCACTTTATACTCTTTCCACAAATATTTTATTGTCTTCTTAAATATATTGTGATAGGCACATTTCAAGAATAGTAAGATGTGTTTATGAGAAATTCCAGTCTTACAAAAATTTCACAATAGACACAAAAACATATAGCCATGTATTCTGACCTGGCTTTAGACCCATCTTGCTTTAGAATGAATTTTGAACTTTCTCCCACTGGCAGGTATAGATATACAATTTCAAAGCTAAGTTGCTTTTGTTTTATCTACCTGATGTCTTCTAAGAGGACTGTTTCTTTTCCTTCTTTATTTCTCTTTTGTTGACTTAGTTCTTTTTTAGTTGTACGTATCTCCATTAAGAGTTATTTTTGATCACTCTACCCATTTTTTGGAAAAGATGTAGTGATATAATTTGACTTACATTCAATTTTAAGAAAGCGGAATTAACTCTATGTTGTTTACTCAAACTTTTCCTTTTTCCTGAAATGCTGTATCAATCTGAGACATTTCACAAAATTTCATTCAATTTTTATTCAGATGATTTCTCTCCTTTCCCATTCAAGTAATCTCTACTCCTTTTATTCAAACCACCATTTCTGTAGTCTTCATATTGCATTGAACCAAATCATATATTTATCTGTTTTCCGAATAGATTGTGCTTTCTTTCAAAATGTCATGCCATGGCTTTATGTAGCCAGCACTTATTATATTTATGCTAAATAAATGGATGAAGGTGGAAGTCTCAAAAGGATTATTAAGAAATAGGTGCAAGAGGGAGGATCTTTGATGAAAACCAACTAACATCCATAGTAAATTTGTAGGCTGTATGTGATCACAAGCCATCATTGTTAGGAGCCTGGGAAAAATAAAAAGAACCTGAATGAACACATTGGTTTTCTTCCTGAAGTGATCACCTGCTGATTGCACTATTCTGGAAAAATGAGTAAAAAAATCAATTTTGAGTTAATGTGTTGAAGATAGGGGTGGAGAACAATGTTCATTTCAGTCCCTAAGGCTGATTGAGGGTGTGATCAGTGCTCATGGCAGAAAATTACTTCAAATTACCTGAAAACTTATTATTATCCAAGCCCAAAATAAGGCCTAGTTTAATGCAATAGGAAGGAAGTACATTTCAAATAGATTCGTTTATCTATCCATCTGCCTCAATCTAATTTACAATTTGCAATTATAAGCATTTCATTAATCAGTTAACAAGGCATATTTATAAGGCACATTAATTCATAGGTTACAGGAGTAAACTGGCTTATTTTAAAGCCAACGTTGGTATTTTAGCAAGGAAAAGCTAATGTTGTTTATTCCAGTGCTCGGTTTTATATTCAAGTGTTAGATTGGGAATTAGGTTTAAGATTTAAATCAACCATTATGTTAATAAATACTTTAGTGTATTATTAATAGTTTAAAGAGGTGAATTGTTGATTGAGCCTGGATAATATATGATAGATACAACATGAATATCAACATTTCAAAAATATAGGCAATGGAAGAACATGATTAAAGAACTAATCTTTCATTTGGCATGTTGGCTTCCTGTCTTTGTCATCTCTGTGAAATGTGATCATAATAGCTTTGTTATTTTTCAGGGTCAAGTTTTAAAACACATAATCAGGGGAAGTGATAGAATTTTTAAGTCCTTAGAAGCATTTATAGTCAGCTATTCTATAATATTTAAGTCACTGAATAAGCATTTTGGAAAAGATAATGTAATCCTGGTTTCCTGCACTTTTGAATTATAGGTCTAAAGTGTGTGACTGAAGATGAATAATTATCCCAGGCAAATGTATACTCTTCCAGTTTAATAACATATAAGCTTTCTTTTCTTGGTCTGAAGGTCTGCTGATACAATAATTTTGAATCTCTGTATTAGTATATGAGTTTCTCTTCAAGTTCTCATTCATTAAATTGAGCCAAAAGCCAGATTTGAGTCTCTTGGACAGTTTCTATTATTATATTTTTCACCTTTCTGAGTCAAAATAGAGTTCTCAGTTACTCTCTTACCTAATCTGACATTGACCATCTCATTATGTGTGAAAAATTTTATCAGAAGCATAATCAATGTTTGCTAAAACTCCCATCTCCTAACAGTTAATCCAAAGCCTAATGGTTCAATAGCAGATATTACCTGATAATTATAACCCTACTACCATTTTAAAGGAAGCCAGAAACATGTAAATCTGATTTTGTATTTTCCATCCATCAGTGTTGCATATGATTAGCTTCTTTGTGCCTGAAGCTTTAACAAAAAGTATTGATTAGCTTTCAAATAATGCTACTGGTAGTAAAATGTTGAATTTTGCTGCAGGTGAAATGTGTCCTGTCAAATAATAATCAACAGCAAATTCATGTGTGTATTTGAGAAGAGAATTCACATTCGGCAGGTCATAAACCAACATAGACATTAATATTGATTTGAGTATTCTTACTAGTTTTGGACACTTACCACATGCGTTCTTAGCAACATCTTGGCTATGGATGTTTATTCATATTAATATTGCTATATGCATTTCTTCAATTAAAAGCTTCACTAAAAATTATCATGTCCATACCACTCAATTTCCCACCTATGGAAAATAGCCATGTTTTAAAGCCGTACTGCATGTATTATTAAGTCCACATAGTATCTATGGAAGAATGTTTAGACATTATCTCAGAGGCTGCAGCTTGAGTGGGAGGTCACTGGGAAAAGAACTGTCACCTGAATCTGGATTCGGGCGATGAACAGGCTTGGGACTTCAGGGATGTCACTTTGCCTGTCTGAATTTCAGTCACTGCAAAGTGAGGAGTAATTTCCAGTTCCAAGAAAAAAAAAATAATTTTCAAAACCAATATATTCTAATTTTCAAGCCATTAGACTCCTCCTCACTTTTTTCTCTTAAATTATTTGCTGTGTTTTAGGAATTGCAATGTAATTAGTTGTTAAAGTGATTACTGTACTCCCTGGTTGACTTGATTATGACAACCTATTCTTTGTGAACTTTTCTTAACATAAGCAAGACATAAGCAGATTCCATGTGTTACATAAGGGAATGAATATGTGAATAAACTGAACAAAAAATATCTAAGACTCATAATTAAGACCTCTTCTCAGAAAAGCAAAGTTGTGCCTCAAGGTTCTGTTTTGATAATTCAGAAATGTGGAGAGTGATGGATAGCAGGAGGATTCAGATAGCTACACAATTAAGTCACATACCATAACCAAGTTGGAGCCTTCATTTTTCAAAAAGCTTTTGAGTAAAGGTCTGAATTGCTACCATTTTACCCCTAGAGAACAGAATACTTTCTTAATATTCTAAGCTATTTCATTAAATAGCACTTAATACCTACAATAAACTATATTGCAAATGACTAAGCAAAGGATATATATAGATTTAGGGCAGCTTATGACCCAGTCATTATCAGGTACAAAGGAAGAAGGCAATTTCTTTGTGTATAATTGCATTTAAATTTTATGCCATAACAGTTGAAATGAGAATTGTTAGCCATTTAAAGAGGCAGTTTAAAGATTAATTTAATGACACATACTTTGGCTCCTTAAAGAGGACTAAAGAATAATAAAAGGGCATTTTATTTGGAAAAATCCCTCACTTCTTTGCAATCCATCTCAGAATCTGTTACTTTAGCCTTGTACTGAATTAATAGGTTTGTGTGGGTGGCAGGAGGGAGCTGGCTTTTTCCCAGAGGCCTTTCCATTTTCAAAAATTGAAGATCCTCTCTGTCACCAAGAGTTTAATTTAAATAATTTAGTATCAAATATCTAAAAACAATAACTAAATTGAAAAGGGGGGAAAAGACAAAGAGAGTAAGAAAAAGTGGCAAAGAGCTGAAAATCCCTTCTAAAACAAATAAACAAAACCAACTGGACCCATTTTAGATAGTGTGTTAGTAATTTAGGTTGTTACTCATGCGTAGCCAACTCCAAATTACAAGGTGCGCTTGGACAGCCCCCTGCCTCAGGGTTATGGAGCCACATCTCTTCCCTTTGGTTCTGCTGCTGACTTTCTGAGAGACCTGGAGCAAACTTCAAGGAAATTTACAAGGGCAACAGTTGGTGGGGTTGGTAAGATGAGGAGGGAAAAGGAAGGATGGGAGGTTATGGAAGGTTGGGGGGTAAGGGAAAATTTGCATAGTACAGAGAAGATCTGAGAGGAGAGAGAGAGAAAAATTGAGAAGTTGTGGCATAATTGAGAAAAAGGAAAAGTGATTCATATGCTTTTGGGTTCTTGACATCTGTACACTCCAGAAAATTTAGAAAAGAAAGCAACAGTGAGAGTCTATGAGTTAAGCAATTTCTTCTTAGAAGGAATTTGCCAATCTTAAAATCAGGAAATTAGGCTTACTTTGAAGTCACTATTATTATTTTACTGGCAATGTGAGACCCTACTATGACTTGTTTATGGTGTATAAATACTGTTTTCAACATCACAGGTTTTGGCTACTTCCATTTAGTGAAAACTGCATTATTAGGACATTGTAAACTGTAAGGGATTTGAAATGAAATAATTTGTCACTTCAATAGGAGTTTAATATTGTTTGTGTGTTAACCTCATTATCTGAATTTAAACATTCAGAATTAATTATCATGCTTTGTTTTAAAGCAATATAGTAACAGAACGTTCACACTCTGTTGACTTTGAATTGGTAACACATGAATAATCTCGGCTCAAGTTTACCTTTGCAAAGCAAGTCATTTCTTTGTAAGTATTACTAATTCAATGGGGCAAAAACTTTGGTAAGGAAGATTTTTACATGCTAAGATAATTTTCTCCAGAAGCACCAAAGCACTTCACAGGTAGCCACTCCACTAAGAACAAGCATTATGCTAGTTAGAGATAACTTATATTTATTCTTCATGTAGGTTTCTAAAGGTCTTACTGCATCCTCTGTTAGCCTAGTTGAGTTGTGTATATGGCAGTAGGGAATACTTTTGCTACTCTTTAAATAGGTTACTATGGCAAATGCTGTTATTTGCTCACTTGGTATCTATTTTTCTCTTCTTACTGTTAACAAAACAAGAGTTTTGTTTGATGCAGCAATAACTCTAGGCATATACTCTCTTTCCCAATTTCCTTTGCAGCTAGATTTGGCCACATAACATAGTTCTAATGACTTAGAAGGTTAAAATGTAGCCAATGAGATCCAAGTGAAGGTCTACAAGGGTTTCTGGGAAAGCTTTTATGTTTCTTGGTGAAAGGGCAAAGCAAGCTTGTACCGCTGTCCATATTTTCTTTTCTTTTATAGTGTTGATGTGATTTCTGGGGTTCCAGCCATTGGCTGGATCTTGTAACCAAGAGGTGGCAAGCAAGAAGATAAAGTCAAAACCATTAAAATGGTAGATGATGAGGAGACTGGAAAAAGCCTGGGTCCCTGATGGTATCTCAGAATAGCTAAACTAATCCTAGAAAATGCCTATCTTTGGATTTCTTATTATGTAAGAAAAATACATTTTATTTGTTTAAGTCATTCTTGGGTGATTTGTCATGTCGTCAAATCCACTCATGATACGTTAAATGTTAAGAAGTGTGTGATTGTGTACATGAATATATATATATATATATATATATATATATATATATATATACATATTAGTTTGCCCTTCCATTTTATATGAATATGAGGTTTATTTAAATAGATAATGTTCATCTACCTTTCCATTAAGGGAAAAATGAGAGAAAGAAATGGCAAAAAAGAGTGAAAAAAGAGGCAAAAAAGATAGAAAAGAAGAGCTTGTGGGAAAGAATGATAGGAGAGGTTATCATGAAAGAAAAATAAGGGGTAAATTTTAAAAAGAAACAAATTAAAAATACCACAGCAAACTTGAAAATGTAATATAATTATTTGCATTAGTTTCTGTGTACCTTATTTTATTAAAAAAGTTTTTAAATGACACATTGTTTTACAAAGATACAGGTATTTGTTTCAGAAAGAAAGTGATAAGGTTCAGAGGAGTGAAGTCACATCTGATGACTGGGGGATGCA
Organism: Herpailurus yagouaroundi; assembly: GCF_014898765.1. Classification (NCBI taxonomy): domain Eukaryota; kingdom Metazoa; phylum Chordata; class Mammalia; order Carnivora; family Felidae; genus Herpailurus; species Herpailurus yagouaroundi. Next base: position 26,884,815 of record NW_024412403.1, read on the forward strand.
TGTTTCCACAGGATGAGCCTGCCCACTCAGTGGAAGAGGCTCTCTTGAGCATTCTCAGCCAAATCAAGTGTTTCTCCAGTTTGTTAAAGGGAATCGTGTATGTAAAAGAAAAATCGTTCTTGAAGTGAACATGGTGAAATGAGGGGCCTTAAGAACTCAGATGATACCAGCATGAAATATGGAGCCATGTGCCCCGTGGGATGTGCTATACAGTGTCTCAGAACTGTCTCTTCCTTCCCTGATGCCAGGATGGGACAGGCCTGGTGACCAATGTGTACCTACCTCTTAAAAGAAAAATACAACTGAATTGTGCATTTATTTGTTAGTGACAATTAGTTTTTATTCTCAGAGCATTTATAACTCTAAGAGATTTAAGTAGTACTTGAAAAGACTCTAAGGAGATTTAAATAGTACACAACCAATCTTGTACTCGCTTTCAGAAAAAATATGGTTCCCACTACTTCCTTCCTTCCCACATATTCCCACTCTTACACCTCTAGGTGGAGTATACTCTGAACACTCTTTTAGTGGGTATATACAAAAATATGTAATTATTGCCTCAAGACAGAACTGTATTTTTAAAATTTTACCTATCCTCTCGCTATTCAGAAGAATACACTGGAGATATTTGAGTATATTTCCTTTCAATCAGCTATCTCTGTGTCCATTTATATGTCTTTTCTCATCCTCACAAAATCATATCCTACTGTAATTATGTTTTTATATCAGGGCTTATTTTTTGTAACTTTGCTTCATGATCATATGCTTAGAGAAGGTTATTTTCATAGATTCAGGAGTGTTTTCTGGGGAATGAAGTAATGAGGAGCCCACCACACCCCAGTAAATAAATAGAAGGAGGAGGCAGATGTATAGAAGGATGCATGTTCAGTGTAGAAATCATAAATGATTGAATGATGCTGGTGATAAACAAGGTTCAAAGTCACTAGTCTAGACTAGGACTTGCCAACTGATGGCTGTTAGCACGTCTGGCCTGCAGATGTTTTTTGGTTTAGGTCATAGAGCTGTTTTTTTGTTTTTTGTTTTTTTTTTGTCCGAAATGAATTATGGCCAACATTTATAAATTGATAGATTTTACATTAAAAAATTTGATGTTACATTTTTATTTTTTAATTTATTTTTAGGGTTTTATTATTTATTTTTGAGAGAGACAGAGTGTAAGCAGGGGAGGGGCAGAGAGAGGGGAAGACCCAGTATCCAAAGCAGCTCCAGGCTCTGAGCCAGTCAGCACAGAGCCCAATGTGGGGCCTGAAGCCACAAGCTGTGAGATCCTGACCTGAGCCGAAGTTGGACGATGCTCAACCGACTGAGCCACCTAGGGGCCCCTGATGTTACATTTTAAAAGGCCAAAATTGGCAAATCAAGGGTCACATTTCTACAAATGTCTAGAGTAGTGGATACTCAGTAAGGTGGAGCGTGTGTTCTCGAGTCTACTTATTGCCTCACAGTCAACCCAGTTTCTACAGGCCTTTGAATTTACAAAACTAGCGGCAAGTCTAGATAATTCCTTCATAATTATTTACTGGTTATCATTATTTTTGTGTGTGAGAGAGCATAACCTCTCACTGAGCTCAACCAGATATGGCAGAGAAGGTGTCATGGTCTTTTTCTGTATAGCTGTCCTGTCTTGTTGATGTACATTAGATTCTTAGTAAATATTTGAAAATCGGCCATAGTTTTTGATGGACGGAAAATTTTAGTCTAAAATATTTTAGCATAGGATATGCTAAATTAAAACTCTATTTAAAAAATACCGTATTCACAGATAAGCAGCATAATAGCAAAATAGGCTATAGCGTCCATCAAGTTTCCATACACATTAATTGAACTAACAAGAGGCCTCACTGAAAATAACTTTCATTTAAACAAAAACTTTAGTGTTTTATATTCGACTTGCCAGGAGAACAGGTCTTCTTTTCATGCTAGGTGTATATGGGCGATGGGGGTAAAGAGTAAGGCAGAAGGGCCATTAAAAATTGTAATTTGTAAGCAATATAGCAGTGGTGACCTTTGTATCAAATGTTACATCTAGTCCTTCTGAGATGAAGATCATATTCCCAAGTAAATAAAGGTATTCATCAGAATGAACTATAGAGTTTCAGTACTGCTTTATAACATCCAAACAAAGGAGGAATGTAGGATATAAGACCAAAGAATGCCCTATGGAGCCTTAGAAATTAAAAACAATCTCATAGGAGTAATGATTTTTAAAATCCACATATGGATAATGATTTGGAATAGTTGAAACTTTCTCACGTCTTACAGCCCTCTTGACTCATTCTAAAGTTTCATGCCCTCGTTGTGGAGGAAGAGCGAACTGAGGGAGAAAGGGATTTTCTTTATATTCAGATCATCCATTTTAAATGCATACAATATGTTTTCCATTTCCCATTTCATGAAATCTACCTTTTTTTTTTTTTTTTTAGCTGTCTTTTTCTTTTAAGGAGAAACATAAAGGGGCTTTCTTTGGAACCACTGGCCTTGACTTTCTGGTTATTTGGGTCTTTGCTAAGTACCATTTGTCTATTGTGATAAAGCTAGGCAAAAACTATCCAACAATGATATGTTTTTGACAAAATACATAGAAAAATCATTTGTTAAAATTATAATGGAGTACTTGTTAACCTCAAAATATCTCTATATAGATCTATATCTTGGAAGAAAATACCATCATAAGCAAGATTTCAAGAAATGCAGTTTATGGGCATGGATTAATGTCTTTTTCTATGTTTTATCTCAGTGTTTTAATTTAAGATCAATTTCTTCTCCACAAAGTTTACTTTCAAAGCTTAATTATGATGGCTTCAAACTGCTCCCAATTTGATGTTTAGAAGCCTTCAGCTTCTTACAATCAGAAGCCTTCATGAGCATATATACTCTTTTTTTTTTTTTTGAGGGAGAGAGAGTGTGAGTGGGGAGCGCAGAGGGACAGGGAAAGAGAGTATCTTAAGCAGGCTCCCCATCTAGCACAGAGCCCTATGCAGATTTCAGTCCCACGACCATGAGATCATGACCTGAGCCGAAATCAAGAGTTGGATGCTTAACTGACCAAGCTTCCCAGGCACTGCCCCCCCTGCTTTTTTGAGACACATGTATGACTCTAAGCAACCTCAGTACTGTTTTGAACAAAAGAATGGCTTGAAATGATGTCAAAATTCATTTCTCAGCTAACACCATTCCAACCAGCTGACTCCAACCTTTGGATATAGGATAACAAGCTTGTTAATCAGCTAGCTTTATCTGAAAGAAGAGACATAAACTCTTCATCAGGGAGAGCTTTCTGTTATTCTGCCTTATGGTAAGCTTCCAAACTTAAATGATTGTTTTTTAAAAATCAGGACATAATTTTCTGAGTCTCATGTATTATGCACCACAAATGCTTATCAAGGTTTTGTAAAATCACCAGATAGGAAAATAGATGGAGTCTTCTGCTTTGGCCTCAGTGCTGGTTAGGAGATGCAAGCTGGAGTAGAGTTGGGAGGTGGGCAACGGAAGGCAGAGAGAAAGAGAGATGAACCAGGAGGGAATTGGGAATCAAGGTTGCTTCTGGGGTTTGGGTTCTTCAGGTAAATATTTCTGTAGGTATCTGTATAATTGATTTTATTACACATGTATTACAAAATTCATGGTTCCATGTAAAGAATAGTGTTTATGAATGATGGTTTAAAATAATAGAGTTGGGAAGAAGTACTTAAGTATTTGTTTATTGTTTAATTGGTACATGAGAAGATTCATTATAGGGTCCACACATCATCTTTTTAAATTCAGATCTAGGAACCATCTCTTTATGTTCCTGGTGGTCAAATGCATCATTCTTGGTTAATTTTATTTCTCCCACCATGAGAAAAGGATAGCAATGCTGTTATTACTTAAAAGTATCATGGCTCTTTGGAATATGTTTGTATTGAATCAATGTCCTCATGCCCCTTATTTACTGTGGAGTAATACCACTTATGGTGCTGCATCATGCGTCACGCTGCTCATAAATGCTAGCCTCTGCTGCCTCTGTTGAAAGTTTTACTGTGCTTTGTTGATGATGACCACAAATGCAAATCTTTCCCAGAGAATTCAGCAAACTGTAAATGGTTACTTGTTTTCTGCTCATGTTATATGTGCCATTTGGAATTTAATTGTGTAATCGTGGATCAACTTATCTTCCAGTGAGTGATGTTCACTCAAACTCCGTGTGCCAGCATTATTATGTCTGTCCAAAGTCATACAATTATGCAAACAACAATAACAACAACAAAAATAACACAACCTTACCACTCTGGTGATCCACTTTCCATGCTGTGCTTCTGGAACTATCGCCTGGATGGGGCCTAGTGCCAAGTCTATAGGCAACAAACCCTAGGACTCCTTATGACATCTGGTCTACCCCACTGTTTAGAAGCTTGGAAAGTACTCCCAAGAGGATTTCAGGCTCAGGTGCCCTCTTAAAAAGCACTACAATCCCATGCACAGGAGGGAGACTTGGGAAATTTCAAGGATGGCACTCTAAAACATAGAACTCCCTTAGTCCAAGACTGGGGCAAAGTCTTGGATTGCCTGCATGACAAACTCTGTAGGTGATTCTTATGCATTTGAGAACCACTGATCCACAGTGGAAATGGAAACAAGATCTTAGAGACATGTTTAAAGTAAATAGAAATAACAAACAAGGCATTAGTCTTGTAATTATGTTGACAGTGAGGAACACAATTTAAAATATATATTTTTCTGTAATTTGAGGTATACCCTCTTCATTTCTTTGTGGTCTGTATGTTTTCTTTCAAGCACAAATATAGAGCAAGGACTCCCAGGAGAGAGATGACCAAACTCAGAATAAAGGCTTCTTTGCAACATCAGTGAATAGATACAAGTATTTATAATTATTTTTAATTATATGGAGTTGCTTTATCTTTGTATTTTCTTTAAAAAATAAAACATATCAGGAATAACTTGCTGATTTTCATGATGCTCCTCTCTCTGGAACCTGATATTTTATTATGTCCTTACATTATCCTACCAAAGAAGGGCCTCCCAACCCCCTAACTCTGTTGCTGTAACAGTCAGATTTCACTTTTGCTTTCACTCTTAGGTCTTCATTTTGTGTTGGTTTGTAGTGCTCTGGCTCTGTTGATGATTAACCGACACAAATCTTTTTAAGCACCTATAGCAACACTTTACATGACTAATAGCTGAAGTCCATTCAGTGTTAAATTAAAAATTGCTCAGTGGTGGCTGTTTAGGAGGTTTTGAAATCTAATAAATGCTGAGAAATATGGTGTGCTTTAATGCTTTTACTGCTGTCATGCTGCTGTGCACAAGGGCCATGTGGCACACTTGTAGGTTCTGAACCTACGTGTCAGTCAGAAGGCAGAGGAAAACTTTCAGAAAACAGGGACTTATGTACATGGAATTCAATTACTGCTTGGGGAAATAAGTATAATTTATAATTTATGTATAAAGTAATAGTATCTTGAAAATATTCAAAGAGAGGCATAAAATAAAGAACTCAGGAGAATCTTAAGGAATAACTTGGTGGGGAAGAAAAAAAGTCTGAACTTCATAGCATGTATGAATGTTTAGATACTTTCTAAAATATTATTCTGATATATTCTGATACATTCCATTCCATTCCATCCTATTCTTTGGTTTCTAAAATTATTGTTAAAATTAGCTTTATAATTCACTAATAGTATTTTTTTTTTCCTCACAATATAAAATACACTGTTCTAGAAATTAAAGATTCCACAGAGAAATCATGGGGCATAATAGTGGAGACCTCTTTGGAAGGAGATCAAGACAGGCCTTGAAAGGCAGTCAGAGGACACCTTTAAAAAGCAGTCTAAGTTATTTTTAGGCAATTGTTAGGCAGTAACTTAGGAGTCACCATAGGTTTTTGAGTTGATGTAGCATTATTACTGCTTAGTTTTAGAAAGACAGTTACCGCGACAAATGTGTAGATAGTATTGGTGAATTTGTTAGCATGATATAGTGATAGTATAGATAAGAAATCTCCATTAGAGTTGATATAGAGAGTAGGGAAAAGTGTCACAGTAGCATTTACAGAAAATGTATTTGAATGGAAAGAGGAAAAGAAAGAAAGGAGTCAGAAGGACTTTGAGTTTTGGGTGATTAGAATTTTGTGGTAGTTATGGGTTTGATTGTGTTCTCCAAAAATTCGCATTGAAGTCCCCCCAGTACTTCACATTATGACGCTATTTGGAGATAGGACCTTTACAAAGGTAATTAAATTAAACTGAAGCCATTAGGGTGGGCCCTAATCCAGTACAATTTGTGTCCTGTAAGAAGAGGAGATTAGATGGGGGTGTAGGGGGGGACTATATATAGAGAAAGAAAATCAATGACCACTCAGTGCCCACTCAGACATAAACAGCCATGGGAACTTTGACTTCAGGCCTGAGCTGATTGTGTAAAATGTGGAATGCAATCCACACAAAATGTATTAAAAAATAAATGTTGTGAGTCAGTAATAAAGTTTATCCAAGGGATTCGTTTCTTTAAAGCATGCTCAGAAAATACATATTTTTCTTTCTTCTTTTTCTTTTTTTCCCTCCAAATTAGAAAAATACATTTTTAAAAATAGTACTTTTAAATTTTTATTCAAGTCTGCAGTGTTGAACACTCATAGTTGAACGAGGAACACTTAGCTACCACCATGTAGAAACGTAAGGAAAACAAGTGTGGGACTCGACGTTTTTTCTATGGTTGTAGCAATCATAGTACTTCTTGTCATAGTATCCAAATTTGAATAGATATACTTAGTGGGGAACATCTTTATGTGCTGAAATTTAAAAAATTATGTTATAAAATGACAGTGAATGTCACAACTGATATAAACAGAGCATAACTGGATAGCTAAATATATTTTAGGAAACTAGGTATTATATCCATAAATCAAGAATAAGTAATTTCTAAAACTTATCTACAAATTTAAAAAAATACATAATAAAAAGCAAGTGAAAATTTCTCACTAAAAACTTATGTATTTCTATAACGTGTTCCATTCAAGTCTATGCACACACTTCAGGTTATTTTACAAAACCAATGGAAATATGGGAAGGAAATTAGATGGAGTGTATTTGTATTGAGTAACAAAATCAAACAAGTAAACAGAAAAACCCCACCTCCAGAAAATATTAAGTTAAACAAACTACAGAAAAAAAGCCCAAGACTCAAAAAAAGTTCAAAGATTTAAATTTAATTGAATTTGAGAATTAAAGGAGTGAATTCTCATTTTTTTTATAAATTTAAATGAACAGGTAGGCCTGTTTTCTAAAGTTAAGAATGGTTAGTCTTTGGAGGAATAAACATAATTACAGGTTTTATTTCATGACTGTTCTTTATTGAAGAGGAACCAGCTGAAAACGTAGATGTTTCCACCTATGGCTAGCTAATATAATTTTTCCCATAAAATCTTGCATTTGTGTAGTTTAGTTCAATGGGCACATTAGGCAAGGGGACAAGTTAGTGCAAGCTTCTATGAAATCACCATTTCCATAAATTTTGGAGTCGAACTTATCCAGTGAATGGGCCTTTAGATTTTAAAGACGCTTAGATTGTTTTATTGTAATTGGCACTTGACTCCGTATAGAAATTCAAATAGATATTCATCGCTAGGAGAAGAGCTCACCTCTAGTTCCTGAGGCAGAAATGAGTTTGCTGTAATTCCTTCCTATGTATTAACTGCCTATACAAAGTCTGAGGACCAAAAATAAACAAATGAACTGTGCTTCTTATAATTTATTTAAAGATAGGGGGTTATTAAATAATTTAATGTCATTAATCTGTCAACTACTGTCTTCTTTATTAAAGACAGCACTATTTGTTACAGCAGCTTCATGGTTTAAAAGTAATTATATGCGCAAATGGTTGCAGGAAAAGAAAGATAATGAGAAAATGTGGAACTCCTAGAAGTAAATCAACAAATGAATGAAAAAAAGCGATATGCCAAGTTATCTCACACCTTTCATAAATTAGAGGTTCAATAGCTTGATACTATGTATAAAGATAGATGGTCAAGTACATTCTAATCCACTCTTTTCATCTAGGCATAATACCTGGCACAAGGTGAGCAAAAGATTAGGGACTTATTTCTCTTACTCCTTGTTCACTCATTTACCAAACAAGTATTTTTTGAGCACTTATGAGAATTTCCTTTCTTATTAGTATGCAACACATGGGAGATAAAAAAGGAAACCTGGATCATACTTCTGGGCTCAAAAGGTTTTTGATGATGTTGAACATGTGGTAGGTCAAAATAGAAGAGTAGGGGATTTGCAACAGCCTGGTGATTTGGATCCTTAGAGCTAGTTTCTCTAAAACATTTGAGACAAAATCTAAGTGTTGTTGTTTCCTAACCCAACTACTTTGTGAATAACCTGAGTGGAGATGACGACATCAGTGAAGGAAGATGTAATAGTAGAATTTTCAGAATTGATGATATAAAAACAACCATTCCTTCTTTGAGAGTATCTTCATTTACAAAAAAGTCCATAATAAGTAATACAAACTTTAGAGAAGTCAAGAGAAACTCTGTTACTTTAATTCTGTTAACATTGACTTTATCATTAATGTCATTTGATGCCTATTTCTTTGTAACATAAGACATGGCAATTAGACATTTTAAAAGAAAAATATTTATTAATTTTTTATGTAGGATTAAAAAATTATTTTTAATGTTTATTTTTTGAGAGACGGAGACAGAACGTGAGTGGGGGAGGGACAGAGAGAGGAGTCACAGAAATTGAAGCAGTCTTCAGGCTCTGAGCTGTCAGCACAGAGCCCATTGCAGGGCGTGACCCACAAACCGCAAGATCATAACCTGAGCCAAAGTCGGATGCTTAACCAACTGAGCCACCCAGGCGCCCCTGTAATTTAAGTATAATTAAAAGAAAAATTAAAACATTTTGAAACTATTTGGTCATTGTTGCTTTTAAATGAAAAAAGCTAATTTGGAGAAAATATTATGTGTATCTTTGACTCTACAAATTTTTCACTACCTATTTTTGTTTTTCTATCCTCTCCTGTACATAGACATGGCAGAATATCTTTATCTCATCCTTGTTATTCTATATACTTTGCTGCTACTAATACTCAAAATGTTGTCATCTATTCTGTGTCTGTTCTGTGAAGCTTTGAAATCTTCCTAAACTGCCCAGTTGTCAAGTCTAAAGGCTGCTTGAGCCAGGGGTTCATTCTGGCTTGTATTGCTATTTATACATCCGATATTGAATTTGCAGTCATGGCCCTGTGATATGTACTTGTTAATACCCACTGTTATCCTTCAGTTGCTGACAGTTCCTTCCTTAACTCTTCTCTGACTGCTTCCAAACTATTATTATCAAACTTGAGTCCTTTGATGTCTTGGAATTTTGGTCCTGTCCATTCATGTGTAGTTCAAACATGGTATTAGGTGATTAATGTGACTATTGCAACCTAATGCAATAATACTCTCTTGGAAATCCTTACTTTAAACCTGGGATACAGTGGGTATTCTTTATGAATTTTTCATACACATAGAAACCAAGTCTATTTCTAAGAAAATGTATTGGAATCAAAAGCTCCAGGCAAGCTGTAACTCATTCCAGAGAAGTGTTTTTCTTTTTCTTTTCTTTTTTTTAAATTCTAAGTTTAAATAGATTATCTACTTTTCAGGTTTTTTTTTTTTTTTGAGTTATTGCAACCATCCATTTATATTGTCATCACTCAGTCAATGTATCAAATATTGTCTGACCATCAGTCATTGTGTTAGATATTTTGGGGAAGAGTTAATAAATAATATCGATATTCTTATTACCTTTGGAGAGCTTGGAGTTTAATTAGCAATATGGATAAATATTGAGGATATTTAAAATTGTCTGTGTGTGTGTGTGTGTGTCATTGGTTTTGAGAGCAGAAGAAAAAGATTCTTTGGCAATATGTAGGAGAGGCAACTATCTCTGAGGATTCAGAGAAAGCTTCTTGAAAGGACTATTTAAAGTGAACTCTGAGGTTAGAGTAGGTGACAGTGAGAGTGGGCTAGGGCAATGTTGCATTCAGAGGAAGCTGCATAGACATTTGAGGAACTGAACGCAGTTTGCATGGTGTGAGGTGGAACTAGGGAAGTAGGGAAAGAAGCAGGAAAGTAGACTGGAATATTAAGTGGGACCCTAATTAGGAAAGACCCTATAGGCAAAATTAAATCATTTGGATCTCAAACTAATAACAAAAGGGAATCATTAAAGTGTCTTGAATTGGAGAAGGCATGGAGATGTGGGGACCTGGAAGGGGCTATTTTAGAAATCTAGGTAAGAGATAATGATGGTTTGAAGTAGGATGGTAGTTCTATGGATGGATAGAAGTTGATGAATTTGCGAAGGTTTTTTAGGAGGTATGCTGAGAATTAAGGAATGCCTTAATATTGGAGGTGAGGGTTAAATTGATTCTAATGACTGTTGTCTTGAGTAGACAATGGTGATACCATGTACTGAGAGAATATAGAGTATAAGGAGTTAGGGGAAGAGGACATGGTAGATAATTCTGGGACTTTTTGACTTGTATATGTGAGTGGCGCTGCAAAGTGGAAATACCAATTAAGTAGGATAGTATCTCCAAGCTCAGGAGAGAGCCCTAGACAACAGATAGTAGCTACTAAAGCCTATAGAAGTTAAGGTAATCACACAGTGAGAGTAACATACAATGAAAAGAATTTGCTTAACTGAACTTTAAGGACAATAACATTTAAGGACAGGATAAGAATCTCTCTCTCTCTCTCTCTCTCTCTCTCTCTCTCTCACACACACACACACACACACACACACACACACACACACACACACACAAGAAGATGCAAGAAAGGCGGGAAGAAAACCAGGAAAATGAAATGTGATGAATGAAAAGGAAGAAAGTGTTTTAAAAAGGGAGGAATAGATAATGTGTCAGATACTTCCAAGAAATGAAGTAAAATAATAGGTGCGTGCCTACTGGTTTAGGTAGACCATTATTGACTTTGGAGGAGTAATTGGGGCAGAACCAAATTACTATGAATGAGAAGTGGAAAATAAGGAGGTAGAAACAGTGAATATAACTGTGGATTAAGATTAGCTGTGAATGGGAATAAAGAGTTAGGAAAGTGGCTAGATTAGGTTGCAAGACTATGGAGGAAACTTGAGTATAGTTGACCCTTGAACAACACGAGGGTTAGAGGTGTCAAGCCCCACACAGTTTAAAATCTGCATATAACTTTGCCCCCCAAACTTAACTATTAATAGCCTACTGTTGACTGGAAGCCTTATTGATAACATAAAGTCTATTAACACATATTTTGCATGTTACATATATACTGTATTTTTTTCAATAAGCTAGAGAAAAGAAAATGTTATTAAGAAAATCGTAAGAGAAAATATATTTATGGTATTGTATTTACCAAAGAAAAAATCCACATAGGTGGATGAATGCATTTCAAACTTGTGTTGTTCAAGGGTAACTATTGTTTATATTCTGATAAGAAATGGTTTCATAGATAATTATAGCATTTTAATTTTTATAATAAATGAGTAAGGATGACAAGTTTCTTCAGACTGAATCTTCTTAGCACTACACTGTAGTGGGCATTGCCAAGGTCCATGGTCTGGTTATCAGTTACGTTTCAAAATTAATCTTACTTATATTAAAGTATGTGCCAATGGGTTAGTCAGAATATTAATTTTTAATTAATAGATTATTTTTAGAAAAGTTTTAGATTTACAGAAAGATTTAATGGATAGTACAGAGGGTTCCCATACATCCTTCTCCCACACCCAACCCCACACACAGTTTCCCCTATGGTTAATATCTTACATCAGCATAATCTATTTGTTAAAATTAATGAACCAACATTGGTGCATTATTATTAACTGAAGTCCATAATTTATTCAGACTTCCTTAGCCTTCACCTCATTCCTCCTTTCTGTTCTGGGATCCTGTCTCCTTAATCTCCTCTAGGTTTTGATAATTTCTGAGATTTTCCTTGTTTTCGATGACCTTGAAATTTTGGGGAGTACTCAGCAAATGTATTGTAGGATGAACATCTACTGGAATCAGATGTTTTTCTCATGAATTAGACTGGAGTTATGGGTTTAACGAAGGAAGATCATAAAAGTAAAGTGTGTCATTTTTATCATATCTTATCAAGGGCGCATACAATCTACATGATTTGTGACCATTGATGTTGACCTTGGTCAATAGGCAGAAGTAATGTTTTTCAGATTTCGTTACTGTTACTTTCTCCCTATTTTCTTTCTTTTTTTTTTAAAAAAAATGTTTGTTTTGTGTGAGAGAGAGAGCACATGGGTAGGTGAGAGGCGGAGAGAGAGAGAGAGAGAGAGAGAGAGAGAGAGAGAGAGAATCCCAAGCAGGCTCCACACTCTAAGTGCAGAGCCCAATGTGGGACTCAAACCCATGAACCATGAGATTATGACCTGATTCAAAACCAAGAGTCAGATGCTTAACCAACTGAGCTACACAGGAAGCCTTCTCCCTCCTATTTTCATACTTGGAAGGAAGTCACCATGTACAGCCTGCACTTAAGGATGGGGAGTTGTTCTTCTCCGCCTTTAGGATGGAGTATCTAAATAATTTATGTGGAATTCTTCTGAGATTTGTCTCTTCTGTCTCATTTGTTAATTTATTTAATCATTTGTTTATATCAGTATGGACTCATGTATACTTACTTTAACCTTCGAGTTGCAATCCAATACTACTTTATTTTATTGCCCCAATTGTTCCAGCTTTGACCTTTGGGGATCTTTTAGTTGGCTCCTATGTCACTTTGATCTTTATCAGCTATTTTTTTAATTAAATTTAAAAAATTTGACCTCTGTGCTTTACCATTCATTCCTTTCACCCCTGAGCCCTGGAAACCATTGGTTATTTGTCTGTCACTCTAGTTTTATCTTTTCCAGAATGTATGTAATTGGAATCATGTACTATGTAGCATCATGTAGGCTAACTTCATTCACTTACAATATGCATTTAAGGTTCCTTCACATCCTTTATGGCTTAATAGATCATCTCTTTGTATCCTTGAATAATATTCTGTTTTCCTCATATAAATGCTGTACATATTTTGTTAGATTTATATCTGAATATTACATTATTTTCTTTTTCCTTTTTCATACGGAATACTTTGAAAATTTGTGTGTCATTTTTGCACAGGAGCCATGCTAATCTCTGTATTATTCCAACTTTTGTATGTGTGCCATTGAAGTGAGCACTATTACATTGTTTTTGGTGCCAATGTAAATAATATTGTGTTTTAAAGTTCAAATTTCATTTTTTTCATCATCAGTATAGAGGAAAGCAGTTGCTTCTGTATCTTAACCTTCTATTCTGCACTTCTGCGATGATCACTTATTTATTCCAGGAATTTTTTGTTGATTCTTTGTGATTTTCTACATAGACAATCATGCCATCTCTAGACAAGGACAATTTTATTTCTTACTTCAAGGACTGTATGCATTTTATTATTTTTTTGTCTTAATGTGTTAGCACTTATAGTGTAATGTTGAATAGGAGTTATGAGAGGGAATATCCCTTCCTTGTTTTCAGTCTTAGTGGTAAGCCCCTAGTTTCCCACCATTGAGTGTGATTTTATTTATTTATTTTTTTTTATATCTAGCCAAACTGACTTTCTTTTTTTTTTTATTTATATATGAAATTTATTGTCATATTGGTTTCCATACAACACCCAGTGCTCATCCCAAAAGGTGCCCTCCTCAATACCCATCACCCACCCTCTCCTCCCTCCCACCCCCCATCAACCCTCAGTTTGCTGTCAGTTCTCAACAGTCTCTTATGCTTTGGCTCTCTCCCTCTCTAACCTCTTTTTTTTTTTTTTTCCTTCACCTCCCCCATGGGTTCCTGTTAAGTTTCTCAGGATCCACATAAGAGTGAAACCATATGGTATCTGTCTTTCTCTGTATGGCTTATTTCACTTAGCATCACACTCTCCAGTTCCATCCACGTTGCTACAAAAGGCCATATTTCATTTTTTCTCATTGCCATGTAGTATTCCATTGTGTATATAAACCACAATTTCTTTATCCATTCATCAGTTGATGGACATTTAGGCTCTTTCCATAATTTGGCTATTGTTGAGAGTGCTGCTATGAACATTGGGGTACAAGTGCCCCTATGCATCAGTACTCCTGTGTCCCTTGGATAAATTCCTAGCAGTGCTATTGCTGGGTCATAGGGTAGGTCTATTTTTAATTTTCCGAGGAACCTCCACACTGCTTTCCAGAGCGGCTGCACCAATTTGCATTCCCACCAACAGTGCAAGAGGGTTCCCGTTTCTCCACATCCTCTCCAGCATCTATAGTCTCCTGATTTGTTCATTTTGGCCACTCTGACTGGTGTGAGGTGATACCTGAGTGTGGTTTTGATTTGTATTTCCCTGATAAGGAGCGACGCTGAACATCTCTTCATGTGCCTGTTGGCCATCCGGATGTCTTCTTTAGAGAAGTGTCTATTCATGTTTTCTGCCCATTTCTTCACTGGGTTATTTGCTTTTCGGGTGTGGAGTTTGGTGAACTCTTTATAGATTTTGGATACTAGCCCTTTGTCCGATATGTCATTTGCAAATATCTTTTCCCATTCCGTTGGTTGCCTTTTAGTTTTGTTGGTTGTTTCCTTTGCTGTGCAGAAGCTTTTTATCTTCATAAGGTCCCAGTAATTCACTTTTGCTTTTAATTCCCTTGCCTTTGGGGATGTGCCGAGTAAGAGATTGCTACGGCTGAGGTCAGAGAGGTCTTTTCCTGCTTTCTCCTCTAGGGTTTTGATGGTTTCCTGTCTCACATTCAGGTCCTTTATCCATTTTGAGTTTATTTTTGTGAATGGTGTGAGAAAGTGGTCTAGTTTCAACCTTCTGCATGTTGCTGTCCAGTTCTCCCAGCACCATTTGCTAAAGAGACTGTCTTTTTGCCATTGGATGTTCTTTCCTGCTTTGTCAAAGATGAGTTGGCCATACGTTTGTGGGTCTAGTTCTGGGGTTTCTATTCTATTCCATTGGTCTATGTGTCTGTTTTTGTGCCAATACCATGCTGTCTTGATGATGACAGCTTTGTAGTAGAGGCTAAAGTCTGGGATTGTGATGCCTCCTGCTTTGGTCTTCTTCAAAAATTACTTTGGCTATTCGGGCCTTTTGTGGTTCCATATGAATTTTAGGATTGCTTGTTCTAGTTTCGAGAAGAATGCTGGTGCAATTTTGATTGGGATTGCATTGAATGTGTAGATAGCTTTGGGTAGTACTGACATTTTGACAATATTTATTCTTCTAATCCATGAGCAGGGAATGTCTTTCCATTTCTTTAAATCTTCTTCAATTACCTTCATAACCTTTCTATAGTTTTCAGCATACAGATCCTTTACATCTTTGGTTAGATTTATTCCTAGGTATTTTATGCTTCTTGGTGCAATTGTGAATGGGATCAGTTTCTTTATTTGTCTTTCTGTTGCTTCATTGTTAGTGTATAAGAATGCAACTGATTTCTGTACATTGATTTTGTATCCTGCAACTTTGCTGAATTCATGGATCAGTTCTAGCAGACTTTTGGTGGAGTCTATCGGATTTTCCATGTATAATATCATGTCATCTGCAAAAAGCGAAAGCTTGACTTCATCTTTGCCAATTTTGATGCCTTTGATTTCCTTTTGTTGTCTGATTGCTGATGCTAGAACTTCCAGCACTATGT
Organism: Herpailurus yagouaroundi; assembly: GCF_014898765.1. Lineage (NCBI taxonomy): Eukaryota > Metazoa > Chordata > Mammalia > Carnivora > Felidae > Herpailurus > Herpailurus yagouaroundi. The sequence goes on from NW_024412403.1 coordinate 26,900,552, forward strand.
TAAACAACAGCGGTGAGAGTGGCCATCCCTGTCGTGTTCCTGATCTCAGGGAAAAAGCTCTCAGTTTTTCCCCGTTGAGGATGATGTTAGCTGTGGGCTTTTCATAAATGACTTTTATGATCTTTAAGTATGTTCCTTCTATCCCGACTTTCTCAAGGGTTTTTATTAAGAAAGGGTGCTGGATTTTGTCAAAGGCCTTTTCTGCATCGATTGACAGGATCATATGGTTTTTCTCTTTTTTTTTGTTAATGTGATGTATCACGTTGATTGATTTGCGAATGTTGAACCAGCCCTGCATCCCAGGAATGAATCCCACTTGATCATGGTGAATAATTCTTTTTATATGCCGTTGAATTCGATTTGCTAGTATCTTATTGAGAATTTTGGCATCCATATTCATCAGGGATATTGGCCTGTAGTTCTCTTTTTTTACTGGGTCTCTGTCTGGTTTAGGAATCAAAGTCATACTGGCTTCATAGAATGAGTCTGGAAGTTTTCCTTCCCTTTCTATTTCTTGGAATAGCTTGAGAAATATAGGTATTATCTCTGCTTTAAACGTCTGGTAGAACTCCCCTGGGAAGCCATCTGGTCCTGGACTCTTATTTGTTGGGAGATTTTTGATAACCGATTCAATTTCTTCGCTGGTGATGGGTCTGTTCAAGCTTTCTATTTCCTCCTGATTGAGTTTTGGAAGAGTGTGGGTGTTCAGGAATTTGTCCATTTCTTCCAGGTTGTCCAATTTGTTGGCATATAATTTTTCATAGTATTCCCTGATAATTGTTTGTATCTCTGAGGGATTGGTTGTAATCATTCCATTTTCATTCATGATTTTATCTATTTGGGTCATCTCCCGTTTCTTTTTGAGAAGCCTGGCTAGAGGTTTGTCAATTTTGTTTATTTTTTCAAAAAACCAACTCTTGGTTTCGTTGATCTGCTCTACAGTTTTTTTAGATTCTCTATTGTTTATTTCTGCTCTGATCTTTATTATTTCTCTTCTTCTGCTGGGTTTAGGCTGCCTTTGCTGTTCTGCTTCTATTTCCTTTAGGTGTGCTGTTAGATTTTGTATTTGGGATTTTTCTTGTTTCTTGAGATAGGCCTGGATTGCAATGTATTTTCCTCTCAGGACTGCCTTCGCTGCGTCCCAAAACGTTTGGATTGTTGTATTTTCATTTTCGTTTGTTTCCATATATTTTTTAATTTCTTCTCTAATTGCCTGGTTGACCCACTCATTCGTTAGTAGGTTGTTCTTTAACCTCCATGCTTTTGGAGGTTTTGCAGACTTTTTTCTGTGGTTGATTTCAAGCTTCATAGCATTGTGGTCTGAAAGTATGCATGGTATGATTTCAATTCTTGTAAACTTATGAAGGGCTGTTTTGTGACCCAGTATATGATCTATCTTGGAGAATGTTCCATGTGCACTCGAGAAGAAAGTATATTCTGTTGCTTTGGGATGCAGAGTTCTAAATATATCTGTCAAGTCCATCTGATCCAATGTCTCATTCGGGGCCCTTGTTTCTTTATTGACCGTGTGTCTAGATGATCTATCCATTTCTGTAAGTGGGGTGTTAAAGTCCCCTGCAATTACCACATTCTTCTCAATAAGGTTGCTTATGTTTATGAGTCATTGTTTTATATATTTGGGCGCTCCGGTATTCGGCGCATAGACATTTATAATTGTTAGCTCTTCCTGATGGATAGACCCTGTCACTATTATATAATGTCCTTCTTCATCTCTTGTTACAGCCTTTAATTTAAAGTCTAGTTTGTCTGATATAAGTATGGCTACTCCAGGTTTCTTTTGGCTTCCAGTAGCATGATAACTAGTTCTCCATCCCCTCACTCTCAATCTAAAGGTGTCCTCTGGTCTAGAATGAGTCTCTTGTAGACAGCAAATAGATGGGTCTTGTTTTTTTATCCATTCTGATACCCTGTGTCTTTTGGTTGGCGCATTTAATCCATTTACATTCAGTGTTATTCTAGAAAGATATGGGTTTAGAGTCATTGTGATGTCTGTATGTTTTATGCTTGTAGTGATGTCTCTGGTACTTTGTCTCACAGGGTCCCCCTTAGGATCTCTTGTAGGGCTGGTTTAGTGGTGACAAATTCCTTCAGTTTTTGTTTGTTTGGGAAGACCTTTATCTCTCCTTCTATTCTAAATGACAGACTTGCTGGATAAAGGATTCTCGGCTGCATATTATTTCTGTCTAGCACCCTGAAAATCTCGTGCCAATTCCTTCTGGCCTGCCAAGTTTCAAAAGAGAGATCAGTCACGAGTCTTATAGGTCTCCCTTTCTATGTGAGGGCACGTGTACCCCTTGCTGCTTTCAGAATTTTCTCTTTATCCTTGTATTTTGCCAGTTTCACTATGATATGTCGTGCAGAAGATCGATTCAAGTTACGTCTGAAGGGAGTTCTCTGTGCCTCTTGGATTTCAATGCCTTTTTCCTTCCCCACTTCAGGGAAGTTCTCAGCTATTATTTCTTCAAGTACCCCTTCAGCACCTTTCCCTCTCTCTTCCTCCTCTGGGATACCAATTATGCGTATATTATTTCTTTTTAGTGTATCACTTAGTTCTCTAATTTTCCCCTCATACTCCTGGATTTTTTTATCTCTCTTTTTCTCAGCTTCCTCTTTTTCCATAACTTTATCTTCTAGTTCACCTATTCTCTCCTCTCCCTCTTCAATCCGAGCCGTGGTGGTTTCCATTTTGTTATGCATTTCGTTTAAAGCGTTTTTCAGCTCCTCGTGACTGTTCCTTAGTCCCTTGATCTCTGTAGCAAGAGATTCTCTGCTGTCAGCTATACTGTTTTCAAGCCCAGCGATTAATTTTATGACTATGATTCTAAATTCACTTTCTGTTATATTATTTAAATCGTTTTTGATCAGCTCATTAGCTGTTGTTATTTCCTGGAGATTCTTCTGAGGGGAATTCTTCCGCTTGGTCATTTTGGATAGTCCCTGGTGTGGTGAGGACCTGCAGGGCACTTCCCCTGTGCTGTGGTGTATAACTGGAGTTGGTGGGCGGAGCCGCAGTCAGACCTGATGTCTGCCCCCAGCCCACCGCTGGGGCCACAGTCAGACTGGTGCGTGCCTTCTCTTCCCCTCTCCTAGGGGCGGGATTCACTGTGGGGTGGGGTGGCCTGTCTGGGCTACTTGCACACTGCCAGGCTTGTGATGCTGGGGATCTGGCATCTTAGCTGGGGTGGGTAGGCAAGGTGCACAGGGGCAGGAGGGGCAGGCTTAGCTTGCTTCTCCTTAGGTGATCCACTTCAGGAGGGGCCCTGTGGCAGCAGGAGGGAGTCAGATCCGCTGCCAGAGTTTTGGCTCCGCAGAAGCGCAGAGTTGGGTGTTTGCGCGGAGCGAGCAAGTTCCCTGGCAGGAACTGGTTCTCTTTGGGATTTTGGCTGGGGAATGGGCGGGGGAGATGGCGCTGGTGAGCGCCTTTGTTCCCCACCAAACTGAGCTCTGTCGTCCGGGGGCTCAGCAGCTCTCCTTCCCTTTGTCGTCCAGCCTTCCCGCTTTCTGAGCAGAGCTGTTGTCTTAGACCTCCCAGAGGCTAAGTCGCGCTTGCTGCCAGAACACAGTCCGTCAGGCCCCTCCGCTTTTTGCAAGCTAGACTAGGGGGCTCTGCTTGGCCGGCGAGCCGCCCCCGCGCCCCGGCTCCCTCCCGCCAGTGCGTGGAGCGCGCACCGCCTCGCCGCCCTTCCTACCCTCTTCCGTGGGCCTCTCGTCTGCGCTTGGCTCCGGCGACTCCGTTCTGCTAATCCTCTGGTGGTTTTCTGGGTTATTTAGGCAGGTGTAGGTGGAATGTAAGTGATCAGAAGGACGCGCAGTGAGCCCAGCGTCCTCCTATGCAGCCATCTTCCCTCTCCCCTGTGTATTAATAAATGAATTGTACCTATTTCTTTTGTTTAACATATCTAGTTGGAGATTGAAAATTACGTGTGTTGTTTATATTATATTTCTATTGGGCAGTGTTGGAGATTGTTAAGGATATGTGGGGTTGCTATTTATTTGTCACTGGGAAGAAACTAATTGTGATTTTTAAATTGTGTATCATGCATCTATTGATTTTTTAGATGCCCAGAGAAAAGCACAATCACCTTCCACCTAAACGTTGATGTTTCTGATGGCTATTCTAGTGGTGGGAAGCTGGTAACAAATTGGTTGAGTCCAATATTTATGAAAGAAGATGACCCTGATGGGTCAAATGACATATCTAGATAATCTGGGGGAATTTTTGTTGGATCCCTAATTATGTGGTTTTATCTGGTTTTATTTATACATGAGTATTAATATTGTATTAGAGTTTATTCTTAAGTCTTTACCTGCTTTGGATCCCTAGACCACATTCCAATTAGTGTTGTTTCTCTGCTACTTTTTCAATAGGGGAGGGAGCTTCTGTTTTACTCTGAACATTCTCATTATCCATACTACTGACCCTTGAATCATACCAAGTTATTTCTCTAGCCTTGAGGTCTGTGCCTTTCATATTCTGCAGACCATCACACAATTTCCCCAATTATTTTTCTTAGCAAATTTGTCTCGGGTAATTTATACTTCATTTGTATTTCCACATCAGTAAAACAATCTAACTCATTAATTATTTTGATTGCTATCCTTTGGAACATTTCCTATATTTAAACTATTCTGGATTAGAGAAATCTCAGTACTTTTCTTTCCTGAAAATAAGTGCAATCTCCACTTCATGAACAGGTAATGTTCCAAAAGAGTAGGATTCATCACGGCTGGAGTTTCAGTCCCAAGGCTAGCTCACCAATCACAGTGTATACCAAAAGTATTGTGTCAATAATGCTGTGAAATTTAACACTGCATACTAAAATATCCCTATGCAAAAACATACATTTTCAATTTGGGATGGCAATAGTGCATCTTCTTTTACTGTGATGGAATCACAGAAGTCTCCCCAAAACACTCCTATCTTTTAGCAAGAAGAAGGGGAAATCTTTCTAAATTAATTGTTATGGGTATCACCAGAGCCAGTTTAGTAATTTAAGCAGCTGAAATGTTGGGGAGAAAACTCACTCTTTGGCACTGGATTCTGACTTTAATTTCTTCCCTTCCCTTCCCTTTCCTTCCCTTCCCTTCCCTTCCCTTCCCTTGTCTCCTCCCTCCCTTCCTTCCTCTCTCTCTCTCTCTGTCTATATATATCTATCTATATCTATCTATATCTCTCTATATATACATATAGATATAGATATATAGAGATATATAGAGATATATTTCATTTTTCACATACTTTCTTTCACAGATCCATCCATGGCTTAGAAGTAGTTTCTGTTCATCTAGAAGAAAAATAGTGTTTTTTTTCTTTGTTGTCTGTTTCTAAAACACACTAATGTTCTTTCCCATTATTTGTTTGCCATTTGTAGAAATAAGGAAATAGCAATCTTTTCTATGTTACGTCACCCGGCTCCTTTCACTTAGTGATTTTAGAGGTAGAAGATAATCTGGGTGCAAAAAGGGCTTAAAGAACATCAATCCATGTTTCGGTGGTAGGCCGTGCTGGAACTTCACCAAAGCACTGGCTATGGGATGAGAGAAGCTCTTATTATGGATTCTAGAATAAAAGCTGAGAAGGCCAGTGCAGTGCGAATGACCAGGTCTAGGAGAGGAGCAGAGTGGAGGTGTGGCAGCTTCTGAGACTTTAGCACTTCTTTTTTTAGATTTTTTTCTCTTCTGATCTTAAGATTTATTTTCCTTGAAGAGCTTTGAATATCCTTTGTATCATCAACAGCTCCTCTCCTCCTTTAAAAGATACCTTACATATGTCATGGTTTGTACTCAGTTAACTCTGTGCTTATAGAATTCAACTTTAAGTTCATGGAAATGATATCCATTGGATGGTTATGTATAGTAGGTACCATTTCAGAACCTTAACTAGGCCAAGGTGTTTAAACTGGGGTTCTTGGAGTTCATGAACTTGTAATCCATATTAAAAAGCACGCTCCTTGGTATAGTCACTTCAGGTGGAAAAAAACCCGAAAGTGACCTGAGGTCACTTGTGATGCATGTGAATAAGAAAGCTTATTTGCTGCAGAATTTTACTGATTTCTTGACATGATACACATATTGTAACTCTCCAAAAGGGAGATGCAGTGTTCATCATTCAATGATATTATTAGCCAGAGAATTCTTTTTAAAACACTACTTCCAAGAACTAGGATGTTTTGGAATACAATATGTGAAATGCTGAACTATATTTCATTTTGGTATCATTTTTCCACATGTTTTAAGGCTAGGCCTTTTCTAAAACATAAATCTGAGAGCTCAAGGAAAAAAAATCTTTATTTTTTTGGTGTTTGTCATGCTGCAATTTTATCAGCATTACTTATTTGAGATCAACTGAAGAATTTATTTGGAAAAAAGGAGTTCTATAAAAAAACAAAATATGATAACCACTAATCTAGCCAAGTGCCTTATTTTTGTAAGTTAGAAAACTCAGGGCCAGACATTCCTTGAAGTGATTTATTATAGATCTTATAACAAGCTAAAGCTCAGAACCCTATTCCAGTGTTCTTTTGTATTCCCCAAACTACAGTGAATATGTCCAGTAAAGCTCAAATATAATAAAAATGGGCTATATATAGACCCCACTCAGTGACAACAAAATTTAGTTCTTCCCAACCTATTCCTCAAGAGTATTTGATTATTTATTTCATGCATATAAATTTTTTCTCATGGTAAATTAAGGTATTTCACCAACATCTTACTCTTACACAAATTGTACTTCATTAGACTAATAAATATGCAATAATATTTTATTAAATTCGGTAATATTTTCTTTTTCTTTTTCAATTAAAGTGATTAAACTAATGTATGTTAAGTAACTATTTTTGCTGCATATTCCAATTGTTCTTTGTTTCTTATGGCTCCATTTTCTCATTCTTGGCTTAAAATTCTTAGCTGCCAGTCACTGTGATGAAGGAGCATGATTATGGGCTTTGGAGTGAATCACAGCTATTCTTGAATTCCATCTCTATCATTTGCTAGGTGTGTGACCTTGGGCAGATCACAAAACTTCTGTGAGCCTAAATTTTCTCAACAGAAATATGGTATGATGTCAGCTTCATGGGTTACAGTTCACAGATTGTTTTGTTCAGATCTTGGACAAAGTCTTAAACCCCATGTCCATTCTTTTTGCTTCTCGTCCTGGAGTCTGCTTTTCTTTCTCTCCTTCCCTTCCTTCTTCTTTCTCTCCATCCCTCCCTACCTCTCCTTCTGCCCCTCCTCCCACATTGTAGCAAATAAAACCTAAAATATCCATTGGTGGTATTGTGGGTTGCTTTTGGAGATGTCTTTCCCCAACTTGCATTGAATTAGACATAGGTTCTTGAGCTATTAATCTATTTTTAGACATTTTAGACCTAAAATGACAAAGCTTTTTTTTTTTTTTTTGGTTTAAAGCTAGTCACTTCATAAAAGTAGACGAGAAATTACAAATAAAAAAGGCTGTAGGAACATTGGAAAGCTTAAAAAATGTTATTTTGTCATAGTTTTTGTGCCTCTTCTAGAGATACCAACTCATTTCCTTTCCTGCTATCTTGAAGTCCATATTAGACTTCTGTTTTCAGCTTTCATTTCTAAAGGTAGGATTCATCAGATTGCACTCCCTTCCTTAATTCTACTCCAGGAATGAAACAGATTTTCAAACCCATCGTATTAGAAGTATACAGGTAAATTATCGGTTACTTCTTACTTCTAATGGGGAATAGACATTCTTGATAATCTCTGTACATTGTATCTTCCACCTCGACAGACCACTCCAAAGCATCCTTACCTTTTGATGAGGGAGCATAACGCAAACTGAGGGCAAAGTACAAGCTAGCACCGTCCTTCCCACCCCTCTGGGTGGAATATGTGTGATATTTCTTGGACACTCCTGGCTACCCAAGAACAAAGGAAAGGGGTTTAAGTGCTTGCCATGGTGGTGTGGGAAACTAGGGCAAATGAAAAATTAAATTTCCTTACTGCCTACAGTCCAGCGATAAGTCCTTGAAACAGGCAGAGTTGACTCAGCTGCCTCAATGATGACACTTTGCTAGGGGCAAAAGGGAATCTTGGCTTAACATTATCCTGACCCCTCAGGATCTTATAAGTCTACTTTATTTTATTAAAAATTTTTAAAAAATGTTTATTCACTTTTTGAGAGACAGAGACAGTGTGAGCAAGGCAGGGGGCAGAGAGAGAGGGAGACACAGAATCTGAAGCAGGCTCCAGGCTCTGAGCTGTCAGCACGGAGCCCGACACGGGGCTTGAACTCACAGACTGTGAGATCATGACCTGAGCTGAAGTCTGACACTCAACCGATTGAGCCACCCAGGCACCCGATAAGTCTACTTTAATATATAAAAATTCCTTTGGAAACTACCTTTATCTTAGCTCCCCCAAGATGTATGCTGGCAATTATACTCCAAGCTTATGGCCCCCTGAAGGGTCTCATACATCTGAAGGGTCTCATGACTAAATGGTAATAAGTGGTGTTTTCTGAACAACAGCTAGCCCTTCAAGGTCTTGGAAACCTTGCTTCCAAAATATCTTAGAGACTTATGCTGTCTCTAACCCTCTCCCAACCTGAGAGTATATAACCAGTTACCTGTCACAACCCCAGTGCAGCTGTTTCTGCCCATGGTCCTGTCCCTGTGCTTTAATAAAAACACCTATTTGCACCAAAGATGTTTTCAAGAATTCTTTCTTGGCAGTAGCTTCCAAACCCCACTGTCACCCCAAAACCCCATCATCTTTCATCATTATGAGGGTTGAACAACACAGCATGTTGTCTGTATGGCATTTTGCCAGGCTTGTGGTATGTTATTGGGAAGTATTAGTTTTCCCTTTATCCTTTTTCCTTCAGGGAGTTATGCCAAAGTGGGAAGGAGAACAGAGGCTGTCACCAATTCCGTGTAAAGAAAACTATTAGTGACTAATTCCATGAACTCATTTATATCATAATTTAATTTAGCTTTCTTACCACTTTTTCATGTGCTTCTGACTGCTCTGATTTAGGTTTTTGCTACCTCTGCTTTTTGGGAAGCTTACTGCTAGCACCTTCCCTTACATGCATTTTTTATTCACTTTTTTCTCTTCTTCATGTTTTTTTCTGTTTGAAGTTGTCATTTGACTTTGCCTTTTACTCTCTCATTTATATAGTCTTCCAAGATGCAACTTTGCCTGAAACGTCAATTTTGTGATTTGCCAGTCCATAGTCCTTGTATATATATGAGTTCTCTATGATTCTTCTGTCCTCATCTTTTTTTTTAATATAATTTGTCAAATTGGTTTCCATACAACACCCAGTGCTCATTCCAACAAGTGCTGTCCTCGAGGCCTGTCACCCACTTTCCCTTCTCCCTCACCCCCCATCATGCAGAAGATTGAATCTTCTATCCTCATATTAATGCAGTCTCTCTTAGGTTTGTTTTTCTTTAATTTTTTTAATGTTTATTTATTTTTGAGATAGAGACAGAGCATGAACGGGGGAGGGGCAGAGAGTGAGGGAGACATAGAATCTGAAGCAGGCTCCAGGCTCCAGGCTATCAGCCCGATGCGGGGCTCGAACTCACAGGCTGTGAGATCATGACCTGAGCCGAAGTCGGACACTCAATGGACTGAGCCACCCAGGCGCCCCATCTCTCTTGGGTTTTATAAACCAGAAACAGCTGAATCACATCAACCCATATGAAAAGCAGGGGTTGCTTTATCAACTTTCCTTTATAGATTCTCCCACAATTGCCCAAGATGCTATATGTCAAGCAGGTAGAGTCACAGAGCCCTAACGAGTAGTTATACCCACATCTTTCAAAGCTAAGCAGGTGTGTTATAGTCAAACTCTACTACATATAAATGAGAAAACTTGCATTTGGACACTTGTCTATGTTGTGCTTCCAGGGAGTGTCTAAATATCCAACTCTTTGCTCATTTACGAAGACATTCTGCCTTTAAAAACATTTAGATAGGAAAATTTTGCTGCAGCTATAACAAAAGTTGAAATTGAAGCCAAAATATTCAAGCCAACATTTATGCAAGTGTATCCTTTGCTGTACAGTTAGAATTTGGAATAATTACATCACTCATGAAAGATAGTTTAGTATGTCCCAAATGGCACTGTTTAAATTTCCATTTGCTATTGTGTAGAATCAGCTAAATAATGTAGTTTAAATTGAGCAAGTAAGCAAAATTAAGAATAGGGTGACCATAACATTGTTAAAGCATTTTGGCACTTTAAATCCTAAATTTTTGTGTTCCCCTAGCAGCAGAGATCACTGGCATTATAACATTTTCTTTTGTCCTCTTGGGTTGTTGCTGCTATCAAAATTACATCCTTTTAAAGAATGCTAACTAAGTAGCTGAGGAGATCAACAAATAACCTGCAGCTTCTTCCACTGTTATCACATGTTGAAGTGAAAATCAGTTCTTTGTGTCAAATTTTCTGGTATGAGAAGAAGAAAAAAATTATCTTTTGTCAAAATAACTAAAAGAATCACTAAGGAGCCTATATAGCTTTAGTCTTACTAGGCATTCGTTTTGTTACCTTTCATAGGATTCAGAAAGTAACAGAAAATGTTAAAGCCGATTTATGTAAACTCTGGTCCCTCAGAGGGAGGTTGGCACTTTAAATTTTTTTTTTTTTAACGTTTATTTATTTTTTTGGGACAGAGAGAGACAGAGCATGAACAGGGGAGGGGCAGAGAGAGAGGGAGACACAGAATCGGAAACAGGTTCCAGGCTCTGAGCCATCAGCCCAGAGCCCGACGCGGGGCTCGAACTCACGGACCAGGAGATCGTGACCTGGCTGAAGTCGGACGCTTAACCGACTGCGCCACCCAGGCGCCCCGGCACTTTATATTAGGAAGAGAAGTCTGGCTATCACTTTATGTATTCTTAGAAACTTAAAAAATGTAGGACAGGACTACTGAAAAATCTTGACATTCTAGAATTTGGATAGAAGAGGAAGTATATCTGTGAAGTATCTGGAATTCTTCCATGTTCAATAAATGCCTTAAGGACCAGTGGTGAAGAGAGAGCAATACAGATTCAGTGGTCCATAGCATTCTGGAATTTCTGTTCTTCAGCATGCTCCATTTCTCTGTATTCCTTCAACTATTGTTTTTCAGTGCTTCCATTATTGTCAGAATTTTGTCCTAGAGATGAAGGCGCTAGAATTCTACAAAAATTTAAGCTATCCTAGGTAAAATCTTTTTTTTTTTTCCATATATTTTTTTGAGAATAAAACTAAGGCATTTATGTTGAGCCTGGTAACTGAGCTTTATAATACAGGTATAAAAGGCTCAGGAATACAACTAAAATTTACAAACCTATTTTACTAACCTCTGTTGCTTGTAATTATCTTTTTAAAAAAAAATTTTTTTTAATGTTTATTTATTTTTGAGACAGAGAGAGACAGAGCACGAACGGGGGAGGGTCAGAGAGAGAGGGAGACACAGAATCCGAAGCAGGCTCCAGGCTCTGAGCTGTCAGCACAGAGCCCAACGCGGGGCTCGAACCCACGAACCGCGAGATCATGACCTGAGCCGAAGTCGGACGCTCAACCGACTGAGCCACCCAGGCGCCCTGCTTGTAATTATCTTAAGGTAATAATCCATATCCATCCAGGGCATAGACTATTTTCTACTTCTTGGAGTCATGAATATACTATACACTTTGAAAAATATTTTTTTCTTTTTATTGACTCTTATTAATCCTGCTCCCTTCAAATATCAAGTGACATCTAAGTCCAATATTTTAAGACTTTCTGCATTCTTTTTTATTCTAGCTACCTTTTAAAAATGTATTTACATTTTCAGATAACATTATCTAAATTTTCCATCCTTAAATAGAAATTTGTCACTTATTCATTGTGAATGCCTTTCTATGAACACACCTAACTTGGCTCCTTTTTTTCCTGAGGTATAGATTCCAGAACTGCCAAAGTCAAGTGCTTATGTTGTTACACAAGCAAAAAATACCCTTCCTTATTAGGCTGTCTTCCAGGAGCAGTCTGTATGATCCATGATTCATGATAATCACAAATAGAGTATTTTTCATTCTTCTAAATGGAAGCTCATCTACCACTTTTCTACCCTCTCATTGAGCTTAGTAACATTTTTGTGTGTGTGCAACTTGTGATTTTTTTGTGTGTAAGAAAAGCTTATTGTTAACTGAAAATTGGGAGGTTTCCCAGAGTCTCCTCTCCTTGTCACTTACAACTATATTCCCTAAGGCCTTATCATCATTGATATCTGTGGAAAAAAATCTACTTCTATTGTGATTCATTGCTATCTCTCAAGGCCATTTATGAGACAGAAACAAACATGATTTTATATTTATACAAAACTTGTAATAGAAAATGTAAAAGTGTGAAACCAACAATAAATCTTCCACGAACCTATTTTTAGCCCACCCATGAATCTTAAAATTAAGACGTACCCCCTGGTTCATGATGAGCAATGAGTAATGTATAGAATTGTTGAATCACTACATTGTACACCTGAAACTAATATAACACTGTATGTTAAATATACTGGAATTCAATTAAAAAACTTAGTAATTAAAAAAAAAAGATGTATCCTCTTCCCCTTCCCGAGTGCACAATCGTGGGAACTTTGTAGTCATAAAGACTAGCAAAATAAATGTGTTCATGATCCCTTCTTGGTGGTGCTGTATGAAATAAACCTGTAAGTCTTTTGAGATTTCCTTTTTTTTTTTTTTTTTTTTAAGTTGCTGGTTTGGAGTTTTGACAGTTGGTGTGAAAATTCCCAATCTACATGTGAATACTTGATAGATAATGACTATATATACTACAAGAGCAGACATAAAGTAGGATTCCATCTAAATCTGTCAACTTAGACCATAATTAGTATAATTCTATATTGTTTTAGTTGCATTACATCATTCGGTTTTAAAGCAAACAAATATTTCATCAGAAGAAAAATGTGTAAATGTTGAGTCAGCAGAGCCTAGAGCAATTTCCTGTGCCTTAACATCAAGGAAATCTTGCAGAGACAAGTGTTTTAGAAATTTCTGAAATAAAGCTAAAATAACAAGGGCAAATGTCACATTGTTTCATTCAATTGAAATAAAAGTGAAGAACTCTTTTTATAGATTGTAGCAAAAAAAGAGACATCATGGCAAGATGCATATATTTCAATGAATGTCTGTAGCCTGCTAGACATATTTGGAGCATGCAACATGTAGCATCAAAGATGAGGTTAGGAACTATAGGAATTTGACTTTTTGGATTACTTTGCAGTGCTTTTCATTTTCAAAAAAGAAACAGACAATGTGTTTCCAGGGAATTCTTGTCTCTCTTGGATGGTATTTGGTGTGGATTCTCAAATATGTCATCACTATCCCTTGGTAAAGAAGTATGTCTTTTAAAGCAAAGGGCAAACTTCTGCAGCCAGATAATCATATATTTTTCTTTGCATACTGATTTTGGGGTAGGTGCAAGGATGGCCACTTTATCCTCTGAGACTGGCTGTGTTCTTTTGGATTCTCCCACACTCTGGGAATTGTCCTTAGGCAACTTTGGATGGATCCATGCTGGGCTTTTGAGGGTAGAGTTTTAAAGCTCAGAAGAGGAGGTTGAAAAACAATCTTTTTCATCTACAAATGAAAATGCAGAGTTTTTTTTTTTTTTGAACAGAATGTAATTAGCCCAAGTGGAATTGGGCCAAGAAAGAAGCATTAACAGGCTAAACATGCCCCCAGTTCTTAGAGGATTCCAAAGATGGGCTCATTCTCAGCTGTCATGAGGGAAAGGTGAAGCATCTACAAAAGTCTAAAATAGGTAAATGGGAGACATGAAAAGAGAGAAACAATTCAATTTTCTCACAAATTAAAGATGACAACTGCAGCTAGCCGCCCACTCCCCAATCTAAAAATCCATGCGACTAATTTTTCTAAACAGCCACTGGAATGTTCCTGCTGGGAACAGGACAGATAATATATGTAGCTGGCACTGTCAACTGAGAGAAACTATTGTTCCAATTGGGGAATGGAGGCCAACTCCCTTTAAGATTTCAAGACAAGCTAATGTAGGACACATCTGAAGTAACTGAAATGAGAAGGGGGGGGGAACTCAAATTAACTGTGCAGTGTGCCAGCTGACCAAATATAAAACGAAACAAAACAATATAAAACAAAATAATCTCCTTTCCTCAAACTAAAAGAGGAGAAGAAAAAGGAACATTTGTCTTTGTGCTTGCTCTGTGCTCATTTTGGCTTGCTTCAGATACTTTTCCAAGTTTAAATTTGAAAGTTGATGACTCCCAGGAGCAGCAGTGTTCTTTTCTAGGTGTCATTTTTATCTATTTCTGTCAAAGCCCTTTAATAAGAAATCAAGGAGAACCGTCATTTAAGAAAAAGAAAAAAAAAAAAGAAAAAGGGTACAATAGATGGTTGACTCCAGAATGAAAAGTAGTAGAGATATAGTAAATTTACCTAAAAAAGAGGGATTTCTTTAGTTAGTAGAAAGAAGTCTGAGAGCAATGCCTTTTAAAATATGACATCTGGAACTCACTAGAATTAACTACTTGCTGGGGAAAAAAATCCTCTCCAGATTTAAAAAAAAAAAAAAAAACCCCCTACCCCAAAATTTTTTTTTTTTTTTTTTCTTTTTTAAAAACAAAACTGCTTCCCATTTCATTTAGGTGGAAAGACCGTAGAAGTTTTGGAGATAAAGATGTGTTTATGCACTTTTGTAACTCAAAGGCAATTTTGACTTTAATATCAAACTCTTTCAGATTTTGGCTCCTCATGAGAGCAAATGCCCCAGAGTGTTTGTTTTAGCCTTTAACTGAACCACTTATATGTGAAACTTGAAAGAGATCTTTAGTGTCTCTTGCAAGGACATTTTATACATGCAATATGGGTTGGTAAGCTGAAAGTTGAAAGAACAGGATTTGAATCCCCCCGCTGAGTAATGCTGGATAAATTATAAAACTGTTTGGAAAATGGTGATAATCATACTTGAATTCTTATGTCATAGATTTATAGAAAAGATTACATGAAATAATGAATGTGAAAACACACTAAGATCTACAAAAACTTCTATAAAGTAAAGCACTCTTCTCCTTAGAGTGTGTTCTTTTATCAGTGCACTTGCTTTGTATTAGGAGTTTCTCTTCAAATCTTTATTTCCATCTCATCTCTTTGAGTCATACTTATATTACTGTAAGTTGACTTAAAAAGAATTAAATGGGCAGTTGTTTACATGGTTAAGTTTTTTTGTCTTCACATATTTTTGTCAGTTTCCTGAGTTCATTTCAGAGATTTTGACTCAAGTCAGGATACTAATTCTCTGAAACCACCTTTTGTCTCACTTGACCACAATGCACAAGAGTCCTGGATAGAAATGGAGGCAAGGGAGCCCAATATAATTTTAAAGAGATTACATACACTTAACATTTTCTATGAGAATATGAACATATATGCCTAAGTGTGGGGAGAATACGAAGGAGGGGAATACTAGAGGAAAATACATGTATGAAAAATGGTAGCAGCTCCAGTAGAAAATATGCAATGACATGGACTGTGGAATCAGAATCCAAGGGTATTTTAGAATTATCTAGTAATACCCAGGGCATGATAAAGGATATCCTTTAAATTACATTTCTGATGAGGACTATTTGTATTGGCTTTTACTTTTCAATTGAACCAAAGCTGTTGTCTCTTGAACCATGTTTCTTAAACGTTAATGTGCATGTAAGTCACCTGGAGACCTTATTCTGATCAAAAGCTCTGGGGTGGTGGCTGGGCTATTGGAAGAATTCAGTGTTTCTGACAAGCTCTTGGTAAGTGCCAAAACTGCTGCTTCTCAGACAACAATATGAGTAGTCAGGCTGAATGTCACTATAATTATTTTTCCCTTACAAGTAACACTCCAAAAATATATCTATGGAGAAATTGTGGCTATGGAATATTGTTCCAGAAAAGTTTCCGTTTTTTGTATGGCTTTATTGAGGTGAAATTGATGTACAACAAAGTGGCATTTTTAAGTGTAAAATCTGATGAGTTTTGTCAGATGGTATATAACCATGAAATCATTACAGCAGTCAAGATAATGAACATTTCTCTCATTCAGAAGTTCTTCATGCCCCTTTGTAATTGTTCCTTTATTTTCTGTCTCTACATCCCATGTACCCACTAATCTGCCTTCTGTCATTTTAGATTATTTTCCATTTTCTAGAATTTTACATAAAAATATTATACAATATATGTACTTTTTTATTGTCTAGTTTTCATTTCCTTTACTCAGCATAAATATTATGAGACTCATCCATTTTCCCATTTTTGAAAATTGGATTTTTTGTCTCATTATTGAGTTGCATGTACTCTGTTTATTCTTGAGTAGTAGGTCATTGAATACATGTACCACAATGTTTTTATCCATCTGCGTCATTTCTGGTTTGGGGCTGTAACATTGGCCTCTTATGGATGTTCATAAACATATCTTTGAATGGACATACTTTATTTCTTTAGGAGAAGAATGACTGAGTTGTATAGCATGTGTATGTTTAGCTTTTTAAAGAAATGTATCAAAAGTGATAGTAGATAGACATTCCCACCAGCAATGTCTGAGGATTCTATTTGCTCCCTCCCCACTTGCTTAGTTGGCATGAACGATCTTTAATTTTAGCCATTCTGTGGTTCAATAGTGGCTTATCATCGTGGTTTTAATTTGCATTTTTCTAATCACTAATGATGTTAAGGTTTTCATGTTTATTTACATTCATATATCTTCATTAGTCAAGTTCAAATCTTCTCCCATTTTTGAAAATTGGAAGTTTATCTTGGTATGCTGCACAAGTTCTTTAGATCAGGGATTGGCAAATATTTTCTTTAAAGGGTCAGAGAATGAATATTTTAGGCTTTATGGGCCATGTGATTTTTGTTGCAACAATTTCAACTCTGGCCTTGTATCATGAAAACAATATATAAGACCTAAGTGGATGAATATGGCTGTGTGTCAGTAAAACTTTATTTACAAAAACAAATGACTGGTCAGAGTTGGCCAGTGGGTCTTGTTTTGCTGATTCTTGTTCTAGATGAGAGCTCTTTTTCAGATATAAGCTTTGCAAATATATTTTCTCTGGTTGTATCTTGTCCTTTTATTACCTTAACATTATCTTATAAAAAGCAAGGACTTTACATTTTGATGAAATCTAGTAGTTTATGATATTTTTATAGTTCATGATTTTTGTGTTTTATTTAGGAATCTTTATGTAACCCAAGATTTACTCCTAAATGTTTTTGCCAAGCTAAGGACTGTTGCTTTTTTTTTCTTAGTCCAAATGGATACCTACATTGTTCCAACACTATTTGTTAAAAGATTATCCTATCTGTGTGGAATTGCCTTGGCATCTTTGTGGAACTCAACTAACCATGTATGTATGGGTGTTTTTGAGGTCCTCCTTTATAGTTCCAATCATGTATATATCTAGCTTTACACTAATCCTGTACTAACTTGATTATTGGACATTGAAAATAAGTCTTCAAATCAGGTAGTATAAGTCTTTCAATTTTATTCTTCTTTCTCAGACTTTAGCTACATTAGGACTTTTGTATTTCCAAATAAATTTCCATAATAAAACCTGCTGGGATTTTTGTTGGGATTCATTGAATCTGTACCAAGAGTTTGGGAACTATAGCCCATGTGTAGATCCAGCTCACAGTCTGTTTTTGTGCTGCCTTCAATCTAAGAATTTTTTTTTTTGACACGTCAGTCTGGGAAGAATTTTTACTTTATGTTTAATTTTCTGATTTCTGAGCATGCTCTATCTCTCCACTTTTATAAATATTCTTTAAGGTTTATGTATTTATTGGGGCGAGGGGCAGAGAGAGAGAAAGAGAGGGATGGAGAGAATCCCAAGCAGGCTCCATGCTGAGTACAACTTGGGGCTCCAACCCACGAACCATGAGATCATGACCTGAGCTGAAACTTAAAAGTTGGACACTTAACTGACTGAGCTACCCAGATGCCCCTGTAAGTCTTCTTTAATTTTGTGAATATCCTATAGATTTTAGCATACAAATAGTCTCCATCTTTGTTTATTTCTAAGAATTTAATATGTTTGATGCTCTTGTATATGGTATTTTTTTTCATTTCATTTTCTGGGTTTTTTTGCTATATATTTTAATTTTAATTTTAATTTTAATTTTTTTTAATTTTTTTTTCAACGTTTATTTATTTTTGGGACAGAGAGAGACAGAGCATGAACGGGGGAGGGGCAGAGAGAGAGGGAGACACAGAATCGGAAACAGGCTCCAGGCTCTGAGCCATCAGCCCAGAGCCCGACGCGGGGCTCGAACTCACGGACCGCGAGATCGTGACCTGGCTGAAGTCGGACGCTGAACCGACTGCGCCACCCAGGCGCCCCATATATTTTAATTTTTAAATATTGAGGTTGAGTCATGTGCTTTTGCTAAACTTATAATAGTAGCTGTTTTAAAGATTCTCTAGGATTTTCTATCTAAACCTACTTCTGTCAATAGTGTTACTTCTTTTTCTATTATTATAGTTTTTACCTTTTTTCTTCCTTTATTGAACTGAATAGTGTCTGTAGTATAATGTTGCATTGAAATGGTAAGAGTGAACAACCTTGTCTTATTCCCAATCTTAAGGGAAAAGTATTCAGTCTTTCATCATTAGGTGTGATGTTAGTTGTTGGTTTTCTTAGATGCCCTTTATTAAGTTGAAGAAGTTCATTTCTGTATTAATTTCTTAAGGCTGCTCTAACATACTATTATAAACTTGGTGGCTTACATAACACATGTTTATTCTCTTACAGTTATTCAGGCCAGAAGTCTGAAATCAGTTACACTGGGCCCAAACCAAGGTATCATCAGTGTCCAGAGGCTCTAGGCGAGAATCAATTTTCTTGCCTTTTCCAGCTTCTAAAATTCCATTCCTTGTTTCCTCCATTTGTAAAACCTGTGACATAGAATCTTTAATTCTCTGAGGTCATCACAAAACCTTCATTCTTCTGTAGTAGAATTTTCAAACTGCTTCCCTCTTATATTAGCATTTGTGATTGCATTTGGGGCTCACCCAGGTAATCCGAGATAATCTCATTTCAAGATCATTGACCTGATCCTGCCTGCAAAGTACTCTTGCCATATGAAATGACATTGACAGGTTCCAGTGATTTGGAAGCAATTATTCAATCTATCACAACTTCTATTTCTAGTTTACTGAGTTTTACAATCATAAATGGATATTAAATTTTGTCAAACTTTTTTTTTGCAACTGTTGAGAATAACAAATGATGCTTCTATTTGATTCTGTATTATGGTGAATTATATTTGATTTTCAAATGTTAAATACAACTTTCATTTCTGAGATAAATCACATTTAGCTATGATGTATGATCCTTTTTATATATAGTTGAATTTCATTTTCTAAAATGAGATTAAGAATTTTTTATCTGTGTTCATGGGGGTCATTAGTATGTAGTTTTGTTTGTTTGGTAATCTCTTTGGTTTTGGTCTTACTTTGCCTGGGGTTTGTTTGTCAGGAAAATTATTAAGTACAGATTCAGTTTAAAATAGATATAGGGCTATTCATTTGTCTATTTCTTCTTGAGTGAGCTTTGGTAGTTTTTTTTTAAAGGAATTTTGTTCATTTCATCTAAGTTATTGAAGTAATCATAATGTAACTTTTCATAATATTCATTTATTCTTTTATTGTCTATAGCATCTGTAGTGAGCATCCTTTTCCTATTTATGATATGTATCTGACCAAAAGTTTATCAATTTTATTTATCTTCTCAAATAACCTGCTTTTACTTTCATTGATTTCCTCTCTGTTTCTCTTTTTCTCTGTATTTTATCCTCTTTCCCTGTCTCACTGTCTCTATATATACGTAACTTTATTCTTTTACTGACTTATGCTCTTTATTTACTTTCTTCTGCTTACTTTGAGTATTATTTGCTCTTCTTTTTCTAATTTCTCATTGTGGAAGCTTAGTATATTGATTTAAGACTCTTCTGTTTTTCTTACATAAGCATTTAAAGCTGTGTCATCTATGAACTATTTTACTTGGTTTTCAAAAATTTTGACATATTATGTTTTCCTTTTTATTTAGTTTATATAT
Organism: Herpailurus yagouaroundi; assembly: GCF_014898765.1. Taxonomy (NCBI): domain Eukaryota; kingdom Metazoa; phylum Chordata; class Mammalia; order Carnivora; family Felidae; genus Herpailurus; species Herpailurus yagouaroundi. Next base: position 26,920,669 of record NW_024412403.1, read on the forward strand.
ATCCTAATTTTCTTTTTGATTTCTTCTTTGACTCATCAATGATTTACAAGCACTTTTTAAAAAAATTTTTTTTAAATGTTTATTTATTTTTGGGAGAGAGACACACACAGAGTGCAAGTGGGGGAGGGGCAGAGAGAGAGGGAGACATAGAATCTGAAGCAGGCTCCAGGCTCTGAGCAATCAGCACAGAGCCTGACGCAGGGCTTGAAGTGACCAACTGTGAGATCATGACTTGAGCCAAAGTCAGATGCTTAACCAACAGAGCCACCAAGGCATCCCACATGTTGTTTTGTTTAAAAATTTTCTAGATTTTCTATATATTTTTCTGTTATTGGTTTCTTATCCAATTTAATTGTCATCAAACATCAGAGTTCTAATATTTTAAAAACTTTTGTATTCATTGAGACTTGTTTTATGGCACAAAATATTTTGGGAAATGTTCAAAAAAGTGTGTATTTTGTTGTATTTTTTATCTTTAGATATTTTATTAGTCTTAAAAATTTTTTTTCCATGTCTTTTCTTATTCCCACTTTTATCTACTTTCCTGAACATATGGAACATATTTATGACGACTTTTCTAACATTCTGATCTACTAACTTTTTCATGGATGTGTGTTATTTTTGAGTCTGTTTGTACTGATTGATGTTTTCCTGCACTTCTTTGCATGCCTGATATTATTATTTTTGATTGGATATTACATTGTGAGTTTTATATGTGGTATGCTAGAGTATTTACATTCCTTTTAGTATTTTTGGACTTTATTTTGGAAAGCATTAAGTTGCTTCAAAACAAATTGATCCTTTCTAGGTATGGCTTACAGCAATACCCTTAAGGACTCTACCCAGTGCTCATGATGAAGGCTCAAAGGGAGCCCATTGCAGACTTCTGGTATCTTGTCTTGTGTAGCTGTCTTTGTGCCTTGCAGCTTCAAGGTATCTTGGCCTCTCTGAACTCTGAACTTGTCTTTCAACTCAAGAATGCCTGCAGGCTCTCTTTGGGTCCCTTTACCCTGTGCTATATTCTGGAAACTTCTTAGACAGCAGAATGGGTAAATTGTAGAACTTACTTTGTTTTTCCCTTGGTCTCAGAGGTCATTGTTCTGTAACAGTGGAGTAAAGATGGAGGCAAAAGTAAGCAGATCACTTTTTAAATGCTATTTCCGCCCTAGACAAATTGAGACATCTGTTTCAGGTGGGTTCAGATTTTGAAAATGTCAAGTGACCAATTATTTTTAATACTATTGTGTATACCTTTAACTCAGTTTGAAGTTCTTTTTTTTTTTTTTCTATTTTACCTATATTAGGAGACAGTAACCCAGGTTAAAACCAACTTGCTGGCTACTTAGTATCTTCACCTGTGCAGTTAAATATTACTGATGAAAACCACAAATGGAACAACTATTTCCCCTTAAAATCCATAATCATTGCCAAGTATCTATTCAGGTAGAATACTAATATTAAGGTTGTTAAAGAAAATAAAACAGTTAACATAATAATTTGAAGGGTCTTATATAATCTTTATCTTTGTAACTGTATGTAGTAAATTTGTCAGAAGTGAATCTAGTATATAGTTCCTTTCAAACCTGTGCATTTGCAAAGGAGCCTTCATGTAGGAGGTATTTCCTTAGTTGTAGAACCTGATTCAGGCACATGGAGCTGTGGGACAGACAGATAGAACTTACTTTGACATATGGGATCCTGACTAGAGGGGAGGATTGAACTGAACTGGTGGGCAGCATTAAATCTATTGCTGCCACTGGCAGAATTTTTTAGAAGTGTGAGATCAAAACCTAGCTATTGGGCAAAATCTCATAGAACTATTACCTGTTAAAAGGGGAAAAAAGAAAAGAAAATGGACTGTGTTCCAAAAAAAAGGCCTTTATTAAACTCTTTTTTTATGTTAAGATTTTACCAAGAATAGTAGACAGCATTTTATGTTAATATATTAACTGCATTTCATTTCAAGTGGGATTGTACATTAACTTGTACAAAATAAATGTGAACATGCACATTATACTCCTTTTTTCTTATTCTCTAATTCTGACATTGACAGCTGAGTGTAAAATAATGCAAAGAAATGCACTTCTAGGAAGTGTATGAACTTTTGACATCTGTTTAAAATGAAACAAAACAAATATGTTATTGAGGGTAAAAATGGACTCTAGATTTAGAGTCCATAAACGGTGATTTTTGAAAAGTGCTTGCTTTGTTTTAGGTTACAGTGTTTCATATAAGCCTAATTTAACCAATACAACTATACATTTGAGTTATATTAGGGAAGAGAATAAATATTGCAAATTCAAGGAACAGTGTTAATATCTTATGACGTATACTTACTAAAAACGGGAAGTTTTAGCACCATTTTCTGTTCCAATTTCTATCATATTGGATAAGATCTTTGATCATTGGTGCCTCAACTCGGACAATATTGTAAAGTTCTTTTGAGGCAAAGGTTTATTAGAGAATCCAAGGAATTTTCATGGATCAAGTAACATTAAGGTGGGCCCAGAGTGGAACAGCAGCAGGAGGTCTCTTTTGTCCACTAAGAGATATGAGCTATGATTTGCTACTTCTCCCCATCTAAGGAATTTGAAGTTATATGCAATATGATCTCATCCATCACTGTAATGTCTGGCAGGTAATGCTGTTAAAACATAACTGACCAATAACATAATTTCTGCTAAATAAATATATTGCAGCTGCAAAAAGTTTAGTGACTTTTTGCCCACGGTCAGTTACTGAGTCAGCATAGGGCCAGGAATAGAAATAGAAAATTCAATAACTTATATATCTTCAATATTTTTGCAGCACACAGAAAAATAGTCCCTAAGACGAATGACATACAACATGCTGAGACTTTGTTCCTCCCACTAAATTGCATTAGCTTACCTTCATTGGTTTTTGCCCCAAGTTAATTTTACTTATTAGGTCTGTGAAAAACATGGCCATGTCCTTGGGGCCTCTGGACATGCACACCGAAACAAATCAATTATTTGAAATGCCACAGAATAAATACTATCAGAATAATCTCCTTGGGAGAAGAAAGGTGTCATATAATTCAAAGCAATTTATAAATATCTACTTTCAGACACAGCGTGAGATCTGATCCAAACTTCTTTGAAGGAGATTTAAACAGAGCTGCTGATATTATGATTACATTTTCTCTTGTTTCATGCCTAGAGTAATATTAAAGCAACAGAGTTCAAGTATTTTCTCTAATATTGGTAGAACAGTGTAAAAATAATGTATTTACTTATGAAGGGACATATATAGAAAATTACTTTGATTTAGATAGCTCCAGCTTGTAAAGTAGAGATTTATTCCCACTGGGATAGTGGAATCTTTGTTGAGATTTCAGTGCTGTTCTTTTGAGTATTGAAAATATTTATAAAATAAAATTCTAAAGCAAGTGCCTTTTAGATATTATCTGGATAAGAACAAAGTTATAATATGTTGCCACCAAAAATGATGAGGATTGTCAGAGAAGGGAATTCTGAGTCAATATAATAGCAGTTACAAAGAAGACTTCTATGAAAATGAATATTAAAGAAGTGGAGTAAAAATATTAATTAAAATATGTTTACCTAGGTATTAAGGAAACTGTAATTATGTAGTTTTGGAATTAAAACACCCATCTGCACAAATATAAGAAGGAAAAGAAAATAATTTAAACTCCAATTATCCTAAAAAGTAACATAGTTTAGTATTAAGGTGATTATATAAACTAGTCATTACAATTAGAAACTTGACATTCATAAAGTATCTGACTTTCAACAATTTTTAAATTTGTTTTTAAGTTTTAATTTAAATTCCAGTTAGTAAACATATAGTGTAATATTAGTTTCAGGTGGACAATATGGTAATTCATCACCTTCATACAACATCCGGTGCTCATCACAAGTGTACGCCTTAAAGTGCACCACCTCCACTGTGATAACCATCAGTTTGTTCTCTACACTTAAGAGTCTGTTTCTTGGTTTGCCCCTGGTCTTTTTCTCCCCTCTTTGCTCATATATTTCTTAAGTTCCATGTGTGAGTGAAATCATATGGCATTTGTCTTTCCCTGACTTATTTCACTGAACATAGTACTCTCTGGCTCCATCACTGAGCATCAGGGAAATACAAATCAAGACTACAACAAGATATCACTTCACACCTGTCAGAATGGCTAAAATGAAAAACACAGGAAATAACAGGTGCTGGCGAGGATGTGGAGAAGGGGGGAAGCTCTTGCCCTGTTGGTGGGAATGCAAACTGGTGCAGCCACTCTGGAAAACAGTATGGATGTTTTCAAAAAGTTAAAAATAGAACTACCCTACGATCCAGCAATTGTGTACTAGGTATTTACCCAAAGAATAATAAAAAAAAAACTAATTCAAAGGGATACGTATATCCCTATGTTTATAGCAGCATTATCTGCAATAGTCAAATTGTGTAAACAGCCCAGTGTCCATCGACTGATGTGTATATGCACAATGGAATACTACTCAACTACAACAAGAATAAAGTATCCAACTTTCAGTGTTAACATTGTACTATGTGCTACGCACAGTAGGATCACACATCTCTATCCTAAAGGAGATCAACATTCACAACCTAGTGAGAAAATGGGCAAGAAGATAATTACAATAAAGTAGAATAAAAATATTTTTTTCTGAGAGAAGTATGTAAAGACTTCTATGGGTCTCAGAAGAAATCATCAAATCTAGATTAGTTTGGAGATGAGAGATCTTTGGAGAGTCTTGATATGAAATGTATCTAGAAAAACATGCAGGAATTACAACAAAAATGTGCCTCACCTGGCATATTAAAAATAAATCATATTCTTAATTTTAGTATTGTTATTATTATTATCAGCTAAATGAAATGAGAACAAGGACAGTCTACTGAGGGTAAGTCACATGTATAAAGTATGACAAATAGGAGACGTCATGGCACAGTTGAAATACATAAACTATTCTGTATGGAGGGTAGGGTATGAAGAAGGCAGGGGCAAAAGATGAGGTTGGAGAGAAACATCAATTTGTATTCTGAAGGCAGAGGTTAGATTTTATACCCAAATCATGTAAGAAACGTTGAAGAAATGATATGAAGGGAATCATATTTTATTTGCCTAGTATTTAATTAAAAAAATAACATATTGGGGCACCTGGGAGGCTCAGTCAGTTAAGCACCTGGCTTTGGCTCAGGTCATGATCTTGAGGTTTGTGATTTCAAGCCCTGCGTCAGGCTCTGAGCTGACAGCTTGGAGCCTGGATCCTGCTTCCGATTCTGTGTCTCCTTCCTCTCTGCCCCTCCCCGACTAATGCTCTCTCTCTCTCTCTCTCTCTCTCTCTCTCTCTCTCTCTCTCTCTCTGTCTGTCTCTCTCAAAAATAAAATAAACATTAAAAAAATAACATATTCACGTGATTAAGAATAGCCATATCTGGGGCAACTGGGTGGCTCAGTCAGTTAAGTGGGTTAAGTGGGTTAAGTGTTGGAATCTTGATCTCAGCTCAGGTTGTAATGAATGAGGAAGGAAACACAGATGTCTTTTATTATGTTAATGAGGTGACAGTTGGACCTCACCTGAGGATGGGGGCTGGTTGCCAGAGGAACCAACAATGTGATTAGAGGGTTGGTACTTTTAGTCCCATCCCTTCCCCACCTCCAGGGAGAAGGGGGCTGGAGATTGAATTCAATCACCAATGACCAATGATTTAGTCAATCATGCATAAGTCATGAAGCCTCCATTAAAAACCCAAAAGGAAGGGCTTTGAAGAGCTTCTGGGTTTGTGAACAGGAGGGAGTATAGGGACACTGACACTCCTGGAAAGGGTATGGAAGCTCTGTGTTCTTTTCCACATACCTTATTCTATGCATCTCTTCCATCTGGATGTTCATCTGTATCCTTTTATAATAAACTGGTAAACAGTAAGTAAACAGTTTTCCTGAGTTCTCTGAACCACTCTAGCAAATTAATTGAACCCTGGGAGGGGGTTGTGGGAACTTTAGATTTATAGCCAATGTGTCAGAAGCACAGGTGACAAACTAGACTTGCGATTGGCGTCTGAAGGAAGGAGAGGGAGCAGTTTTGTGGGAATGTGCCCTTAACCTGTGGGATCTGACAGTTGTCTCCAGATAGTGTCAGAATTGAGTTAAATTGTGGGACACCAAGCTAGTATTGCAAAGAACTGCTTGTTATGGGGAAAAATCTCTACACATGTGGTGTCAGAAGTGTTGTGAGTGTTGGAAGTAGTGTGAAAGTAAAATAGGCACACAGAAGAAACACACTGAAGGAGGAAGCACTGGTTTTTTATTTTACCTGCACAGGAGTGAAGAATTGTCATGAGTTCAAGCCCCATGTTGGGCTCCGTGCTGAGCATGAAATCTACTTAAAAAAAAAAAAAAAAAAGAATAACCATATCTATCATTCAAAAGGATATAAAATAAAAATTAAATCTCTTTCTCCTTATTGCTATCCTACATCTTTGTCCATATTTCCATTTAAAAACACTTTTAGTTGATTCCCTTTTAGGTTTCTTGAAGGTTATACAGACTTCTTTTGTATAATACTTTAAAACATCTCAGCCTCAGCCACTGCTCTGGCAATCCATTCTGTGCAGGTTTCTAACAACCTTATGCAGATATAACCTGAGAGCATTTCACTTTAGCCCTCTGTTTAATTGTCCCTTCCTGTGCCAAAGCTTACTGATGCTAACAGAGAACCCATCCAACATGGACATGTGTGGAACATGGATGTGTGGGTACTCCAAGCCCATAGGACCACTCTTTGGCCAACACTGGTTGGGAGTCAGTGCCTAATGACTCATTTCATAAGACTTGTCAGATCTTCTGGCAAGAAATGACACTAACTTGCTTGAAGGAGAAGCCAAATCCATTGTTCATTTTTTGTATTAACTTTATTTACTCCCCTCTTTCACAAACCCTATACTGAACTCCTACTTCCTGGGCTTACTTCACGAATAAATTCCTTGCACACACTTCTGTCCTAGACTGTGATTTGTGGAGAACCCATGCTAAAACAACTGGTTCTGGGAGTATCCTTTTAAAGAACACATTCTGGATGGGATTTTGGAGTGGTATCATATGCTGTTAAAAAAGTAATAATCCTGTTCCTGGTATTAAGAGGATGGACATATCTTCTGCCCTTTAGTGGTATGAAAGTAGAGTCTCATCTATGTTAGTCAGGATTCTCCAGAGAAACAACAAATAGGATGTATGTATGCTTATAGAAAGATATTTATTTTGAAGAATTGGCTTATATGGTTATGGGGGCTGGCAAGGCTAATTCTTATAAGCTAGTTCTAGTGGTGGAAAATTCCCTGGGTTTTTGTTTATGTGGTAAGATATTATCTCTCCTTCATTTTTGAAGGACAGTTTCATTGTGTATAGTATTCTTGGTTGGCATTTTTTTCTTTCAGTTCTTTAAATGTATCATCCCACTCTTTCCTTGTCTGTAGCATTTCTCTTGAGAAATCTGATAATAGTCTCATGAGGATTCTCGTGAATGTAATGAATCACTTTTCCCTTGCTCTTTTCAGAATTTTCTCTTTATCTTTGATTTTTGATAATTTAATTATAATGTGTTTTGGCATAGACCTCTTCAGGTTCACCCTATTTGAAAACTTTCAGGCTTTGTGAATCTGGTTGTGCATTGCCCTCTGGAGATTTGGGAAGTTTTTTAGTCATTATTTCTTTGAAAAGACTTTCTTCCTTCTTTACCTCTTCTTTCTTCTAGGACTCCCAGAATAGGTATATTGCTTCTTTTAATGATGTTCTATACATTTTGTAGGCTCCTGTTTTTATTTTTCTTCCTTTTTTTCTCTTGCTTCTCTGACCAGATAATTTCAAATGAATTATTTTTGGGTTCATGAATTCTTTCTTCTAATTGACTGAATTTGATGTTGAAGCTCTATATTGGATTTCTAAGTTCTGTCACTGCATTCTTCAGCTCTAGGATTTCTGTTTGTTTGTTTGTTTGTTCTTTTGGCTTTTGTTTATTTGTTGAACTTTTCATTTTGTTCATATATTGTTTTCCTGATTTCAGTTAGTTGTTTATCTGTGTTCTCTTGTAGTTCATGCAACTTCTTTTTGAAATCAGTTAGTTTATATATCTTCATATATATAGGGCTAATTACTGAAGGTTTATTAGTTTCCTTTGGTGGTGTCATGCTTTCCTGATTCTTCATGATCCTTGTATCCTTGCACTGGTATTTGTACATTTGAAGATATGGTCACTGTTTCTTGTCTTTACAGGCTGGCTTTAGCAGAGAAAGGCGTTCACCAGTCACCTGGCTTAGGATTCTAGATGAGCCAGTTGTGGTGTCCATAATCACATGGAACCTTTTACTGGAGGCCATGAACAGATAAATAGGGCCTGCTGATGGAGTCCAAGTTTGTGCAGGATCTTTTGTCAGCATCTGCGGTCAGATGGATTATCAGTGTTCCATGGTTGGGCAGGCCTGCTGCTGGGGCCCCACAGTCAGGAGAGGGGCCTGACTAGAGAGGCTTTTCAGTTAGGCAAGGCCATTGGCAGGGATTCACAGTGTAGTGAGTCTATTGATGGGTTTTGTTAGTTGGGCAGGACCAGCAGTAGGGCTCCACAGTCATACTGGTAGGGTTCCAAGGTGGGACAAAGCTACTGATGGGGCTCCTTGGTAGGGCTGGTAGGAAGGTTCCTGGGTCAGGTGAAGGTTTTATAATGGGGCCAGGCTCTTTATGGGACTACACGGTTGGAAGAGCCTAACAGGGCTTTGTGATTGGGCAAGGGTAGTAGAGAGGGCTCTTCAGTTGCAAGGCAGCTGGCATGGCTCCCCAGTGGGACAGAGACTTCTGACAGCCTCCATCTTTGGATAGAGTGTCTCGTGGAGCTCTTGATCTTATGACGTTTGCAGAGCCAGGGGAGGCTCCATGGTTGGGAAAAGCTGGTAAAAACCTGGGGGGCAGCAGTTACACAGTCCCTGTAAAGCCACTGGTGGAGGTAAAGAGGTCAAAGAGCCAGTGCCAAGATATGCACTTGCTGGCATCTAGAAGTTCTGTTCCTTTTATTTACTCCTAGCTGCTCCTAGGTGGTCAGCCATAATTCCCCCAATGTTCTTCATAAGTTGAGGCAGAAATGGGTCCACTAAGACAGTGTCAAATGATGAGGAAGTTGGATGTTCATCTTGGTCTCTTTTTCCCTTATATAAGAAATTGTGGGCCTAGGGGATCCTTCTTGATTCTGTGCCATGGTGTCCTGAGGGATAGGTGATATGGATAAAGTATTCCTCTTACCCATTTTAGTGTGGTTTTCTCGTTTATTTTGCTGTAATGTTGCCCTGAGTTTTAAAATTTTCACAAAGATACTCTCATTCACAGGTAGTTGCTTAATCAGTGGTTCTGTTGGTGGAGGTAGTGGGAGACTAGAGATGGGGACCTCCTATTTTTCTCTTTCTGACATCCTAAAGTGGTCCAGTTCAAAATATACAGGGTGGGCTAGCATACTAGAGACCCAGGAAGAACTAATGCTGCCGTCTAAGTCCAAAAGTTGTCAGGATAGAGACATAGGAATATCTAGGGTTGCAGTTCAAGTCCAAAGGCTGCCTGTTGATAGAATCATTTTTGCCTGAAGGAGGTCAGTCATTTGCTCTGATTGGATGAAACTCACTCACATTATGCAGGGCAACCCTTTTTACTTAAGGTCATCAATTTAAATGTTAATCTCACCCAAAAACACCTTCATAGAAACATCTAGAAGAATGTTTGACCACATATCTGTGCATCATGACCCATCAAGTTGATACATAAGACTAACCGTCATACACCTATGAAGAAGGTAAATGAAGGTATGGGGGAAGAAAAGGTGTTGAGTTATGCCAAAACTGTTACACTTGAATGGGAAGAGACAATGAAAATTTTAAGGATTGTGGAGTTGTCTGGCTATTGTAAACTGCTTTGGATACAGTGAAAAAAGAAAATTACTAGCTCAGTTTTGGTAATGATCAATTCAAGGCATACTGTCAAAACCAAAGGTGTTATGTGGCAGCTTCTAAGGAAATTTTCACCTATGTTTGCAAAGCACATTATTCTGGAATGAGACCCAACATCTAATTGTAAGTGTAGCAGACCAATAAAGGATGTATAGCCTTAACAGTTCCCTATGTCAGAGACAAGATCTTCATAAGAGACTATAAGACTGAGACTTACGATGGAGATATTAAGACTGGCAAACTTGGCACTCTTGAAGAGCCAGATTTCCCCAAATTCTCTGTGCCAGCAAAGAATCTGCATACTAGAGGAAAAAAGACTATTCTTGCTTGGAGAGCCTATGAAAACCCCAATCAAGACCAGTGACTTAAAACATGATGCTTTGTAGTCCACCACTTCTGCTCTTTCCATTCTCCATTTCTTCCACTCCACATTATGATAAGGGCTCAACACAGCCTGAGCTAGAAGGTCAAATTCTTTCTATCATAAGATTTGGCTAACATGTGCCATCATGAACCAGAGGAAAGTGTGTAGGATCTTGAGGATGTTAGAATTCAAGGGATAAATTTTAAGCCTGGGTAGGAAAAAACCTTTTGACATGGGGATCAAGTTTTAATCTTTTGGTGAGTCTAACCTCTTCAAGGATGCCTCTGGGTTGGCTCCTCATAGATTGGATATAACAATGAACCACAATAATAGAGATATTGGTACTGCTTTGACATTGTAGTAAGGAAGGGGCAATGATAAAGTCTGAATGGTTTTATTATGTAAGACCAAAGAGCCTATCCATTAACTGTTTCCCAGGAGGTCCCAGAGAACATTCCTTTACAATAAGAAATGCACACTGAAAAATATACTAGCATCTTAGAGAATCTCAGTGGTAGTTACCATCTGTACATTGGTATGAAAGGGTACAAGAAGATGCCATCAAACTGGGTTCCTTAGAATCAATGAGAATAATGGGAATAAACAAGGCTACATACCATCTTGAAACACATAACTTGCAGAGACAAATTAGATATAATTACTCAAAATATGCAGCAGAATTAAGAATATTGAATACCCAGATTTTCCTAAATTGTCTGTGCTGGCAAAGAGTCAGCATGCTAGAGGAAAGCAATCAGGGTGTTTTGTTCCATAATTTCTGGGCATAACTAATAGATATGGTGTCCCACAGTATATGATAGATGATCAACCAAATATAGTAGTATCTTATTTGTATTAACAACAACAATAACAGAAACAGAAATACAACATCAATTGAGCAAAAGTCTGAAGTTAGACTCTGCATTGGAAAAATTCTATTGCTTCACTCAGTTTTCAGATATAAGTTCACACATCACCACCCATTGCTTGAAAAAAGGCCAGATTCCACTGACAAAGATCTTTGCACTATCAACACATAAATTTATGAGGGAAATTCAGAATTTCCCAGGTAGCTGTGTTACTTACAAAGGTAACTATTCTGGGGAAAAGAAGAACTAGACTATGAGCATTGTTTGGATAAATATTTGAGATTACACAGATACCAAAGGACATAAAATACCATTATGGTCTTCTGGATAAAGTAGGGGCTTATGGAGTCCAGGATTTAAATGGAACCCTGGCCCAAGTCAGTTTCTTTTCTTTTCTTTTCTTTTCATTCTTTTCTTTTCTTTCTTTTCTTTTCTTTCTTTCTTTCTTTCTTTCTTTCTTTCTTTCTTTCTTTCTTTCTTTCTTTCCTTCCTTCCTTCCTTCCTTCCTTCCTTCCTTCCTTCCTTCCTTCCTTCCTTTCTTTCAAGGATATATATATTTTTAATGCTTATTTTTGAGAGAGAGAGAGAGCAAGCTGGAGAGGGGCAGAGAAAGAGGGAGACAGGATCTGAAGCACACTCTGTGCTGTCAGCATAGAGCCTGATGTGGGGCTCCAACTCATGAACTGTGGGAGCATGACCTGAGCTGAAGATGGACGTTTAACCGACTGAGCCACCCAGGCACCCCTCAAGTCAGTTTCTTGATGAATTCTATGGTCCATGTATCTACTCTGAGGGTATTTCCCACTGAGTGGATATTTTGTGACTGGCGGAACTCTAAAATTATTTTCCTGGCTGTGTAATAAGGGGCTATCATTGTAGGAAGGCTCATGGGATGCTTCTTAATTTGCTCCCTCATTCCTAGCAAAAACTGAAATTCAGAAGCAAAGTACAACCCCAGATAAAGTGTCCAGCTTAGTGCCACCATGAAAGATTTAAAGGACTGAGAGATTTAAAGATTTACAAGGAGAGAGAACTTGTAATCATATTCCTGTTTAATTTGCCTCTGTGGCCACTGTAAATACAAATTGATTGTGACAGATTATGATACAATAAATACAGTTAAACAAATGATACTCAACTCTCAGTTCTTTTGTTGGATATGGTATCTTGATTAGAAAATATAAACACAGTCTAGTAGTCAATGCAGGAGAGGGAAAGTTCTGCTAGGGGAAACTGATGAGGTATTTTGCCTTCTACATTTTTGATTGGTATAGTTTATGAAGAAAGACTAACTTTGCCTTCCTTTTTTTTGTGTTTAGTCTGAGAGGGAATGCAAGAAAACAAGTCTTAGGAGGAAAACTGCTTTCATGATCTCATGTGTAAGCCACTAACAGGCTTTCCTGATAAAAGCTTCAAAGCTTAAAGAGATAAGAAAGACAAGCCTGTATTTCATTAAACATTTCAATAAATATGCAAAAAAATCAGCGATTATGAACATGATGTTTGTATACTTGCAAATACAACTATTTTCATGCTATGAATATTTTATCCTGATAGGAGTTTTAAGGATATTTTGTTCTGGAAGATGTAAGTTTTACTTACATACCCATGCTCACACACACTATATATATATATATATATATATCACACACTATATATATATATAATATATATATATATATGATATATATATATATATATCATATATATATATCATCAGGAGTTCTCTGTATGATTAACATTCTGGACTGTCCTAACTGGCAAACAAGAAGGCAAACATGATCACATCTGCATTGCAAAGGTAGCACTGAGAAGGAATAGTGGGAGAATGAATCACTGTTGTCTTTGTTTTATGTTCACTGCTTTTGATAAGTTCAGTAGATGATTGTAAAAACAGCAGTGGCTTGTTTGTGTTTCCAAATAGCCAGACCCTTCATGCTGGCTCTCCACCAATTACACAAGTGCTAGGTATTCAACAAAAGGCTGCAGATGACCTTTACTTCTCCCTGTCCCTTTACCAAACCTCTACTTCACTTATGACATTACTTGTTAAATTTTGCATTTCCGAAATATACAGGTAAACACAAATTTGCAATTTTCACTTAACAGAATAAATTTTACTGTAGATAAAACAGTTAAATTCTCACAACACAAACCTTAGTTTTAATATTCATTAAAGCATTTTAGAATTACTCAAACATGAAAATTGGAAATGTGTATGCTTATTTGGGAGTGTGAAAAGCTGAGTGTGTATGTGCTTGTTCAGAGTCAGGACATTATAACAGGTGAGTTGTAGTAGTAAAGAAGGAACGAGAGATCCCTATTTAGAAATTATGCTTTGAATTCATTAGCTAGTACATCTTTTATTCTATTACTGTTTGGGTATAAACCAAAGTGTTTAAAACATCCATGGAGGTATATACCCTTATAAAACAACAATTTTCCAGTGTATCATCTATCATACAAGAATTATTATGAGGGAAAAAAGTCTACACTTCCCATGAGTGATAGTTATGTCCTTTTGGTTCTATTATTAATTAAAACCCTGGTGCTCATGGAGACCCACTGTTAAGATTCTGCAGTCTGTGGGATTGTATCACATTGATACACGAAGCTTTTAGACGAGAAGTCATAGAAAGAACTGAAGGCACCAGGCCATGTTAACAGGTTATTTTGTGCAATTATTTGCTGAATAATGCCCATAATTATAAAGAATATATATAATATGTGATAAAGTAGCTAACTTGGGGGGTGTATATAGTAACCAGAAATATTTAGCCTGTCTACTATCCTGTGATTCATGTTTTCTGGCAGAGAGAGTAGAGAATGGGAAGAGGAAAAGACATTATCACCTAGAACATAATATCTTCTTAAAATATTTTTTTATTTTTTAATTGTTAAAAATTTTTTAAAATGTTTTATTTATCTTTGAGCAAGAGTGAGACAGAGAGAGAGAAAATGAGAGAGAACGAGCAGCGGAGGGGCAGAGAGACAGGGAGACACAGAATCCCAAGCAGGCTCCAGGTTCCACACAGTCAGGACAGAGCCAGCCTCGAAATCACCAACCGTGAGATCATGACTTGAGCTGAAGTCACATGCTTAACTGACTGAGCCACACAGGCACCCCTCAAAATAATTTTTAAATGAAATGTGTAGTGAGTCCAGCTTTCAGCATGATGTGTTTGCAGTTCATGACACGTCTAGATGGAATATTTAGCTATCATTTTAAACTGGTTATTTGAGAATTTGAATAATTCGTTTCAAAACTAAATGGAAGAAATTCCAGCCATGTAACAAAATCTTTGATTCAATTTTACTTTAGCATGGTATGGCATAGCTTTTGTGTATGTATTTTTGTTCACCCTCAGTCTGTACTTCAAATTTTCAGGGCTTATTGAATCTGAGAACATGAGTTTTATTGGTCTTATAATGTGCCCTTCTCCAGCACATCAGGAGAATTCTAAGATAATACTGTCTCCTACCACCATACTTGGTCTTTGAGGTGAATATGTGTTCCTCAAAATTGGATATATGACAGTTGTTTTCTTTGTATAGCTTTCTTTTTGCTATTTCTCTGGACTCCTTTAAGTTAGCTGATATTTGTAGATTTATTGGCAAAGAGGAGAAGGAGAAAGTGTGTGGATTTGCTTAAATTATGATTTTTTAATTGTATTTTTATTCCAAAATTTCCTGAGGGTAAAAATTATATTTTTCCATATGAAAGTGTAACAGTTATTAATTTGTTGTCTTTGTGTTGTTTCAGATTTTGTCATAGGCCACATAAGAAAAACACAACACAGGTGTGGTTATCACCACTCACTGAACAAAATGTTCATATTTTTTTCTTCAGGTATTATACTAACAGCTCTGGGGGCAACAAGTAGTCAGTTTATAATCAGTATTTAAATAGGTGAAAAATATTCTCGTTAATTATTTTATTAAGCTTTTACCCCTTTTTCCTAGATTTTAGCAGGATTCTGTTATGGCGCTCTCAGAGTATGCACATCACGTCAATATGACGGATGACAAACCACTCAATATGTGTTATCTGTTTTCCCCGCAGTCTCTGGCAGTTTGTTATCTTGAACCACATTGGTAAGCTTTAAAATACAGAAATAGCAAAAGCATGCCTGGTATTATTTATCTATTTTTTTTTTAATTTCATAAAAATTAAAATGAAGCTAACGTATGAAAGGCATTAAGGAAAACATGCCCTTAAAGATATTATGGAGATCAGGAAGGAAAAGAACCAATAGAGGATGGAATTGCAAAAATAATTTTTCTTTTTTTAATAAAATAGGTGAAAGGAAACAGTAATTTAAATGTTTGCTGTTTTGTAGAGGTATATGGTAACGTTTGCCTGTTAAAATTATTTAAACATTAATGCAATATGGACAATATATTCAAGCAAAAACAGTTATCCTTTTGGAAATATGTTGCTTTTGTCATTTTTCAATACTAGAAGACACAAAAAAGTGAAATATCTTTTTAAATCATCAGATTTCTAGTCTTATCTAATATCTAATTTAATTATAAAATACAAATGCATATGATAGATTTTTACAAACATAATAGTTGCATTGTTCTTCTGTGTTGTGCAGTGCAGTTTTTCCTGTATTCAGAGTACATGGCAACAAAATTAATCTTAAGATATTTACTCTGCTTAGATATATCTTCTGCCTCTATATGTGCTATGCTGTGTGTTTGAAGGTAAGCAGTGAGACAGCTGTTATGTTTCTAAAGTGGTGGAATCTTCATCTAGCCATTGCAATTCAGGATGAGGGTCTCAGCTCTGTAGTCTTAGAAATAGGAGAGTTAATACATGTAGCATTTAGAGGGCTTTGGGGCTTAACTGGCTAACGTCATAATAACCAAATATATAAAACAATGCTAATCTTAAAATTTATAATGAATATCTGAACAGAGATCAGGATTCACTAGTTAGTATACTGTCCCTAAAAGCAAATCACATGCAAACCAAAAGATAATTAGAAAATTGGTGGTGGGAATAAAATCAGAAGAAGGTGAATTGGTCAGATGATTTTAATGGCTAGTGTTAAGGAAGTATGGAGTGGTCACTAGTATCAGACAAATCCTTTCATGGTCCAGGACATTCTTTTCCTTGAAGAGTGCTGTCCTATATATTGGCAATTCCCTTTTTGTTGGCATTCCACCTTCTATAATTATAATAGCCACCCCCCTTTGGAATAATAATAATTATTTATTTACTATGATAAAACTTTCCATTGAATTCCTGTGAAGTTTTCAGAAATCGTTTGTATGATTTGGCATATCTCTTCTCTGATCTTTGTAAGTATAAGCAATCTTATATCTCTCTTTTAAAATTCTTGGGAAGGCACCTCATTATTGCATATATTATAATACACAGCTTCTTACTTGGTCTCTTATATGAATTATTCTGCATTTTCTCATGAGTATGTTCTTTCCAAACACAAATTTAAAATTTATTTCCCTTCTAGTTTTAGATTGTTTTATTCTCTATTGATGCAACTCCCATATTCACTAACAGTCAGTGACTTCCCATTGTTTGTAGCAAAAGTAATATGTACATACTATATCATGTTGCTCTTTTATCAAAACTCCCTTTCTTACGAAGTCTGAATTTGGTCTCAGACAATCTTTGTTAGTATAGTTTATCAGAATTGGCATTAGAGCTGATATCAATTTACCATCTCTCTGGTCTACTGGATAAAATCTTAGTTTTTTAACATCAACACAATTTACATTCTACTCCTAATCTGACTGTACCATTAAGAACAATGTTAGCTGTAGATTTTTTGTCTGATATACTATAACTTTTATTTATTTTTTACTGAAGGATATTTGACACACAGTTATTAGTTTCAGGTGTACAACATAGTAATTTGACAACTCTATACATTATGCTGTGCTCACTGCAGGTGTAGCTACTAACTGTCAACTTAAACTGTCGTTACGATATCATTGACAGTGTTGTGCCTTTTATTCCTATGAATTATTCATTTCATTATTGGAAGCCTGTATCTCTCAATCCCCTTTACCTGTTTTGTCTATCCTCCACCCTAGCTGTAGGTTTTTCTTTTTTAAAATAAATTTTATATTTATTTATTTGAGAGAGAGAGAGAGAGAGAGAGAGAGCGCAAGAGTGAGAGTGAGTGTGGGCTGGGGAAAGCAAATAGGGAGAGAGCAATCCCAAGCAGGCTCTGCCCTTTCAGCACAGAGTGTGACATGGGGCTTGAACATCATGTACCTTAGATCATGACCTGAGCTGAAACCAAGAGTCAGATTTGGAGGCTTAACCGACTGAGCCACCCAGCCACCCCTGTAGATTTTTCATAGATGCTTGTTACCAGTTTGAGGAAATTCCCTTCCATCACTAGTATTAATAGCTTTTTGTCAGGAATGGATGTTGAAATTTATCAAATGCTTTCTCTGCATCTATAAAGATGGTCATATGTTATTTTTTTAAGATTCTTAATGTGAATTACATGGGTTGATATTTTTTAAATATAAAGCCAGCCTCGCATTCCAGGGTTAAGCACAACATGGTCATGATACATTATCACCTTCATATACTGTTGGATTTGATTTGCTAAAATTTTGTTTAGAATATTTGTGTCCATGCTTATGGAGGATATATTATTTTGCGTGTGTTTTAAAAATTTATTTATTTAAATTCAAGTTAGTTAACATACAGTGTAGTATTGGTTTCAGGAATAGAACCCAGTGATTCACCACCTACCTACAACACCCAGTGCTCATCCCAATAAGTGCCCTCCTTAATGTCTATCCTATCTTGTGATGCCTTTGTTTAGTTTTGGCATCAGAGTAATCTTGGTTTTACAGGATAAGCTTAGGAATATTTTATCTTCAGTTTTCTAGAAGAGTTCATGAGAATTGGTGTTAATTCCTCTTTAATTATAGGATAGAATTCACCAGTGAAGACATCTGGAACTAGGTTTTTCTTTGGGGGAAGAGTGTTAACTAAGATTTCACTTTATTTACTATATAGGACTCTCCAGGTTTATGTGTTATTTTGATACCCTGATTTAAATATTTTTGAATGTGCAGCTGTAAGTGGATTGCTAGGTCATATGGTAGTTTTGTTTTTCCTTTTTGTCAAATCTCCATACTATTTTCTATAGCAATTGCACTATTTTACAATCTAATCAATAGTGCAAAGTGTTCCAACTTCTCTGTGTCTTCATCAACACTTGTTATTTTCTTTCTTTTTTCTTTCCTTCTATCTACCATCTATCTATCTATCTATCTATCTATCTATCTATCTATCGTCACCCTCATGGGTGGTGAGGTATTATCATGGTTTTGATTTGCATTTCTCTAATGATTAGTGAAATTGAACTTCTTTTCATATGCTTGCTCACCATGTATGTCATCTTTGGAGAAATGTACTTTTCCCATTTTAAACTGGGTTATTTGATTTTTGTTGTTGTTGAGTTGTAGGACTTTTTTTATGTTCTGGATATTAACTCCTTATCACATATATGACTTTCAAATATTTTCTCCCATTCCATAGGTTGCTTTTTTACTCTATTGGTAGTGTCCTCTGATGTATACATTTCTAAGTTGCATACAGTCTCATTTGTCTATTTTTGCATTTGTTGCCTGTACTTTCAGTGGTATATCCAATAAACCATTGCCAAATCCAATGTCATGAATTTTTTCACCTAATTTTTATTTTTTATTTTTAAAGTTTATTTATTTATTTTAAGAGAACACATATATGCATTTGATAGTTGGGGTGGGGCAGAGAGAGAGGGAGAGAGAGAATCCCAAGCAGGCTCTGCACTGTCAGCACAGAGTTTTATGTTGGGGCTCAATCGCAGGAGCCGTGAGATCATTACCTGAACTGAAATCAAAAGTCAAGTGCTCAACCAACTGAGCCACCCAGATGCCCACCCACTTTTTTTCTTTTGGGGGATTTATAGTTTTAGGTCTTACATTTAGGTCTTTAATCCATTTTGAGTTAATTTTTGTATATGGTGCAAGGTAAACCAACTTCATTTTTCTGCATGTGGATATTCAGTTTTCCCAATACCATTTGTTGACTGTCCTTTCTCTATTGAGTGGTCTTGGAATCTTTGTTGGAGATCATTTGATTACATACACAAGTGTTTATTTCTGGGCTCTATCTGATTCCATTGGTTTACTTGTCTTTATGCCAGTACCATATAGTTTGATTACTATATTTTAAAGTCATTCATTTTCACAAGTTTCATACATATTCTGACAATGTTTTTATTGTAAAAATGTCTTAGTTTATAAATTTTCATAAATGGTCCTATTCTATAATCTCATTCTGTTTTTACTATAATTTTAAGATCTCTCCTTGTTACTTCTGCCTACTGCATGATATTCTCAAGTATATATCTGATGTAAGTTAATTCATGATTTATTTAGGAAAAAACAGCTAGTTTGTCTCTATTAACATAATTTCTTGGTGAAAATTGTTGTATATGTCCTCTCATAGACATGTACAATAATTTTTAGTATGTATTTACCTAAGAATGGGATCATTGTATTATAGGTCAAAAACATAATTAATTAAACAAATTCCAGATGCTTTTGACATTGATTGTCATTTTATAATCTCACTGGTTGTGCATAAAAGTTCCCATCTCCTCATATCCTTGATGGTACTTGGTATTATTACCAAGGTATTATTTAGGGTTTATTTGTTGCCATTTTGGTAGATGTGAAGTGACATGTTAATTAATGTTCTTTTTAATTTTTATTTTTATGATTATTAGTGATTTTGAGCATCTTTTAATATGCTTGGACATCTCTTATGAATGGCCTATTTATATCCCTTGTCTATAATTTCTATTGGGTTTTCTACCATTTTTGATTTTTTTTTCAGGAGTTCTTGGTATATTTCAGCTGTTAACCCATTGTCAGTTATAGATATTGCATACATTATCCCCAGTCTATAATCTGTGTATTTAATTTCATCTGTGATGACCTTATTTTGAGTACAAAATTTAAATTTCAATATGGTCAAATTAGGCTTTCTTTATCATTTGTGCTTCTTGAGGTCTTTGTTCAGCCATAGATCACAAAGGTGTTCTCCTATATTTTCATCTATTGGTTCTGTAAATTTGCCTTTTACATGTATCTCAGATAATTCTTTTTGAATTTTTCTTTGTACATAGTATATAAGGCATAAGTTGAGTTTTATTTTCTCCTCAGAGTATGCCAGCTCTCCTAAAGTTATCTGTATAAAACTTTATTCTTTTCTTGCTCTGTGGTTTACTTTTACCATGTGTCAATTCCTTGTACATACACGGTTTTATTTCTGACCTCTGTATTATATTTTAGTGGTCTGCTTATCTGTTCTACAATGTCATATTATTTTAATTATTTTGGATTTTAGTTTTATCAATTTGTTAATATCTGTCCCGATTCTTTGCTTTAGTTTTTCAAAGATGATTAAACACTTTACCAGTAATTATTTTTATGGCAATACAGTTTTTCCAAATTCCCCTAAAGTTCTTTTGAGATTTTGAGTGGAATATATTTAATTTAATTTATGGAGAATGTTTATTAATATCATTTGTAAACATACATATTTCTCTATTTACTGATGTTATATTTTCTATCTTTTATTTAAAATTCTTCTGGGGCACCTGGGTGGCTCATTTGGTTAGGGTCTGACTCTTGATTTTTCCTCAGGTCAGGTCATGAGATTGAGCCCCATTTGGGTTCTGTGCTGAGCATGGAACCTGCTTAAGATTCTCTTTCTGCCTCCCTTGCCCCCACCTACTCCTCTCTCTCTCTCAAAAAATAAACAAAAAAATTAAAAAAAAAATAAATTCTTCTGTAATGCTTATGCATTCTTTGATTGGTTACTTCTTAGATTTTTGTTTGTTTGTTTATGAATTCATTGTTGTAAGAATAGATTGCTATTTTTTCCTATATGTTTTCTATGTTCGTTGGGAACACAAGGGAGTGTTCTAGATAGATGATCTTATCCTGTGAAAATGACAGTTTTACAGATTCTTGCCAATCTTTAGAGCACCTATGCATTTTTCTTTCTTACAGGATTATCTGAGTATTGGGTCTTCCATTTATCAGTTTTCTCACTTCAGGTATAACCAGGAGTTAGAAACGACAAAATAATTTGAAGAAGAAACAATTGATATAAAGAATTATTAACAAGGGATTGGAATAACAGGAGATCGACTACTGAGGAGTAAAATACTTTAAAGAGTAAGGGATAGCAAGTGTAAGAAACAGCCACCATCCATCAGCATAAGAAAGAACATCCAAGGAAGGAATAAATCTAGAAGACCCCTATACCCTGGAAAAGATCCAAACCTCATTGGAGGGAGTGCAGCCATGTCTTACTGGATGGCAGAGATGTTTGCTGAGGCTGCAGGGCCATCCAGGAGTGTTCTGGTTGGATTCCAGGGGAAGCCATCACAGGGAGTTGGCAGTGTTTGCTGGGAAACCATTCCGTAGCATTCCAGGGGAAGCGGCCCCGGAGATAAGCTACAGCTTAGAACTCTGTGTGAAGGTGCTCCTTGGGTACGCCTGGCAAAGCGCTTTACCGGGAAGCTGTTGGCTCACAACCCTTTTGGGGACTTCCCTGGTGTAAGAAACTGGCCCCTCTATAGCTGGGCAGAGAGAGACTGAAGAAAGAGGCAGGTCACTCCACGTTGGTAGGTGACAATTTTAATAAGCAGAAGGAACTTACATCTGAGACTTGTCTTGGGTGGCAACAGGACAAATGGCTCTGCAAACTCGCCTGCCAAATCTTAAAAGTTTACAAAGAGGCCTTAACTGGGTTCAGTCATGTATATCATGCAGATGTTCTCCATGCCACATAGTTATGTGTCCTTGGAGTAGCCTCTGGAAACAGGAAAGGTAAGTGGAACTCACATTCCAATGACAGGGAAGGGGGTGAGGATCCCTCACTGTCGAGGTCCAGCTCAAGGGTCAACTGGCGGTCCCTTTTTTTTAGCGACCTTCCCCAACAGAAGCCCTGGGTTAGAAGCATTCTGAATCCCCCTGAGAGGATGCCTACAGAAGCTGCTCACAGCAGCTGTCATACTGGTGACTCTTCACTAGAAAGCCCCCAAAGAAGAAGCTGTCCATATGGAATTGCCATGTGCTGCTGCCTCGTGGTGCTGGTGGAACCAGGTGCTGTAGAAGCCACATGTGCTCCACGAGTCTGGTACCACCGAAGCCTGTTTAGAGTAGCACGTCAGAACCAGGAGGAGAAACCCCTCCCCTCCAGTATGCCATCAGCACTTTTCACTGAAAAGGCTTAATACCCTACAGGCTGCACAGAAGAAATATTTACAGGGTGATACGGGTAGAATTGTGCTTTCCCAAGTTCATCTGTTGGACTAAGTCCTAACCCCTAGTACCTTAGAATTGATTGTATTTGAAGCCAGAGTCTTTAAATGGGTAACAAAGGTTAAATAAGGTCATTAGGATGGGCCCTAATCCAATATTTCTGGTGATCTTATAAGAAGAGGTTAGGATACAGACACGTACAGAAGAAGACATGTGAAGGCAAAAGGTGAAGATGACCGATTGCAAGCCAAGGAGAGAGGCCTCAGAATGAAGCCAGCTCTGCTGACGCTTTATCTCAGACTTCTCGCCTTCAGAACTATGAGGAAAGAAATTTCTGTTCATTAAGCAGCCCAGTCTGTGGTACTTTATTGTGGCAGCCCCAGCAAACTAATACACGGCGTCTGTTTCTGTTACTGAATAGTGGGCACTGAAGAGTGGATTTGAAGCAGAAACATTACAAATTGATAACTGACACATTAGGGTTATAGGCTCAGAAAGTTAAAAACATTCTCTAAACCTGTTTTCTTATCTTAAAAATGGAATCCTTGCCAAAATTGAAAGCTTTTTTCAAATTCCTAAAAGTTACTTCCATTTTCTCCCTATCATCCACCTAGAGGACTTTCTTATTCATAGAATTTCAGGTAGAGCCTAACCTTTGGAATCAGAAAAACTCATTCATTTTGGCACTTACAGGCTTTGTGACTTTGGCGAAGTTACTTAACTCTGTGAACCTCACTTTATTTATATGGAAATTGAAGGTTATAATACTTACCACATAATGATGTAAGGATGAAATGAGAAAATATATAGATATAAAACCCTTAGCTCTGTACACGGCACACAATAAGTCCTGGTTAAATTGCAGAGTATTATTATCTTTGTCACTCCAGTATCTAACAGAATGGCTCTTAATAATCTGTGAAGCATGTATTTGTTGCTGAACAAACTGAGCTGAACTGAACAGATTTTCAATGGGAGAGTTACAGACATAATCACTGGCAGTGTAGGCCCCTGTGGGGGGTTGTATGTTTAGGTAGAGTAAGTATTTACCTAGTACTTTTAAACATCATAAAAATGTCTGTGATTACCTGTAGTGAATTAGGTGTGGATGGTCACACAGGAGCATGTTGCCATTCTAGTGTTACAGGGTATAATACATCTCCCTGAATAGCCAGGAAAGAAAATAACAACAACAAACCCCAAACAAAAAACAAACCTCCTGAAACAAACACAGAAATGATTTAAAGATGTCATTCCCAAAGAGTGAAAAATAGATTTTAAATCTCTGAGAGAGGAACTAGACAAAGAAAACCCCACAAAAACAAAAAACTAGAAACACATCAAGCCTCAACTTGTTTTCACAAAGTCCCTAATTAAATCATGAAGGTGAAATCCACCAGGTACAAAATAAATCTGATTTTAATAGCTATCAACCTCTTAGCTTTTGTTTTGGGAGAACTTTAATAAGGGCACCCCCACTGTCTCATATTTTAGAATCTTTCTCTTGAGATAACATGGCAGGAATCAATAAGTTTATTTTAAATCTTACATCTAAAACAAGGTCAGGCAAGGTCTTATGTCTTCAATAAAGTGATTGTTTCAAGCTGAACTTGTGTATTCATGCTGAGGCGTGAACAAACATAGGATTTTTCAACACCAGGGCAGGAAGAGAAACACACGATTAGATGTTGAGATTTCTAATGCTAAATGAACAGAACTGATAGTTTTAAAATTAAAAATGTGGCTGCTAATTTTTGCTCTCAAGGTACAAACAGTCACACACATAATTACAAGATTTACTGCTTAATATCCTCTTAACCACTGAAAGTGATTCTGTTTATGTTAGGAAAAAGAAGCCAAGTAGAAAGGTCATTATGTTGTGTCTGCAGTTCTCAGTCCTAATATGTGAGTCTCATTTATAAGTAGAGGAAAAAATCAATAACCCTTTTAAGTTGCCTTGGCTTCCAAGTGGAAAATGCTTTAACCCGCTGCACTGTGGTGACTTAGAGGCACTGTGAGATATTATGCAATGTTGTTTCACCAAGGATCCCAGCTCACTTCAATAGTTCTTAATTGCATTGTTGAGTCTGTCTTGGCTGGTGAAGAAAATGAATACTGTCACTGCTTCCCAAAAGTTTAACTCGTTTATTCATCAGTTGTTCTTTATCTTCTTGAAAGTTAATTTTGCTTTTATAGAAGTTACCTGGAAGATTAAAGTAGTTTCAGAAACACAGTTCCAGCAGCCCAGGAATGAAAACCTTCAAGCTCTTAATTTAATTATGTTCCACTAGTATTTACTAAGTCTTCCATACCAGGTAGAGTGGATCACAAGAAGTGAGTAACACGGTTCCTGTTTTCAACAAGCTTTAATTAGCCATGGAGAATGAGTTAGGAAACTAAATGCCTACAATTTGATGTTCTATGTAAATGCCATATGAAAAGAGGAAAAAAAAAACCTATATCTAGTTCAGAGGTTCAGAGGAGCTTTGTCCTACACACATCTTGTTAAAGCAAAGTAAAGGCTTCAGGAGCCTTGAAGGATAGATGAAGTTTGGAGTGAAGAAGCAAGGAGATTGCCATGTAGGGGCATGACAATTTAAAAATGAAGGCATTCAGACCAGACCTTTTCCAAGTTGTAGCCCAGGCAATAGAAGCAGATGAATTTGGAGTGGAGTCCAAGTTGTGAGGGTTTAAATATGGTGCTTTCTTGAAAAAAGAGTAGCATGATCCAGGCAAAAGGTCAGAAGGAAGATTTCCCTGGTAGTGGAGAAAGATTACTCTAGTAAGTAAGTATTGGAAACAGAGAAAAAGTAAAGACATAAAATGGACTAGGTACGAGATGCTTTTGAAACATACAGAAAATAGATGTTGATTAATTAAAGGTATAACTAGTCTCCTGGAACAAGTTCTGAATCTGTGCACCCAAAACATGGGTTCTAAAGCCACTTTCCATGAAATGTGTGAGTTTCGTTAGAGTGGGGCAATGCGTACACATGTATGTACATGCCAACTGTGTGCAGACACTGTACTGGATACTCTACATGTTTCATCTCTAACATCCACAGCAATTCTCTATATATACAGCAATAGCTTCATTGTACAAATTCAGGAACTAAGGCATATAGAGTGCAGGTAACTTGCCAAATGTCAGAGAATGAAATAGCAGAGTTGAGATTTGAGCCAAGTATTTCTAACCAAAGCCTATGCTCATACAACTAACTATAGGTTTGAATCAGTTCCTTCCTGCCTTGCCTTGACTCTACATCTTTTTGCATTTTGCATATTACTCAATATCTTAGTTTCTTTATCAATAAATTAGGGTCATAACTTCGAATATGCTGGGTTGTTTAAATTAAAATGGCTGTATCATAATGTTCCATAAACTTACAGTTTGAAGGAGCATGAAATTAAGGAGACTCTAAAGAAGAATCTATAAAACTTGTTTAAATGATGATTCTTCCTTATCTCCAAATTAAATATTACTATTTACCAGTGATTTAAAAAAGGACAAAAAAATATACTTTTATTTGAGTTCTTGTAGCCACTCCAATAACCCCTCTTTAGTTTTTATTATTTTGTTATCCCAGATTCCTTTTGATTTTAATTTCTATATCTTACACTGTATGTTGCAGGTCAAGCAACATCCCTACAAAATTCCTAAATGTGAACATGTGAATGTGCTAAGCATGTGTACTATAAGCACACTTAAAGTACTTCATTAATGTAACATACCATATATACCTTACTTTAATCTCAATTAGTGAGAGATTAGATGACCCTGTATTGATTTGCCTTTTATTTGTTTTCCCATATACTTTGACAAATAAGAGAAGGAGGTAATGGTGAGTATTCCCAGGTGGTCTGGGAGAAAATTTTATGCACACTATGGAACAATGTGTTAAATGTATACACATCAATAAAGATGTATTTTTTTAATGTAGTGTTCACAAAAAATTTAAAAGAATATGATATAAAACAAAACATAATTTATGTAAATTAAAAATATGTGTGCACAAGAAAGAAGCATTTTGAAAGAACACATACCAACAAAACCGTGTTAAACCCATTAGAATGTTTGCCTTTGGTAGGAGGGGGAAGGGCCTGGGTTATGGGAATATAATGGAATGATAAATAAAGCAAGTGTGGGTTTGTGTGGGCCAGTGCTGATAATGTACCATGAAATGAGTGCTATGATTAGTCAACACTCTGCACCAGAAGTGCTTTCAAAATTAGTTGAAGAATGGACTTCTGATGAACTTTCAAAGAGGAGGGAATCTAAGCTTGAGTCAAAGAAATTATCCTACACCAAAAAAGTGGGTAATATTTAAAAAGGTAGTTTTAGACGTCATAGGGATAAATAAGAAATCACAGAATGGAGATTAAAATATAAGGCTATATCTGGGCAGTCTCCACAAAAACCTTACTTTTTTTTTTTTTTTTTTTTTTTTTAATAATCTACTTTCTGAGTTTAACTCTACCCATTGGAAGCATCAGAGTTCAGGAAGAGAACAAAGATCTTTGGAATCAAGAATTGTTTGATTTAAATTCCAAACTCTGTCACTTATTGTGAAGACCAGAACATGGTACCCAATCTTTTAAAATTTGAGCATCTTCATACATAAAGTAGCTACTGTGTTGATGCAAAAAATAAATGATAAAAATACTTAACTCTCTAGCACAGGGCTAGGTTCAAGGTAAAACACACTATTGGTGGTAATTCCTGTGTGCTTCATTTTTCCCAGATGTTGCTACTTCTGCATTCGTTCAACAAACATTGACTGAGACACTACTGTGGTTTATGCACTGGAATATACAAAAATGGAGGAGACATACCTGTGCTTTCAAAATACTTGTAGTCTAGTGAAAGAAACCAGAGTTAAACCAAAAATTATATTATAGGCTGAGAAATACAATGATGAAGGCATTTGCTGGGTGGTAGAAGAACAGACAGAAAGGGACTCCGAATCAGATAACGTTTCTTGGAAGAGAAGATAACTTGAGGTCTGTCATGTAGATTTAGTGAGAGACAGTAAGGAAGCAAAATTCCAGAAGAAGACTTTTGCGTGAAGAAAAATCTCTAGACTCTAGTTCATGGCCATTCTAGGGTTTAGAACTGGTAACTGTATATTTTAGTAGGTCTTCCATTATAAGATTTTGCTCTCTAGTAAATTAACTTGTAGTTCCTGAAATATTTAACTGTGTGATAAATTGCCTACTAGGCTTCCCAAACTGACCCATTTCCACAAAACTTTTCCTTAAGTTACTTATTTAACTATGCTTTGCTAAGAAACTCAATGGGACAGTGTGGAGCTAATCTTGTTTTCCATAAGGTTTAGAAAACTGTTTTTTAGAGCCTTGAAAACCCTGGGAACTATTTTTCTAAACTCTGGTTTAATCCATATATATTTGCTCAGTGTTTGTGTTTCATGCTTATTTTTGTTAAGTGAACATTATTTTAAACATACACTCATACATTTGTATACATTTATACCTTGCTCCCCATATATATGCATCATTTTCCTTAAAAAGAGAAAACAAGAAAGACTATGTTTGGAGAGGGCGCTATAAACTCAATATATGATAGTGATGTCAAAATTTTTTCCTTTACAACTTCTATTGAAATGGCAAGACTTTCTTGAAACAACATTCAGTGTTTGTTTTTAAAACAAACCCATGGGTTTACTTTGTAAAAACTCATGAATGTTTTTTTATTCATCCCATATCCTTTTCAGAGTCACTCCATGCCAAAGGAAATATGATTAAGGCAGCTCGGGAAGAGTTTTGGTCGGCAATAGGACACAATGGATATATGTTGTGGCAGATTCAAAAGGGAGAATGGGAAAATCTGCATGGATATCCTTGGTGGAGCAAATTATAACTCTTAAATTCTTGTCAAATGATAACAAAGACTTTAAAAAATATCTTTGCCCTCAAAATGATAGCAGTAACTTCAATTTAGCTCCATAGCTTCTGTTAAAAAAAAAAAAAAACACAACCAACTACTAAGTCCTAAAATTTTTATAAAGCCCAGTGGTAATACTAAAGCTGATATTGACAAAACACTTAAATAGATCTATTCTGTGTGTGTTCACTTTCGTGGTTTAGATAGTTTTAAGATGTGGTTTACTCTGGGAATTTTTCTCTCCTTGCCTTAAATATTGACTGAGTTTGAAATAAAATATGTTTATGATGAAACCTGTGAGAAAAGAGTTCTATTGAAGGCTGCCTCTCTATCCCCAGACTGAAGAATGCATCAGGGTTTAGAGCTTGTTTTGATGTCAGTAGAAATGCCATATTCTGCAGAGAGAGATGTGGGCATAGAGTGAATGTGGTTGGGAAAAGAAAGTGTTGGTGCCAAGGATGGTTATTTAGCTTCAAAAATTCTAAGGTACAGGGGCGCTCAGGTGGCTCAGTTGGTTAAGCCTCTGACTTCAGCTCAGGGCGTGATCTCACTGCTCCTGACTTTGAGCCCCGCCCGCATCAGGCTCTGTTCTGATAGCCTGGAACCTGCTTCAGATTCTGTCTCCAACTCTCTGCCCCTCCCCTGCTTGCGCTCTGTCTCTCTTTCAAATATAAAAAATAAAATGTAAAAAAAGTTATATATATAGGTGTGTGTGTGTGTGTGTGTGTGTGTGTGTGTGTATACATACACACACACCATGGAGTATTACTCGACAATCAAAAAAGAATGAAATCTTGCCATTTGCAACTACGTGGATGAAACTAGAAGGTATTATGCTAAGTGAAATTAGTCAATCAGAGAAAGGCAAATATCGTATGACTTCACTCATATGAGGACATTAAGACACAGAACAGATGGCCACAAGGGAAGGGAAGCAAAAATAATATAAAAACGGAGGGGGACAAGATTAAGAGACTCTTAAATATGGGGAACAAACAGAGGGTTACTGGAGGGGTTGTGGGAGGGGGGATGGGCTAACTGGGTAAGGGGCACTAAGGAATCTACCCCTGAAATCAGTGTTGCACTATATGCTAACTAACTTGGATGTAAATTAAAAAAATAAAATAAAATTAAAAAGTTTTAAGGTACAAATGACATAGAATAAATACATTCTCCAAAATATATTCAAAACCATGTAAATCATAAAGATTCACATATTCCACCTTCTCTTTGGAAACCTAACAGTACACGTCCATTGTGAATATAACGAGTACCACATCCGACTTATTCCACCTTCTCTTTGGAAACCTAACAGTACACGTCCATTGTGAATATAACGAGTACCACATCCGACTTGGATTCTGCAGATATCTATTTCAATAGCTCAGTTGATGTGAACCAGTCAATTTTATTAACTGATTAAATACAGTAAAAAAGGAAGTTAATGAAAAAGTGGAACAGATTAGTTTGAAAAGTCTCTTGTAGTTTGAATATATTGTCTCTTTAAACTGGATTTGTAAGAGAAAGCAGATGTTATTTGCAAATTTTTGTGGCTTTGCAAGAAAATAAATATTAATGATGTTCGCTACCTCAAGTAAAGAACATTAAGAATACCTTTCTCTGTGTATGTGTATTTGTTTCAGGCAAACTATAAAGTTCACACATTCTCTGGAATGTCTGGAGGCCTACCTAGTGCCTGGCAAGTTTTCAAAGAATGCTGGGTAACATGCTTTTACCTTGGCTTTGTATGTGCCTTCTTCATGTGTGCCAGAGTTCAACTTTGGTCTCAGTGATTGGCCACAAATATTTCATCAGCCTTGGGTTCGCTTCAGTATTTGTGAAACCAAATAGCGTATGCTTAATTCCATGTCATTTTTTTTATCTCCAATTAATATGTTATCAATTATCATTTGCTCACAGAGGTTATCATCACTTTCAGTTAATTTCAGGAGCACAAGCAGGTATATCATTTAAATTTATTTTTGACATCTTAATATGCATATTTAGATGGCTAAAACATTCTAGAGGTCAGTTGGAGTAGCAAATACCCTTAAATGTTTTCTATGTTGAAAATCCATTAATCATTGAAATGTATAGATATTATTTTGGAGCTAAAGTACATATAAAGTTTTATATTCATAAAGTGATTGAGAACTTCAAGTAATTAAAGTAAGGAAATAGCATTTACATCATTAAACTACTTTAATAATAGTTTTGATTTTAAACTACTTACAATTAGGACATTAATTAGGACACGAGTTTTTCAAGAAAAAGTTCTTGTTAATTTTTTACATCTTGTGAAAATGAATTATAAGTAGGTCCAACCATAACTAGTTGGTTCTCATTAATTAAACCTCAAAACAATAGACTCTAAACAATGGTTTAAGAAGATAATTCCTTCTAGATCTGAATATATAGAGGCTAAACATTTAATCAAGAGTTTGTCAAAATTATTGCTGTAAAGTGCTCACCATTTTCGGCAGTGAAGATAAAGAAATTCTGAGATTTGTCTAAGCTGTGGATCTTAGCTACAAAGTTCCACAAGAAAATTAAGGGAAAAGGTCTTCCAGAATTATATTCTGCTCTGCACAAAATCATTAAGAATATTATTAAAATTGTTGTTTATACCTTATGTATGGGACAAGGAAAAGTGACTAGCTTTTTTGGCCTTTTTAAAAAAAGAACTCAACAGCAGAATTAAGTAATGATGAATTCTATGCTTCTAGTTTACTCATTGATTAGGGATTTCTGAATCTTACAGAGGTTACATTGCACTGTACTCTGACTGAAAATATATTTCCAGAATGGAAAACCGTTATAGAAAGTGTCAGGAATTTGTCACTGATGGTGTAGCAAGCATGAGAGTTTATGTGTGTGTTCACATTTATTAATTACATGTTCACAGAGTGATTGTTACCTATCATGAAATAATCAGATAACTGACAATAAGCCAAAGTCAAGCTCTGTGAAATACTGGAGCTGCAGATGGTCTCCAAGTTACTATGGTTCCACTTTTGATTTTTTGACTTTATAGTGGTGCAAAAGCAATATGCATTCAATAGAAATCATACTTTGAATTTTAAATTTTGTTATTTTCCCAAGGTAGTAATATGCAATATGATAATCTTTTATGAATCTGGGCAGTGGCAGCAAGCTGAGCTCCCAGCCAGTCACATGATCATGAGGGGAAACAACTAGTCTGTACCCATACAACTGTTCTATTTTTCATTTTCAGTGTAATATTCAATAAAATTCATGAGATATTAGATGGTTTATTATAAAATAGGCTTTGTGTTAGATGATTTTGCTTGGCTGCAGGTGTTCTGAACACATTAAGTAGGCTAGGCTAAGCTATGATGTTCAGTTGATAAGGTTTATTAAATGCATTTCAACTTACAGTATTTTCAACTTATGACAGATATATCAGGACATAACCCCATTGTAAGTTTAGGAAGATCTTTTTCAATGACTTTTAAGATATTCTTTATGTATTATAAATACATGCCAACAAATTGGATAACCTAGAAGAAATGGATAAATTCCTGGAAACATACAATTTTCTAAGACTGAATCATGAAGAAGGAGAAAATCTGAACAGTAGTGGGAAGATTGAATCAGTAATCAAAAACCTCCCAACAAATAAAAGTCCAGGACCAGAGAGCTTTGCTGATGAATTCTACCAAGCATTCGAAAGAATTAAAACTAATCCTCAAACTCTTCCAAAAAGTAGAAGAGGAGAAAACACTTCCAAACTTATTTTACAAGGCCAGCGTCCCTGATTCCAAAACCAGACAAGGACACAAGAAAATTGCCGGCCAATATCCCTGATGAACATAGATGCAAAAGTCTTCAACAAAAGATTAGCCAACTGAACTTAAAAATACATTAGGGGCAGCTGGGTGGCTCAGTTGGTTAAACGTCCAGTTTCAGCTCAGGTCATGATCTCATGGTCTGTGAGTTCGAGCCCTGCGTTGGGCTTTGTGCTGACAGTTTGGAGCCTGGATCCTACTTCAGATTCTGTGTCTCCCTCTCTCTCTGCCCCTCCCCCGCTCACGCCCTGTCTCTCCCAAAAATAAATAAACATTAAAAAACATTTTAAAAATACATTAAAAGGATCATACACCATAATCAAGTGGTTTTTATTCCAGGGATGCAAGGATGATTAAAGATCTGCATATTAATCAGTGAGATACACCACATTAACAAAATGAAGGATAAAAATTACGTGATCAATAGACGCATAAAAAGTAGCTGACAAAAATCAACATCCATTTATGATAAAAATTATCAGCAAAGTGGGCATGGAGGAAATGTACCTCAATGTAACAAAGGCCATTTATGGCAAGCCTGCAGCTAACATTATACTCTATGGTGAAAAGCTATAAGCTTTTCTTCTAAAATTAGAAGGCAGGGATGTCCACTCTCACCACTTTTATTTAACATAGAATTGGAAATTCTAGTTATAGAAATTAGGAAAGAAAAAGAATTAAAAAGTATCTAAATTGGAAAAGAAGAAGTAAATTTGTGACTATTTGAGATGACATGATATTATAGAAAACCCTGAAGACTCCACCCAAAATTTGTTACAACCAATAAAAAATTCAGTAAAGTTGCACGATATAAAATTAGTATATAGAGATATGTTGCATCTTTATGTACTAATAATGAACTATCAGAAATTAAGAAATTAATCCCATTTACAATTGCATTAAAAAATACCTAGGAATAAATGTAACCAAGGAAGTGAAAGACCTATGTACTGATTACTGTAAGACATTGATGAAAGAAATTAAATAAGACACAAATAAATGGAAAGATATTTTGCACTCATGGATTGGAAGAATTACTGTTGTTAAAATCTCTCTTCTACCCAAAGCAATCTACGGATTCAGTGTAATGCCTATCAAAATGCCAATGGTAGTTTTTTTTTTGTTTTGTTTTTTAAGAAGTAGAACAAAGAATCCAAAAATTTCTATGGAACCACAAAAGGCCCCAAGTAGCCAAAGCAATCTTGGGAAGAAAAGAAAAAAAACAACTGGAGGCATGACACTCCTTGATTTCATACCCTATTACAAAGCTGTAGTAATCAAAACAGTCTGGCACTGACATAAAAACAGATACATAGATCAATGGAATAGAATAGAGGTCCCAGAAGTAAACCTACACTAAATTGGTTTATTAATTTATAACAATTAAATTAATTTATAACAAAGTAGGCAAGAATATACAATGCAGAAAGGACAGTCCCTTCAATAAATGATGTGGGGAAAACTGGTTAGCCACATGCAAAACAATGAAACTGGACCACTATCTTATGCTATACATGAAAATTAATCCAAAATGGATTAAAGACTTGAATGTAAGACCTGAAATTATAAAACTACTGGAAGAAAACATAGGTCATAAGATCCTCAACATCTGCCTCATTTTTGAGTTTTTGGATCTGACTCAAAAAGCAAAGGCAACAAAAGCAAAAACCAACAAGTGGAACCACATCAAACTAAACTATAAAGCTTCTGCACAGTAAGGAAAACCAGCAACAAAATGAGTAGGTCACCTACAAATGGGAGAGAATATTTGTAAATTATGTATCTGATAAAGGACTAATATCTAAAATATACAAAGTACTCCTACAACTCAATTGCAAAAAAAAATCTGATTAAAAAATGGGCAGAGGATCTGAATAGACATTTTTGCAAAGAAGATATACAGATAGGCAACAGGTGCATGAAAAGATACTTTACATCTCTAAACATCAGGGAAATGCAAATCTAAGCTACAATGAACGATCACCTTATACCTGTTAGATTGGCTATTATCACAAAGGTAAGAGATAACAAATGATCGTGAGGATGTAGAGAAAAGGGAGCCCTTATGAACTGTTGGAGGGAATGGAAATTGGTGCAGCCACTGTGGAAAAAAGTATGGAAGTTCCTCAAAAAATTAAAAATACAATTATCATATGATCCAGGAATTCCACTTCTGGGCATTTATCTGAGGAAAGTGAAAACACTAACTTGAAAAGGATATATGCATCCCCATGTTTATTGCAGCATTATTTATAATAGCCAAGATACGGAAACAACCTAAGTGTCATTGATGAATGAATGGATAAAGAAAAGGTGGTATATATATGTAGGATAGAATATTATTCAGCCACAAAAAAGAATGAAATCTTGCCATTTGCAACATGAGTGGATACTGAGGGCATTATACTGAATGAAATAGGTCAAAGACAAATACCACATGATATCACTTACATGTGAAAAACGAAACAAAACAAAACAAAAAACAAAACAAGACAGCAAACTCACAGGTACTGAAAGCAGATTGGTGGTTGCCCGAGGTGGGAGATGGAGAGTGGGTGAAATGAGTGAAGGGAGTCAGAAGGCACAAGTTTTCTGTTTAAAATAAGTCATGGGGATGTAATGTATAGTATTCTGACTATAGTTAATAAACTGTATTGATACTTGAAAGTTGCTAAGAGAGCAGATCTTAAAAGTCCCCATCACAAGAAAAAGAAAATTCTGTAGTTATGTATGGTGATAGGTGTTGGCTAGACTTATTGGGTGATCATTTAACAATATATACAAATATCAATTACATTGTAAACCTGAAAAGAATACATTGTTATATATGAATTATACCTTGGTAATTTTTTTTTTAATCCAGCTTGAACCAAGAAAATATTACATTATACATTGTAGTTAACAGTATCAATATAGCAACACATAACCAACCAATAGTTGCCCACAGAGTACCATGGCTGAAACTTGCTTGTGAAGTAACAAGAGTGTCAATGTTTCTTACATGGTACCTGCAGTGAGGATCACCTTACTAGTTCTTTCTAGGATGGATGCTAAAATTGGTGTGTAGGTAAGGAAAACTAAGCTAGAGAAAGAAATTCTGATGATTTTGTTTTCTTGAAATCCAAGATTTCAAGATGTGGCCTGTTTCAGGCCACATTTCCAGATCTAAGATTTAAGAGCAGAATTTCCTCAAGGGATAATTATGAGGCCACATGTTCATTTAAAAAGTATTAGAAATAAAAATGTAAGTGAGGGCTATAATTTTTTTGAAATTTTCCTTTTTAACAGCCTTATTGAGATATAATTCACATATCATGTCATTCACCCGCTTCAAGTGTATGCTTCAGTGGCTTTCGGTACAATTTTAGAACATTTTCATTATCCCAGCAAGAAACCCTGCACCCTTAGCTGTCATTCTCCAACCTCCCAACCTTCCCCCCACCCCCAGACCCAGGTAACTTCTAATCTAGTCTTTGTATATAGATTTGCCTATTCTGAACATTTCCTCTGAGTAGGATCATATAATAAGTGGCCTTTTATAATGGATTTCTTTTACTTAGCATAATGTTTTCAGGGTTTATTTGTGTTATAGCATGAATCAATTCTTCATTTTTAAAAAACAGCAAATAATATTCCATTGTATAGGTATAGCATGTTTTGTTTATTCATTATTTGGTTGTTTCCACTCTTGGGCCATTATGCATAATCATGCTATGAACATTTGATTACAAGCTTTTGTGTGGATATATTTTCATTTTTCTTGGGTGCATACCTAGAAGCAGAGCTGTTGGTCATAGGTAATTCTTTTTTTTTTTTTTTTTAGAAATATATTTCAACGTTTATTTATTTTTGGGACAGAGAGAGACAGAGCATGAACGGGGGAGGGGCAGAGAGAGAGGGAGACACAGAATCGGAAACAGGCTCCAGGCTCTGAGCCATCAGCCCAGAGCCCGACGCGGGGCTCAAACTCACGGACCGCGAGATCGTGACCTGGCTGAAGTCGGACGCTTAACCGACTGCGCCACCCAGGCGCCCCGGTCATAGGTAATTCTACATTAATATTTTGAGAAGCTGCCAAAATGTTTTCGGAAGTGGCTACAATTTTGTTTCCACCAGCAACTAGGGGAGTTCTGATTTCTTTACATCCTTACCAAAACTCATTGTCTGTTTGTCTTTTTTATTTTAGCTGTCTTTGTTGGTGGAAAGTGGAAACTCATGTGGTTTTTGTTTGCATTTCAACAATGACAATTGATGTTGAGCATCTTTTGATGTGTTTATTGAGTATTTGTATACATTCTTGGGAGAATTGTCTATCCAAATCCTTCATCCATAATTCTAATTGATTCATTTGTCTCTGTATTGAATTGTAAGTGATTTTTTGTATATTCTGGATGCAGGTTCTTTATCATACATATAATTTGCAAATATTTTCTCACATTTTGTGGAGTGTCTTACTTTATTGATGATATTCTTTGACATCAATAATATTGTATTGTAATTATCAAACTTGCTAAGAGACTAGATTTTAATTATTCCAACCACTAAAAAGAGATGATAATTATGTCATGTGATAGAGGTGCTAATTATCACTGCAATGGCAATCCTATTAAAATATAAATGCAACAAATTCACGTGTTGTACACTTTATTTTTTTTGCAGAAGCACATATGCATTTAATTTTATGTGAATAGAGTTTTTTGAAGAATAATGTAGTATATTCACTTACACACAACTATGATCTTTACTTGTAATATTTATTTGAATACAGCTATATTGGGTAAGATACTGTTTTTTAAAAAATCTCCAGAAAAATAGCAATCATCCCACTCCAAAATTTAACAAATTAAAATGCTGATGGAGGATAGCAAAGTAATTATGTTATTAAACGTGTACACCTAAATGTTCTATGTCAAATATATTTCAGTAAATAATAAATAACAAATTTAAGAAAATTAAAAGATGTTTTCTGAGGTACATGAATTTTTAATTTTGATGTTGCTTATATAACATCAAAGGTTTTGGGGTGATGGTGGGGTGGTCCAGAGCCAACGGCCAAGAAAGAACTCTTGAAGCTGTCTTTGGCACAAAAAGGTGACTTTATTAAAGCACGGGGACAGGACCTGTGGGCAGGAAATGCTGCATGGGGTGGTGACTGGTAACTCAATATATACCCTCAGGTTGGGAGGGGGTCAGGGATGGAGGAAGTCTCTAAGGAATTTTGGAAGCAAGGTTTCCAGGACCTTGAGAGGCTAGCTGTTGCTAGGTAAACACCATTATTACCGTTTAGTAAAACCTCAGTCCTGAGACCCTTCAGGTGTATATGGCAGTGGGTGGGGGTGGGGGCATAAGCCTGGAGTATGACTGCCAGCATATATATTGGGGCAGTTGAGATAAAGGAAGTAGATCCTTGAGGTTGGGATAACCTTAAGCTAAGATTCTTCGCCCCTAGTAAAGTGTCATCTTCCAGTCAGCTGAGCTCCTGGAGGGAGGTCACTCTGCTGGTTTCAAGGACTTGTCAATGGGCTGTAGGCAGCAAGGGAACTTAATTTTTCATTTGCCTTAGTTTCCCACATCATCATGGCAAGCATTTAAACATTTTTCCTTTGTTCTTGGGTAGCCAGGAATGTCAGAGGAATATCACACATATTCCACTGTGGGGGGACGGGGGAGGGGAGTGTGTGTATGCCAGCCTGTATTTTGCCCTTAGCCTGCCCCACATTCCCTCATCACTTATACTTCTGAAGTCATATCTAAGAAACTGTTGCTTAATACACGGTAACAAAGATTTATTTCTGTTCTTTTCTGAGTTTTATAGTTTTAGCTCTCATATTAATGTGTATAATCCATTTTGAATGTATTTTTGTGTGTGGTGTGAGGTATTCTACTTTTCCATGTGGATATCCAGTTATCCCGGCATCAGTAATTGAAAATATTCTCCTCATTAAATTGTTGTGGTACCCATGTCAAAAATCAATTGAAAATAAATGTAAATTGTTAAACCTAACAAAATGGGTTTATTTCTGGACTGTCAATCCTATTCCTTTTATATATTTGATATATAGACACATTATATATGTTTTATATATTCATGCCTGGACCACACTCTCTTGCTTATTATATGTTTGTAGTAAGTTTTAAACCAGGAGGAATGAGTGCTTCATCTTTTTTTTTTCCCAAGGTTGTTTTGCCTATTCTAGGGCTTTTGCATTTCTATCTGAATTTAAGGATTAGCTTTTCAGTTTCTGCAAAACAACACAGTTGGGATTTTGATAGGTATTGTGTTGAAACTATAGATGATTTTGAGGAGTATTGTCATCTTCACACTACCTCTTCCAATTTATGAACATGATGTCTTCCCATTTATTGAGATCTTTTACTTCAACAGTATTTTGTGGTTTTTGGTGTACCTGTCTCATGCTTCTTTTGTTAAAGTTATTTGTAAGTACTTTGTTCTTTTTGATGTTATTGTAAATGGCATTGCTTCTTATTTTCACATCTGGGGTATTCATTGCTAGTGTAGAGGAATGCAGTTGATGTTTGTATATTGATCCTGCAACTTACCTGAACTCATTTATTAGTTCTAACAGCATTTGTGTGTGTGTGCATGTGTTTGTAAATTCCTTAGGATTTTCTTTTCTTTCATACAAGATCGTATTATCAGTGAATAGAGATAGTTTTAGTTCTTTCCTTTCAACTTGAATGTCTTCTTATTGCTTTTAATTACCTAATTGCCTACATTTTTCTTTCATGGCTGTTGGTTAGTTTTTGGTTTGCCCCAATTGGTACTGCTGTTTCAGGCAGCTGTGATGTTATAAAATTGCCCAAGTTTTTTTTTTTTTTTTTCCTTTTGGTTTGGTTTGGTTTTTAAAGAAATGCCCTGGAGAAAGTGCTTTTCACACTGAGGGGGGTCTTTCACAGCGAGGGGACTCTTGTCAATCAAGTCAAAGGAAGAGAAGCCCTATAAATGGGATTTTTCAGGGAGTTACCTGATAGGTCAAACACTGAAAGTTCTCTGATGGTGCAGCCTTGGGGAAGATTCCAAACCCCTTCTGCACTGACCCCATTGAGTGTTAATCTGTTGTTTTTCACAGCTCGTGTGTTGGAGAGGCTTGCTGATTTCCAAGCATGGAATTGGGGAAAGGAGACTGGGATTGGGTAAGTGAAGGTGCCACAGACCTCATCATTGTTCTTACTAAGATTCAGCCTTTTTTTTTTTTTTTTTCTTGATAAATGCTCCTTGGATTATTGTAAGCATTTGGTAAATTTCTAGATTCCTGAAAAAGTTGATTTTGACAATTCATCCAGTGTTTTTCTTGCTTATATAAAGGAATCAATTTTTGAAGTCTTTCCTCTGCCATTCTAGAATTGGTTGTCTTTGAGAGCTGTTATTTTAAATATACTTCCGAAAATAATCAGAAGGCATCCTCGATATTGCAGAAAGCTTTAATTGGAGGGATTGTGTTGGTGATGTTTCATCACTATCATCAACCAAATGTTTGAGTCCAGAAATGAAAAATAAGATTCATTATTTCATATGGAAGGAAAGTAATGCTGAATAACCTGGGGCGACCTCATCATCAGCAGTAACATATATAGTAACAGAGTGAGCCAAAAACTGTCTTGTTTTTCCGGTGACTCAGTTGAAAGTGAGCACATGTTTAACTTCATAATGCACATTACTGTGCCTACAGAAGCAATCTAACTGTTCAGTATGCTGAAAAATCACCATTCTTGCATGGTCAAATCAAAATTCAGAACTCTAACTAGTAAAAGTTGAATAATAATGATACTAACAACCGATTGTAATAAATTTCTGATTTTTTTTTTTTACTCGGAGTTTATCCTATGTTGTTATTATTTGCCTTTGGCTTTATCTTCAATCAAATATTGACTTTAATACTTGGTCGTTAAGCATTTTTCCAAGTTATTTTTCATCATACCTCAACTTTCTAAGAGTAGCTGCAAAATGTCATAACCAGGTAGTTGGTGTTTTTTGGATTTTACAGATTTATATACTTGTTTCATATAATCGCTAAGACAATGGCAAGTGTTCTCATGTGACAATGTACATCTTGTGAGAACTCTGTGTCTGAGTTTTTTATTTTACTTCCTTACTTCAAAAAGAGCTATGTGTAAAGGTAGAAAGGAAAGGTTGTCTGCAAGGTTCCTGGCATGTGTTTTACAAACCCATAAGCCCTAAGGATAATGAAGAGGAACGGTTCAGGAGGTTAAAGAGAGATAGGGTTTCAAGATAAAGCAATAGCAGTATTTGGCATTAACTTTTAATTTTAAAGTAATTTAAACTGTTCATAGGAACAGTACAAAGAACTTCAGTACAACCTTATGAAGGTCAACTTTGTGTCAAGTTGACTGGGCTAAGAGATGCCCAGATAGCTGGTAACCATTATTTCTGGGTTTGTCTGTGAGACTATTTCTGGAAGAGATTAGCATTTGAATCAATGGACTGAGTAAAGAGATCTGCCTTCACCACTTTAGTGGTAGACATCATCCAAGCTGGTGACTGCCTAAAAAGAACACAAAAGAGGAAGAAGGGTAAACTCACTCTGTCTTAAGCTGGGACATCCACTTACTCTTGCTCTGGACATGAGAGCTCCTGGTTCTTGGGCCTTTGAACCAGGACTGGAAGCTACACCATTGCTTCCTCTGGTTTTTGGACCTTCATTTTTTTTTTTTTTTTTTAATTCAAGATTTTATTTAAATTCCAGTTAGTTAGCATATAGCATAAGATTAGTTTCAGGAGTAGAATTTAGTCTTGGGCCTTGAAACTTGTACTGAATTATACCACTGACTTTCTTGGTGCTCCAGTTTGCAGATGGCATATTGTGACATATCTCAGCCTCTGTAATCATGTAGGCCAATTTCCATAATAAATCTCCTCTTTTATATCTCTTTATATCCTATTGGTTCTATTTCTCTAAAGAATCCTGACTAATACACTAATTCACTTCACCTGTATTCCACAATTTTTAGCACTTTACATTTCCTTCTGTCTCTTTCTGTCTTAAGCCATTTGTGAGTAAGTTGAAGATACAATGACCTAAATTCCTAAAATTTTCAGTGTTTTCTAAAAGGAAAGGATGCTGTCCTTCATAACTCTGGTATACCCAATAAAGTAAGGAAATTAACATGACTAAAATACTATCGTCTGATCCCCAGGCATACAAATTTTACCAGTTTTTCTGATAATGCCCTTTATAGAGTAAAATAACGACTCCCCCTTTTATTTATTTCTTTTCTGCTCCATAAACCAATCCAGATTACACATTGCATTTGGAGGCCATGTGTCTTTAGACTCTTTCAGTCTTTCTTTATCTTTCATGTCCTTAACTTTTTTTTTTATTTTAAGGTGTATGTATTTTATTATGTTTTCTTATAATTTGTTTCCAGCTGTGCATTTTAGAGTAGGAATACCACACAAGTAATGTAGTGTTTGTCTTAGTGTCTTATTAGAGGACAACTGTCCTACAGTTGGTGAGGTTAACTTTTACCAGTTGTTTAAAGTTGTGTCTGCCAGATTTTCCCCTCCTAGTGTTAATCAATAAGTTTCTTGTAATTATAAACAAATAAAAAATAGTTTGTGGGGAGGTACTTTGAGACTATGTAGATCCTGTTTCACATCAAACATTGATCTATTAATTTTAGCATCCATTGGCAGTTCTTTCCTGAATCCATTATTATGATGATTGCGAAATGGTGATTTCCTAATTTCACTATTCCTTCTATATTTGTTACTTGCTATTCTACTATAGGGTAGAGATTTTTCTCCCATTTTTAATTTTCAATGGGCTACAATAGATTATTATTATTATTTATTTTGATATTAAAATTTTCCCAGGTTTAACCAGTGAGGCAACCTTAAGGTCAACTGCTCTATTTTTTTGAAATGGCCCTATCAATCTTTGACTAAGCTCTTTTAGTTTCTTTCATGACAGAATGGTTTAGGTTAATCTTATATTTTCCCAACTGAAGCCGGGCAACTTTGTTTTTGTTGTTGTTTTTTTAATTGGAGAATGGATTTAGAAATCCTAGTCTGGGAACCAGATGTGTGTTCATGACTTCCAGGGTGACACTCAAAGTCACTATACATGTATCTGTATTTCTTTATATATAAAAACCATGTGTTTACATGGACAGCTCAGATTTGCTCTAGTCTTTCTCCCCTTTCATATTTGTACCTTCTTTATCCAACCATAGAACCCTAACACCTATGATTCTGAACAGATTTACTTATGTGTTCAATTCTCTTGTCTTTAGCTAATCCCTCAATTCTCTGGGCCATTTCCTTAGTGTCAGTCAGCCTTGGGAAACTCAAAAGCCAGTGACTCATGCTGTAGAGCAGCTGGGTTTCCATAGGAAAAGAGAAGGGAAGGAGCTAGCTAGAGCATTTTGAAGAGGCATTTTTCTCACAGACTTATACAATTATGACATTAATGAAGTGAGAAGTAGAAAGCTGACTATATGGTAATTCTAGTAAAAAGAACCAAAGACAGCCTTTCAAAGTGACTGGGTCCCAATCAAGGCATGGTAGTTGAAGAGAATTGATGGTCCTGAAGTGGCCATGTGGTCAGGATTAAGAGATGTCTATGAAGAGAAATGATTGGTGAATAAGGAGTAACCCCTCCTATAATGCCTTGTGCTAAATCAAGATATTACAACCATAGAATGGCCTTAAGTATGGGAGAAAAGCTGAGCATCTGTAGGAAAAGGGACTTAGAATCAGAAATAACATTGAGTTACAGAAAAGAAAGCACTATTTCTTGAGCACTCAAGTTTAGGGTTGAGATTTATAGCTACTGCATATGGAAATGACATAAGATAACCACACAAATATAAAATAAGGAGTTAAATAATAATATGTAACTTGCAATACTCTTAAAAATAATATGACTAGATTTTCTATGGTGAACTATGGAGTTAATGAAATTATTACATACTTGTCATAACCTGGTGAAACTAGAAGATATTTTTTACCTCAACTTCCTTAAAAATTTTTTTTTTATAT
Organism: Herpailurus yagouaroundi; assembly: GCF_014898765.1. Taxonomy (NCBI): domain Eukaryota; kingdom Metazoa; phylum Chordata; class Mammalia; order Carnivora; family Felidae; genus Herpailurus; species Herpailurus yagouaroundi. The sequence goes on from NW_024412403.1 coordinate 26,963,930, forward strand.
ATAATTTTAAAGCATCCACATTTTAGGATAGCTTGTCAAGTTTTGTGAAAAATTTAAGAAATTCCATTATGAAAAATTTAAATGATAGATTTTCTTTTTTGTAATGACCTACACATTCAGAAGTCTTTCTTTACCCTTTGTAAATCATAATCCTAGACTGAGTTCCCAGGTGGGAACTGCTATCCTTTGACATCACCTTGATAAATGCTCTATATTATGCACATCTCCTCTGCCTCTGTCAACATCAGGAACAGGCACTGGATTGTAGAATCTATTTTTGTCAAACAAGCTTCTCATTTGCTTTGTTGTCACAGCAGGCTATCTTGGACTTCTTTTTGCTGACTCTGCCTTTTCCTTCTTGTTCTGCATAATGTACACACAATATGTCCCAGACACTTTAGCAGTTACAGAATTTGAATCACAAAACAATATGAAAAAGTGTGTTCCTATCCTGTTGCTTTGACCTAACCTTGCAGATTTGTTCCTGCTGTTCTAAGTATCCACCTTGCTTCCTAAAACCTACCTTCTTTGTTCATGTAATTCCCTCACTAACTCTGACATTTTGATTGTCAGTGCTTCAACTGTTAAGACTCTCTTTAAATTCTATTTTCTGAGAGGACATTCCAGATCCTTTCCATGTAAATTATTATTATTTTTTCCCTTTTGTGGTTCTTTTATCAGAATTTGTACCACTCATGGATTATAATTACTTGGATAAATACAACTATGGGGGGACAAATTCCAAAGTTTCAGAGAGAAACCAGGTATGATTTCGTGACATTAGACTTTGCAAGGAAGACTGATTTTTGTGTACTTTCATAAATGGCTTTGATGAAGAGGAATTTTCCAGAAAGGACCTAAAGAAACAAATATGATAAGCACAAATTCAAGAGTCTAGAACAAGGGTCAGAAAACTTCTCCACTAAAGAGTCAGATAGTAACATTTTTGCCTTTGCAGCTCATATAATATAGCTCTGCTATAACTACTAAATTCTACCATTGTAGTGTAAAAGCAGTCATAGACAATATATATAAATCAATGGGTATGACTGTGTTTCAATAAAACTTTATTTATGTTTATACAAGAGCAGGTGATGGGCAGAATTTGATCTATGGGCTTACTTTCCTGACCCCCAGGACTAGAAGACCTCCCTAAAGAGGAAAAGAGAGCTTCAGTTGACTTTCTCATAAGAATGATTCCAGTATTGGTGTAACCAGTTTTAATCTTTCTCAGACATCTGGATCCATTTCCATTTTCTCACTATATATTCTGTTACATGCCCTGTAGCCACTTCATATTTACCTTGCCTAAAACTAAACTGATTTTCTTACCCAGGAAAAGGGTCTCCATCTTTTACATCAAAATTACATTATTTTACTAACAATATAACTTCTTACATTATTTTACTAACAATATAACTTCTAAACAATATAACTTCTAATAACTTTTTGTTTATTCATATTTATTAAATACCTGAGTGCTCTAAGTTATAAATATCTATTAATTATTGTTGGGAGATAATTCTCCATGGGTGTCTCATTTGTGTACTTGCAAGCAGAGGGATTCAGTTTTTTTAAGACTGTCTTTTTCAGGAGGTATAGATAGCAAAACAGCCTTCAAGGTAGAGGAAGAGTCTTTTCTATAGAGCAGAGGACAGTTTTCTTTGTTGCCAAGTATAATAAAGATAATGCATCTCTCCAAAGGGGAAAGGTGGAGCAGGATTTCTTGTACCCCATTGTAAAGAATTTGAGATTCCTAAAATCAGTTTCTCAGCTGTGACTGAATCAAGTATGGATGATTCATCCTGAGGTAAAATTCATCTCCAGCTGTGAACCTATAACCAGTGAAACCATGATCCACATATTGTATTATGTCCTTACAAAACACAAGCTTGTGACAGGCATAGGATAGACATTCCCATTCCAAAAGGGGTTAATTAGAGCAAAGAATCTAGTCACAGGGGTGCCTGGGTGGCTCGGTTAAGCGTCTGACTTCAGCTCAGGTCACGATCTCATGGTCTGTGAGTTCGAGCCCCGCCAGCTCAGAGCCTGGAGCCTGCTTCAGATTCTGTGTCTCCCTTTCTCTCTGCCCCTCCCCTGTTCATGCTCTGTCTCTCTCTGTCTCAAAAATAAATAAATTAATTAAAATTAAAAAAATTAAAAATAAAATTAAAAAAAGAATCTAGTCACAGTTTCCAAGCAAGTCCAAAACCTAGCAGGGAAAATTTCTTTAGTTTTTAAGCCTTAAGATAATCCTCTTTGGTTCAGTGCTCTGTCCTGAGGCCCACAAGGGTGGTGGTCTCATCTACTGAACCCACAGGGATGGCAGTGTTGCCCCCTCAGCTCCAGGCAACCGTCCTGCCCTGCTGAAACCAAGGAAGAGACCATGTTGTCCATAGGCCTGTATCCTCTGCCCCCATGGTGGCAGTTGCACCCTACTGATTTCTGCATCACCTTCTTGGTCATTCTTCCCTTTTCTTTAAGGATAATGTATATGCACAGGCAGATAACTCTGTTGTCCTGTCCTTTCTATTCTGACAGTTTTCCTTTCTTTCATTACCTCTTTGTTCTTTAAGCTGGCAGTGTTTCTACTGGTATCACCATTCCTTTCTTCTGCTGAGATGTCCTATTGGATACAGCCATATAGGAGTCATATATGACTCACACATAAGACTCCTGCAGGTCATATGCATAATCTCTTTATCAAACTATTGTTCAGCCACACCCTTGGTGTTCTCAGAATATACTTTTTCAGTTTTTAAAGTATGGATAGGCTGAGAATTTTTCAAAGCTTCAAGTTCTGCTTCCTTTTTGTTTAATATTTCCTTCAGTTCATTTCTTTCTTGCATTTTACTATAAACTGTAAGGAGAAATCAGACCATACCTTTAACATTTTGCTTAGATAGTGCCTCAGTTAAACATTAAATTTCATTTCTCACAAATTCTACCTTCCACAAAAACTAGAACACAGTTCAGAAAAGTTCTTTATAATAAGAATTGCCCGTCCATCAGTGTCAGTAACATGTTCCTCATTTCCATTGAATGACTTGACCAGATACATCTTTTATATTTTTATCAACCATCTCTTTTTTAAAGCAATTGTGGCTTTTTCTTTTCTTTTTTAATTTTTTAAAATAATGTTTATTTATTTTGAGAGAAAGAGGGGGGTGGAGAGCATGAGCAGGGGAGGGGCAGAGAGAGGGGGGAAACAGGATCTGAAGCAGGCTCCAGGCTTTGAGCTATCAGCGCAGAGCCCAATGTGGGGCTCGAACCCACAAGCCATGAGATCATGACCTGAGCCTAAGTTTGTGCTTAGGCACCTAGGGCCCCAGTTGTGGCTTTTTCTAATGTGCAACTCAAAACTCTTCCACTGACCCATTACTCTGTTTTAAAGCCACTTCTACATTTTAAAACATTTTTTACAGCAACACCCAACTTCTCAGGAACAAAATCTGTATTAATTGGCTCGGGTTGCCATAACACAATACCACCAATAAGGTGGCTTAAACAACAGAAATTTATTTTCTTTCTGTTATGAATAGAAGTTGAAAATCAAGGTGTTAACAAATTTAGCTTCTCCTGAGGCCTCTCTTCTTGGCTTGCAAATGGCTACCTTTTTGCTGTGTCCTTACATAGTGTTTCTTCTATGTGCATCATCACTAATATGTCTTTGTGTGCTCCAATTTTCTCTCTTATAAGGATACCAGTCAGACTGGAGTAAGGCCCACCCTACTGACTTCATTTTAACTTAATCACCTCTTTCAAGGCCCTATCTCCACATACAATCACATTCTGAAATATGGGACATTTTAGAGCTTCACAATATGAATTTTATGAGGATACAATTCAGCTCATAAAAAGGAATATTGACATTCAATGAAAACACTCATTTTGAAGAACACAGTTGTTGAAGCAATCTGGTATTACTCTATAAGAGCATTGACCCTCACAGTATTTCACTTGTGTTGTTGAAAAGGGAGAAAAAGCCACCTGTGGCTCCATCAGGTATAGTTTTCATTTTTACCCCTATTTTTGGATAATGACTATATAAATAAATATCTTTGAGCATAAGAGACAATGATATAGATAGTACTTTAATTCCTTAACTAACATTTTTTCTATATTATTCTACAAATTGTGAATTTTATTTCTCCAATATAAGACTTCAGATTATCTGAAAGTTAGGTTGCTTATTGCTATATTATAATTAACAGAGAATAAAATTTATTTTTTAATGTCTTTAAAATTTTCTTTCCTAACCTTACACACTAGGCTAATTTATTTCTCTCCTTTTTTTTTTGGTTTAGCTTCTTGCTATTGCAGGTTGGTAGAGAAAATTAACCACAGGTTGAATGTAGGTTATTCTATTTAATATTAGTCAACCTTTTTATTCTTGGTCAATAATGCTTTAGTTATCACTATATTCTTATATTCCCTATGTAATGTGTTTCTGGTATCTCTAAGTACTTCTATTCTGCTATGTTACCTTCATTATTCAGACAATAAGGTTATCTAGTAGCACAACCTTATTTTCCCATTTAATTGAGATAATAAAAGCTGTTGTGAGAAACTTCTCTGTTCTACATTGTATTGTAGAAGTGTTTTATATCCTTACTTTTGTTTTTAATTTCTTAGAGAAAGATACGTGGAGTATTTTTTCTCACCCTGGTTTTTCTCTCATTTATATACAAAATTAATTTTTTCTTTTGGGAACTTATTCCTTCATATATTCGTTTTCTTGCATATAGTGGCCAATCTCAGCGTTCTACAAGTTCCTTCCCATTTGGAAGCAGTCAGGCTCAATCTCTTTATATCTCTTATCTCTCCATCCATCTAATGTCTATCTGTAATGTACATATTCATGATTCTGATATTTCATATAGTATGATCTAATAAGAATATAAAAATATTTTCTTTCATGGGGTGCCTGGGTGGCTCAGTCGGTTGAGCTTCTGACTTAAGCTCAAGTCATGATCTCACAGCTCATGGGTTCAAGCCCCGCATTGGGCTCTGTGCTGATAGCTTGGAACCTGGAGCCTGCTTCAGATTCTGTGTCTCCCTCTCTCCCTGCCCCTAACCCACTCGCATTCTGTCTCTGTCTCTCTCAAAAATAAATAAAAAAAACATTAAAAAAATATTTCTTTCATTCAGATATAAGCTTCCTAAAGACCTGATCTAATGTTTTGAATTCTTCCTCATTTAATTTTAACCCCTGGGAATAGCAGTAATTAAATCCCAAACACAAAAGATATTAGCTAAGAATAAAATCTACACAATGTGTTCTCGTATTAACTGACAAAGGTAAGCTGTCATGTAAGTAACTGATTCCATGAAAAAAATACATAAATAGGTAAGTAACTGTTTCCATGGAAAAAATACATAAATAGGTGACTGAGGAGAGAGATCCTGGATATCTAATTTCAGTCAAAGTTTTTTCAGAAAATTTGGAAATTGTAACAGAAAATTAAATTTAACCAAGTTAGTTAACTGCTGTCAAAAAGAAGAACATATAAACAGAAGGGTAGTCATTAGCTTTAGTTTTCGAAAGGTAGAGCCTGAAGCAGCACAAGGATTTGCCAGGATGTCTCTAGCACTATCTAGGAGAAGGAGTAGCTACTTAGTGGGTGGATTTCTTCCAGGATTCAGGCTGTTCCCAAGCTTTATATGTTTTCCTTAGCTCCCCAGTTAACTCCAGGCTAAAGTATAAATTTCTTAGTATGTAAAAGCCTTGCCTTGATTTTGTTCCTGGCTATATGGCTGTTCTCATCCCTTGTCACACCCATAACACATACATCCCAGACATAATAGAGCAACTTGAAATTTTCTGTGTAGTCCGTACTACTTTTACATATAAAGTTGTTTCTGCTAAATATATTTATCATCCTTTTTTCCTAGTTAACACCTACTAATCCTTAACACTCAGCACACATAATTCCTACTGAGAAATTTCTTTGATCCATTAGTCTATGTAAGTGCCTTTGCTTGGTGTCTCATGCACTTTGTGTTTACCTCTGACATAGCACTTATGGTGAATTATATTCTCTGTGACTACTTTTTTTTCACTGGAATAGGAGCTCCTTGAAGACATGGGCAGAATTTAAAACCTTATTTTTTTTTTTTTAAAAAGGAAGAAGAATGTCACTAGTGAAGATGAGGTACATCAGGTCATTATAACTTTGGTGTTAATAACCATTGAATTCATCTAATGGACATACTTGTTCTTACTTCCTTTTTCATTAAACACATTTCTGATTATAATTTCTCTTCCCTTCCTGTGGTAATTTGTCTTCCAATAGAAAATACTCTTCCAAGGACTTAAGCCTCTCCTACTCTTGGTACTTATATTTTTCATTGTATCCTAGATATTGAATTGTGATGTGCTGCATAGTTATGTTTTCCCTTCTAGATGTATTCTCCACTTGATTCTTTGTCTCAAGTGACTGATTTAAATAATAAACATCATTGAGTTCTTTTGTCCATTAGTTTATTGCTGTGTTCAGCCAATGGGAGACCCCTAAATGTAGGTAAGAGGGTGTGACGGTTAAGGGGTAAGAGTACTTATTCCTACCTATGCTTATGACTTTCTGTGACACTTAGCTGAAAGTTATTAATTCTTTCAAGGTGGTCTTGTCTGTGACACTCTCCACTTCTGGATTCTGATATTAACTCTACCTGCCCTCCTTTTTCCTGTTCTGATGTGTTAACAGTCCCACTGTTACTAGGCCTGGGGTAATGCAGTGTTTCCTTATAGTTTCACTTTATCCAGCTTTTTGCAAAATATTCTAGATAGAGTATGCCTTACTGGGACCATAGTGAAGATTAGATTAGCCATATTTGGTCTTGACTAATGCAGTAATTGTTTAAGGAAATAGCTCCAGGAAACAGATTTTCAAAATGGAATTCTAGAATGGAATCATTCATGTATGCAAAAACAAAAAACAAAACAAACAAACAAAAAAACACAGGGATAATAACTCTTTGCTAAGTGAGATGGGGCCTGGGTGATCCATGGCATAGCGTGGTACTATAGTTAATCAAATCAAATCAAATGGTTAGATGAAACACAGATGGAGGGAGATCAAGTGGCTGTGGCACTTAGTAGTTATGACAACGATAGTGATTATACGATTGTTGGGTTTCTTGGATTTGGTTTATAACCTTAGAGATGTATGTATAGGAAAAACAAAAATATCATCTATGAACAGACAATTATGAACACCTGTGGAGATCTAGAAGGCCTGTTGGCAGTTTTGAAGGAATCCTTCATCTCATGAATTCATAGGGGATGTAAGATTGAAGACCAACAGCGTTTGATTGTAAACATCAATTAAATACTCAGCCTTGCTAATTATTTCACACTAAGATAAGGACCATAAGGAGGAAAGGATAAGACTTCTATGTGTGGAATAGGGATATTTACATAGTAGGACAAAAGTGTACTTATCCTGTTTTGCCTCAAGGCTGTGTAAATCCACTCTCTTACGTGATCTACTCTGGGGCAGTGATTCTCAGATTTTATTGTACATGTGAATCACCTGGGAATCCTTTTAAAATTTAGATTCTGGGGGCGTGAGCTGGGTGCTGCCTGAAAATAATCTCAATTCTTTACATCAAACACGTTGTGCTAATTGAAAATGGTGAACAAGAAGTAACAAGCACTATAAATGTTTGAGTAAGTTCAACCAGAGCTAGAGAACGGGGAATAAATGCTTGAAAAGTTCAGTGGTGTGCCATACCAGTGAGATTCTTAGGGGTTCATGGTAAGATAAGCTTTCTAAACAGCGAGACAAATTATTCCCCCTAACCTAGTGAAGGAAACATGGCTTGGGTGGGCCTCTTTGGATTTTGGAGGCAATATATTCTACATCATCTTCTTTCTTCAACCCATTTAGTTCTCCAGACCAGTAAAGGTGCTAGTATTGATTCATATCTTGAATAGCAAAGAGCTCTGAAACAAGAGTGGTTTTGGCTTAAGGGATCTTATAATTTGGGTCTAATAACCTAACATGTCCCAATGACTTTTTCAAGTATTTGTGACAGACACTGTTGTATGAGATGTTTCTAAATTCAAATAAGAGAAATCACAGATCAGGCAGCTACAGTTTAGGACTGATGCAATGCTCTCCATATTCTTCTGTCAACTATTTCTAGCTTGTTACTGGACTCTGGTAGAAAGTAGGTGCTTGGCTTTCTAAAATCCTGTAATTATGTGAATCAAATTGTCCAAGACGAACTGTATGTTATCAAATCAGCCCAGCTATAAAATTGGATATGCACAGAAGCATTACCTTATACAAGAGGTGGTATATAATAGACTAAACCCAAACCAGGCTACTCTGGTAGACACAGTAAACAGCAACATGGATGAATCAGTTTACATGGTACCTGCTTTACTTCTTTGCCACCATGGAGAAGGAAAAAGAATGAATCTGGTTTACTGGTAGATCAGATTGTTATATCAGCACTAACTAGAAGTAGACAGTAGCTCTTAAGATGGCCCTGAAAGACAGTGGCTATCGTAGATGTCATGGTTCAATGACTGTCCTCTAAGACTGAAGTTTTCATTTCCTCTGCTCTTAGCAGTCTTGGCAACCAACTATTCTCAACTGAGGTCTTGTCCAAGACTTTGTCTTAGCTAAAGAGATTCTACCCATATAAAGTCGTGTCCCCTTTCTAGAGACACCTCAATTCAATAATTGATTATACAGAGGCATTAAGTGCGGCTCCCATGCCACAATATAGAACATCTCTAAAGCACTATCTCAGCTCCAAAGTTAGCTATAGAATCAGCTAAGGTCTTTGTATGACTACACTACTATTTAAATTCTTCCTCTGCCCATTTCTCTTTCTTCACTTCATAGCTGTTGACATTGAGCATGTCCAAGTAAACTTCCTGCATATAAATCATGATCTCAGAGCTTGTTTTCAAGAGTATTCAATCTGTGACAATATGTGTCAAGAGTGGCCTGAGCTGAGTTGCTGACAGAGTGAAGGGGAATATGGAATAGGTTGTGAGGCAAACTATTATGTATAGTAACTCAGGGCTTTTAATGAGCTATAGGAGCAGAACGTTGCAGCCATTTCAATGTTAAATTACCCCTCCATTTACCTCCTTCAATTTTGAAAATGAAGAATATGAGTTTTAGTTAATATTTTAGGTTTCAGGTTGGATATATGGCCAAATTAATATCACCACAATGAAATGGTACTTGATGGTATCTGTATGTCTCCTTGCATGGAATAAAACTTCAAACAGGAAGGATCAGAGTGGATTCTAAGTGGAGAAAGGATGTATCTTTTTTCTCCACTAGATTTACTCTCTTTCCTCTCTACCCTAATCTATGTCCTGAGAGGATAATTCATGTGGACTACATCAGTGAGCTCTCTTGTCCTCTGGTTTATGATTGCTTTTATCCAATGGGAGTCTCACAAAAACATGAGGGAAGAGAAGGAGTTAAGTTTATTTAATTCCCTGGATTTATTCCTCTGTGTTCCTTTGGGCTGTTTCTCTCTACCAAAAACTCTTCTTTTCAAGGCAGCTCCTTGAACCTAGGCGTGTTAAGAGCCTCTGCCTTAAGGTTCTGCATTCTTGTTATTTCCTACATTGTCTTCATTTTCAGCTTGGGTTTTCATTTTCCTGTGCAATCTGGTTGAACTGATAAATAATACTTAATTTTTAAATTTTGTGTAAAATTTCTTATCACTTTATTATCCGTTAAGTTAATAATCTGATCTTAATTTCTCTAGTGTAAGTAATAATGATATTTAAAAATATATATTGTACATCTTTGGCCTTTTTTTTTTTTTTTTTTTTTTTTTTTGAGAGAGAGTGTGAGCAGGGGAGGGGCTGATGGGAGAGAGAGAGAGAGAGAGAGAGAGAGAGAGAGTGAGAGAGTCCCAGGCAGGCTCCACCCTCATTGCAGAGCCCAACATGGGGCTCCATCCCATGCTTGAACGTGACCTGAGCTGAAATCAAGAGTTGGATGCTTAACTGACTGAGCCACCCAGGAACCCTGTGTTTGGCCATTTTAACATCAATTTTGAAATGAATTGTACTAAATCACAAGATTTCTGTGATTTTCTGTAATCATTGAGCTTTGAAAAGCATCATTATGATTAGCTAATTATTGGCCAAATAACATTATATTTTTATTTTTTTTTAATTTTTTTTTTCAACATTTATTTATTTTTGGGACAGAGAGAGACAGAGCATGAACGGGCGAGGGGCAGAGAGAGAGGGAGACACAGAATCGGAAACAGGCTCCAGGCTCTGAGCCATCAGCCCAGAGCCCGACGCGGGGCTCGAGCTCACGGACCGCGAGATCGTGACCTGGCTGAAGTCGGACGCTTAACCGACTGCGCCACCCAGGCGCCCCTATTTTTTTTAACATTAATTTATTACTGAGAGACAGAGAGAGACAGAGCATGAGAATGGGAGGGGCAGAGAGAAGGGGAGACACAGGATCTGAAGCAGGCTCCAGGCTCTGAGCTGTCAACACAGAGCCCGACGTGGGCTTGAATTCACAAACCGGGAGATCATGACCTGAGCTGAAGTCGGATGCTTAACTGACTGAGCCACCCAGGCCCCCCCAAATAACATATTCCTCAAGTACATTATATTATACTTTAGTGTTTATTTATATTTGCTTAATACTGTTGATCATTTGCTAATTTTTAGCCCCTTTTATTTTAGTTCTCATAATGAATGTATGCTTTTTTTTTCCTGTGTTAAGTGAAGTTTCATATTCTAATTGAAAACCAAAGTGTTTCCAGTAAGAAGTTCAGCCAAAATAAGTTTTAAAAATTGGTTGCAAAACATGTGAAAACAACCTGAAATGGGACGTTGAACTCCATATTTCCTTACTTCATTTGAAATAATTTTGGTATCTAATAAGATATTAAATTTTCTACTGTGTTCATCCAAAAGTCTGTTCATCAGACTTTGAATCAGATCATGTTCAGAGAGAGCTGTTCTCATACCATGAGAGTGATGAGGTAGACATTTTCCAGAATCATAATCAAATAAGCATAAAAACTAGGGGTTTTGTTTTTCTTTTCTCAATTCCTTGTTTTTGTGAATTTAATCTGTTATCTTCTAAATAGCAGGCCAGAGTTGTATTTGTTGCACATCTGATATGAAAATTCTTTCTCAGTCTCATTGTTTTGATCAGCAATAAAGTCTTTATTAAATAGAAAATTTTGTTTAACCTGTTCCAGGGAATCTGATAAAAATAATGATATTGCTACTTCCCATTGTTTGGAGCAGTAATGATAGCTTTTTAATGATAATTTTTTAAAATAAAAATTTTGTAATGTTCTGTTTATAAGTTTTATGTAAACCATGCTCTGCAGAAGTCAGCTCCTTCTTGTTATTTCCTGTTTTTAAAACTCTGAGCAATCCTCCTCTTAGAAGATTTTTCTATTTCTTTTTATCTTTTTGTATTTTTATCTTTTTTAAGCTCTGCTTTTCTGTTTTATATTTCTGTCAAAGTATCAACTTGTACTGATTCTCAGTATGAAGGAGACAAAAAAATTAAATTCAATTATGATAAAAATTTATAAAATTTGAATATATCTTAATAAAAGTATTAAACACACATAAGAATAAAATATTAAAATTATTTTTCATGTATATTAAATGTCTTCTTATTCTAAAGTAAAAAACTGATTGAGTGTGAAAAGAAAGTTATAAGTTAATGTGTATGAACATTTTAAGGAAAAATATTTAAATCTAATAATTTTGTTTTCATATTTTGGAAAATTTAATTAAATTGTAATTTTTTTAAATAAAAACACTTCGTAAAAATGTAGCTATTAACCATTCTAGAATTCAGTGTCTAGCTGGAAATATGAAAATCAGTATTACTGTTGAAGCATATTAGTTTTATACCTACATATATGTAAGTTTAAGAGCAGTATAAATTGTGAAATATTGTCAAATGTTCCTTAATTACTGTTACAACTGCTGCAGATACATTAATTTATAAGTACCGCATACAAACTGTAATATAAAGAAGGAAATGGATATTTAGCATCACTAGGAAACCACATTTTGTAATGGAAGAATTTATTGCATTCATGAGATCTGAGAAGAATGATTTGAAAAGTTAATTAATTCAATGTGATTTTTCCTTTCCTAAACTCTTCTGTCATTCAGCTCCTCCCTGCATCACATCCCATCTTTGGTAGTAGCACAACCCATTGACTTTGATGACACTGGGGTTCACTTGCCTATATTTAGAGTGCATACAGCCATAATCAGAAATGTTTTGGGGTTATTAAAACCAATGTTGGGGGGGCACTGATCTTATCTTTATAGAACTGAGAGCCAAATCCTAAGAGAAGGAGTTGTCCGTGTGTTCTTTATTACAGTGTTATGTGAATGTGCTTGTGGTACAAAGGGTTGTATAGTGGTGTGAGAGGCTCTGCCTGCCTAGATCTAAAGGTAGTACTCCCAATAATATCCTCATTGCCAAATCCAATGGCATGTCTGTGTATTTTATTTCTTCAACCTCTCTGTTTATAAGCAAATGTACCTTGATTACCTCTGCATTCTTGAAAATCTCATTTCATCATGCTCTTCTATTTCATTATTATTTTTTTCTATTAACTCTTACTCTTGGTAGATCATATACACATTCTACCAAATTTGTCTCCTTGGCTCTTTGTTTTTATACTCTCATTAACTTCAACTAATATCTGTAAGGGGATGACACCCAAAGGTATATCCTGAGCTTGAGTATTTACAGTTGTCTGTCAAGCACCTCTTGTTGGATATCACATGAACCCCAAAGAACCCCAAAGTTGTACCAAAGTGGTACTTCTAAAATTGACTATACTATGCTCCCCAACATACTTTTATTTGTTGTGAACTTTATATCTGTTAAAGGTATCACTAACCTCCCAGTCACCTAGAGCTGAAAAGTCCGACAGCTTTGGCTCCTATCCATCCAGTCACTTTCTATGATAGGTAGTGATGGGGCTGGCATCAGAGAGGAAACCATGCCATGGAGGATGGGAATACCAGATGGCTTGGGTTGAGAGCAAGGGTTAGTGTTAAGCAGACATATTTGGAGTGATATGTTTGGAAATGTTGAGGTGAGGACTTTAAAACTGAGATTAGCAATTTAGATTTTATTCTTTTTGCAGTAGAATTCACTAAAGGATATCAAGAAGAGGAAGATATCAAAGATTCTGCTTTAAGTCAGTTTCCTTTATGGTAGTGGTTAGGTCAGAAATCTAATCTTCTTTGGGCGTTACTAGAAATTCGAAAAATTAGGAATAGATGTTACTGTAAAACTTTGTTTTATAATCCATACAAAAACATTATTTTTAAACAAAATGAAGATAATAGAGTTTAAATGTCAGTTCCTTATGATTTTAAAGATTTGCTGAATGATTAAAGGTAACTTTTTTCTTGAATTTATTTCACTAGCTATCAAACCTCATCTAGCTGGAGTTAGCATGTATATGTCAACATTACATTTGATGCTGTGCTGAACAACCATTTATCCTCTACCCTACTTGCCATATCTTTTACTTGTTATGAAATAAATTCTTGGACAGGGCTTAGTTTCTATTCTGTGGATTCCAAACTTCTCTGAAATTTAGTAAAAAAAATATAATTCAGATGGTTTGTATATAAACTAGATGTACATGGGTAACTGTATGTGAATAATTCTTTCACACTTCCTTTATTATACTGTACATTTCTGTGTTCTCTCTTAAAATTTTTATTACATAAGAAAATTTGTCAATTTGTGCATATTTGAGTTCAGAAACTAAACCAAAGGCCATAGAAAAGGAAGTCATGACTGGAGGCAAAAAACGAATTGCACTGCAGGATTTGAACGTCTCTTATTAATCTATGGCATTTCAGAATGACATGTTGTACTATTTTAGAGTAGTTGTTTGACAAGGGCATTAGAAAGAAATGACACTCTCTCCTGATTTAAATAACATTCTTGTTTCACATTGAAAGATTTAGACACTTTAAAAATTCTGAATAAAAATGGGAAACAACTGCTTTGGCATTTAATGATGAATTGTCCCTTATATGAATTTTTGCAAAAGTGTCCAGGTCATAAGAATTAATGTAAACATCTTTCAAATAAATTCCTTTTAATTCCTGAGCGTTAATAACAGAAAAAGCTAAGAAAAGACTATTAATGTTTATATTTCTTCTGTCTCATTAAGTATTATAGCAACACACATTTCCTAATTCCAGCAATATTATAAGATATAATAGTGATTATTTGACTACAAATAGGTTGTTCTTCAAATTTTTCTATCAACATACAAGAATCCATGCTTATTTAAAAGAAGGAAAAAGGTAAAAGAATCCAACTTAACCTATATATTTTTATCAGCAGTTCTCTTATTTTCTGTTAAATTTTGCTTCCTGTCCATTTCGTACTCAGAAGAAAAAATTATTCCTTTTTTTTTTTTTTTTCCAACGTTTATTTATTTTTGGGACAGAGAGAGACAGAGCATGAACGGGGGAGGGGCAGAGAGAGAGGGAGACACAGAATCGGAAACAGGCTCCAGGCTCCGAGCCATCCGCCCAGAGCCCGACGCGGGGCTCGAACTCACAGACCGCGAGATCGTGACCTGGCTGAAGTCGGACGCTTAACCGACTGCGCCACCCAGGCGCCCCAAAAAATTATTCCTTTAACGTATGTTTTGAAAATGGCTGCTCGTAGAGAAGAAACTCAGTTCTTTATATGACCTCAATCCAGTTAAGAAAGTAGATACAAAATGTATATAAATGGCAGCAGTACAAATTAGTTCTTGCAATGACCTATTTGGTTAATCTGATTATTTAATATTACCAAATAAAATCCTGTAGTTAAATTTTTTGCTCACTTTATTTGCTCATTAAAACCCGAGTGGATTATGTTGAATGCTTTCTAACAAATAAACATAGCATTTCATATTGCTGCTCTTGGCTCCAGATTTGCATGATGAGTTGACAGTTTATAGCCAATAGTTTTATTCAAACCTTCATAGTTATATTTCAACAAAGGGGCTCTTTGGTGATTTATTCATTCAGTCACAATTCTCAAGTCACCTTTATATCATTTATTTTTACTTTCAAGGTGAACTTATATTGTACAATAAGAAGTGTGGAGATGGGAGGTAGAAAAGTAAAATAATGAGAAAATGAAAATAAGATATTATGTTGAGAATTCTTCTAAAATATTATGAAAAAATTTCCTTTGCAAGGCATTTTAATATTCAGATTCACTGAAGATATTTCTTTATTTTTGAAGAAATGATCTATATCCATCATTCATGGATATAATGAAGAACTTTGTTTGCTACAACATAGTTTATCTCCAAATGTTCTTCTAAAGTCTTAGAAGGTACACTTTCTAATAATTCATTATCTTATTATGTATCATTGTTATATTCATGTTATATGGTCAAATGTATTAGTGTTATGATTTATATTTTCTATATGTTTATAGTACTTGGGAGATTTTTCTATCATCAATATGGCTAGTACATTTTTATGTGGCTTCAAGTGTAATTTTTAAGTTGTAAATGTTTTAAAGGTTTTAGAGATTTATATAATATAACCTTGCTTTATGAAATAATGTTCAATATGCATCAATAATGCACTCTATCTCTAACAGCTTTTATTATTCAAAAATAAAAGGAGGAAAATAAATAAGTATTCACCTTAGGAATTTGGAAAATTAATACTTAGACGGAAGTGAGTAATAAAGATAACAATAGCATCAGAAAACATCGAAGAGGAGAATTCTAAATCTAAGTAAATTGTGAATTGTTAAGTAAGCAAATTCAACAGTCAGTTCTAAAAAAAAGCCAGTTAAATATACTGTTGCAATCAGGTAAAAAAAAATAATGAAGGCAACTCATCACCACCATCTGCAAAATTTGAAAATCAGAGAGCACATATGGAAACTGAAGAGGAGATTAAAAATACACATTTGATAATTTCCTTGAATTGGATAGGTTATGGATAAAGATGTACTATTAAAATTAAGCCAAAGAGGAGTAGATAACTAAATATAACAATAACCTTGGGAAAAGTTTTAAAAATTTGTCAATTACCTCCACAAAAGGTTGTGGACTCAGACAATGTTGTAGAAAATTATACTCAAACTTTAATTGCAGTGCCCTTTAAATTGCTTTATATAGACACACAGACACACACACATCCCAATAAAGAGGTTTCCACATTGTTTTTACAAGCTAGTATAACCAAATATCAAAACTTGCCAAAGAATGTTCAAAACAAGAGAACTCTATAATCACACTTACAGAGAATAGAATAATCCTAAATACTTTGGACTGCAACCTGAATTTCACTTCCCCAAAAGCATTCCTTGAGATAAGCGGTTGTATCTATTTAGAGAAGTATTTTTAAAAAGCATTATCCCAAGTATGTAAAAATAAATGCAGCAAATATATGTAAATTATATATGTAAAGATTTAAAAAGGTATACAAAGCAATAAAATATGTAATGTATGCATTTAATTGTAAGAAAAATCAAAATACTAACACTGTGATTTATCTGTAAAGTGGGATTGTAGGTGATTTCATTTTTCATTCACACTTGAAATTCTTTTTAATTCTTATTTATTTCTGTTGTTATAAAAATACATAATTCAGATTCAAATTATGATGTCTGTCTTATGGAAGAGTATAATCCATAGTGTTACATGATTTCTAGGAACTCACAAGTGATAAAAATTATTACCCACAAGTTAGGTTTTGTTTGTTCTTGTTTTGTATTTTGCTTCTCTGAGGAAGAGTTATTGCTAACCGACCTTCCAAAAACTCTTTGTGCTACTTCTGTGCCTCAGGGTTCCTTCAAGGGAGAGGGAAAGTCTACCAGGGAAAAGTGGAATTACCAGTGTTGGAAGTAGATGCCAACACAGCAGGTCCTGATCATGTTGCCCTCTGGCTGTTCATTGACAGTTGAAACCAGCAATAGTATTTTCAGCTTCCGATGGCTGTTTGAGGAAGAATTCACTGACAGCTTTTTTATTTCACACTCCCTTGCTTCTTACTGTCTCCATTTAATATGTTATTTTTTTTTCAGTTTCCAGATATTACTATTTAAAAAAAATTTTTTTTAATCTTTATTTTTGAGAGAGAGAGAGAGAGAGAGAGGGAGGGAGAGAGATACAGAATGCGAGTGAGGGAGGGGCAGAGAGAGAGGGAGACACAGAATCTGAAGCAAGCTCCAGGCTCTTAGCTGTCAGCACAGAGCCCGACGCAGGGTTCAAACTCACAAACTGCGAGATGATGACCTGAGCTGAAGTCAGACGCTTAACCAACCGAGCCACCCAGGCACCCCACTATTTTTTAATTTAAATTGCTAACACATATGTATAGTAAAAACGAAAAGAAATAAAAACCTACCAAATGACATATTGTGTACAAGAACGTTGTCCTTAACCTGTATCTAAGTCCATCATACATCTTCGCAGAGGTAACCTTGCTTTCTAGTTTTCTATACATCATTCCAGAGATGTTCTCTGCACATATAAGAATGGGTGTATATATCTTTGTTAGATATAATTTTCTGAGAAAATTAATGTTACCATGTTATGTGCACTGTTGGACACTTTTTCCCCATTTTTAAAAATTGAAATATAGTTGATACACAATGTTACACCAGTTTCAGGTGTACAGCGTAGTGATTTGACAAGTCTGGACTGTGCTATGCTTACCATAAGTGTAGCTACCATCAGCCACTATACAATATGATTATGATACCACTGCTGTACCTTTTATCCCTGTTACTTGTTCATTCCATAACTGGGAGCCTGTATCTCCCACGCCTCTTCACCCTTTTTGCCAATTTGACATATTCTTAAAAATTTAACTGTATAAGGGTGCCTGGGTGGCTCAGCCAGTGAGGTGTCTGACTCTTGACTTTGGCTCAGGTCATGATCTCATGGTTTGTGGGTTTGAGTCCTGTGTCGGGCTATTCATTGACAGTGCAGAGCCTGCTTGGGATTCTTTCTCTCTCCCTCCCCCATTCTCTTTCTCTCTTTCTCAAAATAAATAAATAAACTTTAAAAAAATTTACCTGTGTGTATTGGAGGTTTTCTCATATTAGGTCATGTAGCATTCCATGACTTTTAGTAATAGCTGCCTATTATTTTATTAAATGGCTACAAAATAATATATTTAATTAGTCCTTTATGATGGACATTTAGAAGAATGGGCAAAGGATATGAAAAATAATCAGATGTCATGAAATAAAGGAAAATAGGTCAGCCACTCATGATGAGAGAAAATATACTGGGTTACTGTGAATTTGTGAATGTTTGGTGCGTTAACAAGTACTCTCATATATTGTTGCTGGAAATATAAATAGGTGAAACTTTCATAGATGTTTTGACTATAATTAACATGATCGTAACTTTTTACCCAAAACTTCCCTCTTTAGAACACATCTTAGAGAAAAACTTACACAAGGAGGTTTATAAATAGTTACTCATTGTAGCATAATTGGTAAGACAAAAGAGTAAAATCATTTTCAATGGTTTTTAGACTATATTTATAGACCAAATGATAGAACAAGTGAAGGAGAAGCTAAAGAAGACAACACAACTTTCTAGTTAGTAACTTTTACTTAGTGAAAGCTTTTATGATGAGAGTTTAGCAGAACAAAAAGTCAACAGTGTAAAAGAAAAAAAATTTGGATTGGATTGAAGGAGAAATTGATTTATACTTTCCTATTTCTTAAAATCCATTATCTTCCAAACGTATCTACCTAGCCAGTTTGGAGGTATGTACTTCTGGCTTTATTCCCACCCAGAGAATTGGAAATTTTTTCCATTGGAAGACTTGTAGTCATATTGGATGTGATATATAGAGAGGACATGTCCATAACCAACAGAGATATTGAATCAGTTATCAAAAATCTCCCAACAAAGAAGAGTTCTGAGCCAGATGGCTTCTCAGAGGAATTCTACCAGACATCTAAAGAAGAGTTCTTCTCAAACTGTTCCAGAAAATAGAAATGGAATAAAAGCTTCCAAATTCATTCTATGAAGCCAGCATTACCAAAACCAGACAAAGACCCCACTAAAAAAAGAATTATGGGCCAATATCCCTGATGAACCTGGATGCAAAAATTCTCAACAAGATGATAGCAAATCGAATTCAATATTACATTAAAAGAATTATTCACCAGGACCAAGTGGGATTTACTCCAGGGTTGCAGGGCTGGTTCAATATTCATAAATCAATTAATGTGATACACCACATTAATAAAAGAAGGATAAAAAGGATATTATCCTTTCAATAGATAGAGAAAAAGCATTTGACAAAATACAGCATCCTTTCTTGATAAAAATCCGGAAGAAAGTAGTGTTAGAAGGAACATACCTCAACATTATAAAAGACATATATGAAAGGCCCACAGCTAATATCATCATCAGTGGGGAAAAACTGAGAGCTTTCCCCCTAAGGAACACAACGAGAAGTCTACTCTGACCACTGTTGTTCAACATAGTACTGGAAGTTTCAGTAATTAGGCAACAAAAAGAAATAAAAGGCATACAAATTGGCAAAGAAGAAGTCAAACTTTCACTCTTCACAGATGACATGATACTCTACATGGAAAACCCGAAAGACTCCACCAAAAAAACTGCTAGAACTGATACATGAATTCAGCAATATTTATTCATAGGATATAAAATCAATGTACAGAAATCAATTTCATTTCTATACACCACTAATGAAGCAGCAGAAAGAGAAATCAAGGAATCTACCCATTTATAATTGCACCAAAAACCATAAGATTCCTATGAAGAAACCTAACAAAAGAGGTAAAAGAACTGTACACTGAAAACTATAGAAAGCTTATGAAAGAAATTGAAGAATACACAAAGAAATGGAAAACATTCCATGATCATGGATTGGAAGAACAAATATTGTTAAAATGTCTATACTAAGGACATTAGGAGCAATCTAATGGAACAGAATAGAGAACCCAGAAATGGGCCCTCAAATTAATAGCCAACAAATCTTTGACAAAGCAGGAAAGTGTATCCAATGTAAAAAAGACAGTCTCTTCAGCAAATGGTGCTGGAAAACTTGGACAGTGACATGCAGAAGAATGAAACTGGACCACTTTCTTAAACCATACACAAAAATAAGTTCAACATGAATGAAAGACCTAAATGTGAGACAGGATACCATTAAAATCGTAGGGGAGAAAACAGGTAGTAACCTCTTTGACCTCAGCTGCAGCAGCTTCTTACTAGACATGTCTCTGGAGGTACAGAAAATAAAAACAAAAATGAACTATTAGGACTTCATCAAGCTAAAAAGCTTCTGCACAGTGAAGGAAACAATCAACAAAATTGAAGTCAACGCATGGAATGGGAGAAGATATTTGCCAACGACATATTGGATAAAGGGTAAGTATATAAAATCTATAAAGAACTTACCAAACTCAATATCCACAAAACAAATAATCTAGTGAAGAAATGGACAGAAGACATAAATAAACACTTTTCCAAAGAAGACATCCAGATGGCTAACAGACACATGAAAATATGCTCAACATCACTCATCATCAGGGAAATACAAATCAAAACCACAATGAGATACCACTTCACAAATGACTAAAATGAACAACTCAGGAAACAATAAATGTTGGCAAGGATGCAGAGAAAGAGGAACTGTTTTGCACTGCTGGTGGGAATGCAAAGTGGTGCAGCCACTCTGGAAAACAGTGTGGAGTTCCCTCAGAAAGTTAAAGATAGAATTACCCTACAACCCAGCAATTGCATTACTATGTATTTATCTAATGGATACAACAATACTGATTCAAAGGGGTACATGCACCTCAATGTTTATAGCAACACTATCAACAATAGCCAAATTATGGAAGGAGTCCAAATGTACATCAACTGGTGAATGGATAAAGAAGGTGTATATACATACATACAATGGAATCCTACTTGGCAATCAAAAAGAATGAAATCTTGTTATTTGCAAAAATGAGGATGGAACTAGAGTGTGCTACGCTAAGTGAAATAAGTCAGTCAGAGAAAGACAAATATATGATTCAACTCATCTGGAACTTAAGAAACAACAACAGATGAACATGGGGGAAAGGGAAGGAAAAATGAGTTAAAAACAGAGGGAGGCAAACTGTAAGAGACTCTTAAATGCAGGGAACAAACTGAGGGTTGCTGGAAGGGAGGCGGGTAAGGGGATGGGCTAAATGGGTGATGGGCATTAAGGAGGGCATTTGTTGGGATGAGCACTGGATGTTATATGTAAATGATGAATCACTGGGTTCTACTCTTGAAACCAGTACCACAGTGTATGTTAACTAACTTGAATTTAAATTAATTAAGTTTAAAAAAAAGATCTGAAAAATCTAAGGCTAAGTTTGCACCACCCAAAAAAGTAATTATTCACCATATTTGGCTATCAAGCAGTTGAAATGTGGCCAGTCTGAAGCTGTTAATATAAAATTATTATTGGATCTCAAAGATTTATTATGAAAAAAAGGATATTGTATACTGTATTAATAATTTTTATTGATTGCTTATTGAAATGTTTTGGATATTTTAGATTAAATAAAATGTGATATTAAATTTTTAAAAAAGAGAAAATAAATGCCACTTTTTAAAAGAAACTCACTTTTGTCATTGGTTCAGTCTTCACAACTGTTCAACTCCCAGTCACTCCCACCAAGAGGGCCTATTCCAAACCTGGTGGCTCCTTATTCTCAGTACCTGAGGTCTACTTGAAAATCACTCTCCTGGAATTCCTAAGGAAACTTGTTCCTTCTTTGCCCCTTATTACCTGTGTGATATAGAGCAGCTCTCTAAACTTTTTAGGTTCATAGTTTGCTCATTTCTAAAACATAACTATATGGTCAATTAATCTTTGACAAAGCAGGAAAGAACATCCATGGGAAAAAGATAGATAGTTTCTTCAACAAGTGGTGTTGGGAAAACTGGACAGCAACATGCAAAATAATGAAACTGGACCACTTTCTTACACCATACACAAAAATAAATTCAAAATGGATTAAAGACCTAAATGTGAGACATAAAAATCCTAGAGGAGGACACAGGCAGTAACCTATTTGACATTGGCCATAGCAGCTTCTTTCCAGATATGTCTCTTGAAGCAAGGAAAACAAAAGCAAAAATAAACTATTAGGACTTCATCAAAATAAAAAGCTTCTGCATAGTGAAGGAAGTAATCAACAAAACTAAAAGGCCACCTGTGGAATGGGAGATAATATTTGCAAATTACATATATAATAAACAGTATCCAAAATATATAAAGAATTTGTAAAACTCAACACTGAAAAAACTGAATAATCCTATTTAAAAATGGGCAAAAGACATGAATAGAGAAGAGAAGACATACAGATGACCAACAGACACATGAAAAGATGCTTGACATCACTGGTTACCAGGGAAATACAAATCAAAACTACATTGATACATCACCTCACACCTGTCAGAATGACTAAAATCACATAATACAGTAACAGGTGTCAGCAAAGATGTGGAGAAAGAGTAGCCCTCTCGCACTGTTGGTGGGAATGCAAACTGTTGCAGGCACTCTGGAAAACAGTATGGAAGTTCCTCAAAGAGTATAAAAATGGAAATACTCTATGATCCAGCAACTGCACTACTAGACATTTACCCAAAGAATACAAAAACACTAATTCAAAGGAATACCTGCACCCCTGTGTTTATAGCAGCATTATCTACAATAGCCAAATTATGGAAACAGCACAAGTTCCTGCTGACTGATGAATGTATAAAGTAGGTGTGGTATATATATATATATATATATATATATATATATATATATAATGGAATATTACTCAGCCATCAAAAATAATGAACTCTTGTCATTTGTAGTGGCATGGATGGAGCTCGAGAGTATTATGCTAAGTGAAATCAGAGAAAGACAAATACCATATGATTTCATTCTTTTGTGGAATTGAAAAAACAAAACAAATGAGCAAAGGGAATAAAAGAGAGAGAGGTAACCAAGAAACAGACTCTTCTATAGAGAGCAAACTGATGGTTACCAGAGAGAGGTGCGTGAGTAGATGGGTTAAATAGGTGATGGGGGTTAAGGAATCCACTTGTGATGAGCACTGGTGTTGTATGGAAATGTTGAATCACCATATTTATTGTATACATGGGATTATTGTTACCTGTATATTAGCTAACTGAAATTTGAATAAAAATAAAAAAAATAAAACGAAGTCTAGAGGACCACTAACTTTTCTTTCAGATTTGATATTTCCTGATTCTGGCTTCTCACTTTTAAGGGGATGCAAGTCCTAAGGGGGATAATTATATCCACTGCATAAACAAATGTTGGTTGTACTGAAACAATTTGAGATTATGTCTTCTGCACACCCTTGGATTCTAGATAAGAGAGAAACCCTAAAATATGACTACCTCAACACACATTTTCACTTTAGTTTAAGGTCATTAACCAAATGTAAATCAACCAATATCCAAAATAAATGACATTTATGCATGTTTCATACTTTAATTTAAAAAGCTATCTTTAGGGAAAGCCATAGAATTGAGGCAGATTACACAGCAAATACGCACCTACTTGAGGATCCAGAAATAGCTCAGGAGCTTTCTTTCATAGTTTAGTCTGATGCTGTTTTATGTATATCCCTCTATTTCATTCCCATGTTGATTGCTTGCTGCCCTAACTTCAAATTTTTTTTTTCCAACGTTTATTTATTTTTGGGACAGAGAGAGACAGAGCATGAACGGGGGAGGGGCAGAGAGAGAGGGAGACACAGAATCAGAAACAGGCTCCAGGCTCTGAGCCATCAGCCCAGAGCCTGACGCGGGGCTCGAACTCACAGACCGCGAGATCGTGACCTGGCTGAAGTCGGACGCTTAACCGACTTGCTGGCCTAACTTCAAATAGATGTCTAGGTTCAAACCAGGTCTCATTTAATTTTGCTATGTCCCTAAGGCAATCTAATTGTATTTTCACAGATTCACGCTTTGGGTACTGAAATTTCAGACAATAATTTATATCATAAGAGATCACTATTATTAAGTGTTCTATGTTATAGGCAGGACACAGTGTACAGAAACACTATATTAGAAGGTTTCCTCACTGTTCATGATGATCAAAAAAGAGTTCAAAATGAGAATTAAATTCGTAATACATATCTAAAAAGAAGATAGGAAAGGATAAACAATTCTTTTCCCTTTTTATGTTCTATTGTTTTGAAATGAATTGAACTTGAGTAAGTGTAAAATAACAGAAATTAACCAAAAGCTTCAAGTGTTTGTAATACACTCATCTATTTTCCATAAACATCCTATGGATCACCAACACAATTCTTTAATTTGTTCTAGTCTTGAGAATGTACTTCTTTTATTCTGGGAAGGAGGTTTGCTGGACCTTTATGTTATCTGCATTCTGGGATTCTAATAAATTTGGCTGTGTGGGTAGACATGATATGTGTCATTCCAGAATGTTATTTTTTTTTTTAATTTTTTTTCAACGTTTATTCATTTTTGGGACAGAGAGAGACAGAGCACGAACGGAGGAGGGGCAGAGAGAGAGGGAGACACAGAATCGGAAACAGGCTCCAGGCTCTGAGCCATCCGCCCAGAGCCTGACGCGGGGCTCGAACTCACGGACCGCGAGATCGTGACCTGGCTGAAGTCAGACGCTTAACGGACTGCGCCACCCAGGCGCCCCAGAATGTTATTTTTTTTAAATCAAAAAAATTTTTTTCTTTCCAAGATTTTATGTAAATTCAAGTTAGTTAACATATAGTGTAGTGTTGGTTTCAGGCATAGAATCTAGTAATTCATCACTCACATGTAACACCCAGTGCTCATCCCAAGTGCCTCCTTAATGCCCATCACTCATTTAGCCCATCTCCCACCCATCTCCTCTCCATCAAACCTCAGTTTGTTCTCTATAGTAATAGTCTCTTATGGATTGCCTCCATTTTCACTTTTACCTTATTTTATTTTTCCTTTCCTTCCCATATTTTCATCTATTTTGTTTCTTAAATTCCACAAATGAGTGAAATCATATATTTGGCTTTCTCTGACTGACTTATTTTGCTTAGCATAATACACTCTAGTTCCATCTGTGTCATTGCAAATGGCAAGACTTCATTATTTTTGATGGCTGAGTAATATTCCATTGTGTTTGTATGTGTGTGTGTGTGTGTGTGTGTGTGTGTCTGCGCACGCGCATGTGTGTGTATGTGTATATATATGTATATATATACACACACACACATATATATATATATATATATATATATATATATATATATATATACACACATACTTTTACACTAAACATTCTTTGTCCATTCATGAGTCAATAGATATTTGGGCTCTTTCTGTAATTTGGCTGTTATCAGTAGTGCTGCTATAAACATTGGGGTGCATGTGCCCCTTTGAATCGTTATTTTTATATCCTCTGGATAAATACCTTGTAGTGCATTTGGTGAGTCTTGGGATAATTCTATCTTTTACTTTCTGAGGAACCCCTATATTGTTTTCCAGAGTAGCTGCACCACTTTGCATTCCCACCAACAGTGTAAGAGGGTTCCCGTTTTCCCACATCCTCACCAACATCTGTTGTCTGCTGAGTTGTTAATTTTAGCATGTATGTGTGTGTATTTGACCCTTTGGGTGCACATGCCACCTGAGTGCAGACTTACCAGCAGAGAAGCAGCAGGCAGAGCACATGATATGCCTCAAAAAGGACTGCAATCAACTCTTTACTCACATGGCATTGAACATATTTAAACATGAAGAATAATGACTATGTTTTTAGTGCAAAACCTCTGCTTCAGCTAACCTGTTATTCTGGAACTATGACAATGTCTACCTCCATTTCCCTTGTTTATGTAATTATTTTCTTACCTCCAAGAATTTTTGGCCTCTTCTTCTTGGCTTCTAATAACATCTTGAATCTTATTTTTAAATCTCTAAGCTCAGGAATCTCTACTCTAAATCAGATACTACATGCCACTCCTTTGTTAGAATTGTTGGTAAACTGTTATATTATAATTTTCATCAATTTTATTCATACATTGATGTGTCACTGAGCATTTTGCTTTTGTATCCACGTATGTGTGTATGTGTCTGTATACCTAAAAAGGTGGTAAACTTGCAGGGGAAGCAACTATAATTCCCACCTATGTGTAAAACCCCCTAATATTGGAACCTGGTATGGAGGAGGAACAGGGCAGGAATTTGTAATCCCCTTAAAAAGGATTCAGTTATTCATGATGTGGGTTTCCAGTTTATGCCTCAAACTTTCCAGAACCCCACACATAACCATTGATTCAACAGACATTTATTTAGTCCTTACTTTGGACCAAGCACTGCTGTGGATACTAGAGATATCACTGTAAACAAAATAGAAGCCTGTATGGAGTATATATTTTAGTGTGATATCACTAATACAGGCATCATTTTTTCTTTACCTATCTAAACATTCTCCTAATATTCCTAATATCTCTGGCCAAATGTATTAAATGCAGCAACTTAAGATTACTCAGTAATTATAGAATTCTGTGCTTAGTACTCTACATGTTACAAAAGTATAAAGCATGATCTTTATAATTAAAAACTTAACAATCAAGGGGAAAAACAAATACATGAATAAAAAGTTAAATAACCACAATTTAAAACTATATAAGATAGCAAAAAAATCATGATGATGATTTGAAATTGACTGTTAACACTTACTGAGCCCTTGCTAAGTGCCAGGCAAATTCTAAATTATTTATACACAGTATCATGGATCACTCACAAAAGTGCTTAGGAGGTTGATTGTGGTGCCTTTTTTTCTGTGTCACCTTAGGTGGAAGCTGGAAGGGCATTTCTCTAAACGCCCTTCGGGTATGTTCCCAGGTTACAGTGGGCCCAAGAGAAATTTGCACAGAGATTTTGAAGGTGGAAGCGAATCGGCAGACTCTCCTTTTTGAGTCAGTGTAGGGCACCAGATGGTACTGCAGCATCCTCATGTTGTGAATCTTCTAGCTCATCTTGTTGATCAGTAGCAGCACCAGGCTGACAATCCTGTCCCTTCCCCCCACCCCCCAGATCTTACTGGATCTTCCGCTTCAGTATTTCCAAACTCTGGAGCCAAGTACATTAGCAACTCTGTGACATACGGCACCAGGTTCTTCTGTAGGTCCTTTATGCCAGGTTAGAGGCTGTGAAAACTAGATTTGAGTTCTCCTTTAACTTTGTGGGTTCCACTTGTTTATCCTTACTCTCTCCCACTCTGTCCAGTGCAGCTTTCCTTTCTAACCACTGGCCTTGATAACCAGCAGTGACTTCAGGCACAACATCTGACCCAGGGGACAGGCTTTTCCATGGCCTTCCTCACAAACTCTCATCATTGTGTAAACTCTAATCCTTATAATAAATTCCTTATTCCATGTGGTTCTATTTCTCTGATCAAACCCTCGCTGATTCAAGTTTCAAATTCATTTTAAGCTGAATTCCTTAAGTACTATTTCTAATAATATTTCTATTATCTTGTACCATTAATTTACTTCTCTGTATTACTTGTAGGTTTTTATTTTATTTTATTTTTTTTGTATGAAATTTATTGTCAAATTGGTTTCCATACAACACCCAGTGCTCATCCCAAAAGGTGCCCTCCTCAATACCCATCACCCACCCTCTCCTCCCTCCCACCTCCCATCAACCCTCAGTTTGCTCTCAGTTCTCAACAGTCTCTTATGCTTTGGCTCTCTCCCACTCTAACCTCTTTTTTTTTTTTTTTTTTTTCCTTCCCCTCCCGCATGGGTTCCTGTTAAGTTTCTCAGGATCCACATAAGAGTGAAACCATATGGTATCTGTCTTTCTCTGTATGGCTTATTTCACTTAGCATCACACTCTCCAGTTCCATCCACGTTGCTACAAAAGGCCATATTTCATTTTTTCTCATTGCCACGTAGTATTCCATAGTGTATATAAACCACAATTTCTTTATCCATTCATCAGTTGATGGACATTTCGGCTCTTTCCATAATTTGGCTATTGTTGAGAGTGCTGCTATGAACATTGGGGTACAAGTGCCCCTATGCATCAGTACTCCTGTGTCCCTTGGATAAATTCCTAGCAGTGCTATTGCTGGGTCATAGGGTAGGTCTATTTTTAATTTTCTGAGGAACCTCCACACTGCTTTCCAGAGCGGCTGCACCAATTTGCATTCCCACCAACAGTGCAAGAGGGTTCCCGTTTCTCCACATCCTCTCCAGCATCTATAGTCTCCTGATTTGTTCATTTTGGCCAGTCTGACTGGCATGAGGTGATACCTGAGTGTGGTTTTGATTTGTATTTCCCTGATAAGGAGAGACGCTGAACATCTTTTCATGTGCCTGTTGGGCATCCGGATGTCTTCTTTAGAGAAGTGTCTATTCATGTTTTCTGCCCATTTCTTCACTGGGTTATTTGCTTTTCGGGTGTGGAGTTTGGTGAGCTCTTTATAGATTTTGGATACTAGCCCTTTGTCCGATATGTCATTTGCAAATATCTTTTCCCATTCCGTTGGTTGCCTTTTAGTTTTGTTGGTTGTTTCCTTTGCTGTGCAGAAGCTTTTTATCTTCATAAGGTCCCAGTAATTCACTTTTGCTTTTCATTCCCTTGCCTTTGGGGATGTGTCAAGTAAGAGATTGCTACGGCTGAGGTCAGAGAGGTCTTTTCCTGCTTTCTCCTCTAAGGTTTTGATGGTTTCCTGTCTCACATTCAGGTCCTTTATCCATTTTGAGTTTATTTTTGTGAATGGTGTGAGAAAGTGGTCTAGTTTCAACCTTCTGCATGTTGCTGTCCAGTTCTCCCAGCACCATTTGTTAAAGAGACTGTCTTTTTTCCATTGGATGTTCTTTCCTGCTTTGTCAAAGATGAGTTGGCCATACGTTTGTGGGTCTAGTTCTGGGGTTTCTATTCTATTCCATTGGTCTGTGTGTCTGTTTTTGTGCCAATACCATGCTGTCTTGATGATGACAGCTTTGTAGTAGAGGCTAAAGTCTGGGATTGTGATGCCTCCTGCTTTGGTCTTCTTCTTCAAAATTACTTTGGCTATTCGGGCCTTTTGTGGTTCCATATGAATTTTAGGATTGCTTGTTCTAGTTTCGAGAAGAATGCTGGTGCCATTTTGATTGGGATTGCATTGAATGTGTAGATAGCTTTGGGTAGTATAGACATTTTGACAATATTTATTCTTCCAATCCATGAGCAGGGAATGTCTTTCCATTTCTTTAAATCTTCTTCAATTACCTTCATAAGCTTTCTGTAGTTTTCAGCATACAGATCCTTTACATCTTTGGTTAGATTTATTCCTAGGTATTTTATGCTTCTTGGTGCAATTGTGAATGGGATCAGTTTCTTTATTTGTCTTTCTGTTGCTTCATTGTTAGTGTATAAGAATGCAACTGATTTCTGTACATTGATTTTGTATCCTGCAACTTTGCTGAATTCATGGATCAGTTCTAGCAGACTTTTGGTGGAGTCTATCGGATTTTCCATGTATAATATCATGTCATCTGCAAAAAGCGAAAGCTTGACTTCATCTTTGCCAATTTGGATGCCTTTGATTTCCTTTTGTTGTCTGATTGCTGATGCTAGAACTTCCAGCACTATGTTAAACAACAGCGGTGAGAGTGGGCATCCCTGTCGTGTTCCTGATCTCAGGGAAAAAGCTCTCAGTTTTTCCCCGTTGAGGATGATGTTAGCTGTGGGCTTTTCATAAATGGCTTTTATGATCTTTAAGTATGTTCCTTCTATCCCGACTTTCTCAAGGGTTTTTATTAAGAAAGGGTGCTGGATTTTGTCAAAGGCCTTTTCTGCATCGATTGACAGGATTATATGGTTCTTATCTTTTTTTTTTGTTAATGTGATGTATCACGTTGGTTGATTTGCGGATGTTGAACCAGCCCTGCATCCCAGGAATGAATCCCACTTGATCATGGTGAATAATTCTTTTTATATGCCGTTGAATTCGATTTGCTAGTATCTTATTGAGAATTTTGGCATCCATATTCATCAGGGATACTGGCCTGTAGTTCTCTTTTTTTACTGGGTCTCTGTCTGGTTTAGGAATCAACGTAATACTGGCTTCATAGAATGAGTCTGGACGTTTTCCTTCCCTTTCTATTTCTTGGAATAGCTTGAGAAGGATAGGTATTATCTCTGCTTGAAACGTCTGGTAGAACTCCCCTGGGAAGCCATCTGGTCCTGGACTCTTATTTGTTGGGAGATTTTTGATAACCGATTCAATTTCTTCGCTGGTGATGGGTCTGTTCAAGCTTTCTATTTCCTCCTGATTGAGTTTTGGAAGAGTGTGGGTGTTCAGGAATTTGTCCATTTCTTCCAGGTTGTCCAATTTGTTGGCATATAATTTTTCATAGTATTCCCTGATAATTGTTTGTATCTCTGAGGGATTGGTTGTAATCATTCCATTTTCATTCATGATTTTATCTATTTGGGTCATCTCCCTTTTCTTTTTGAGAGGCCTGGCTAGAGGGTTGTCAATTTTGTTTATTTTTTCAAAAAACCAACTCTTGGTTTCGTTGATCTGCTCTACAGTTTTTTTAGATTCTATATTGTTTATTTCTGCTCTGATCTTTATTATTTCTCTTCTTCTGCTGGGTTTAGGCTGCCTTTGCTGTTCTGCTTCTATTTCCTTTAGGTGTGCTGTTAGATTTTGTATTTGGGATTTTTCTTGTTTCTTGAGATAGGCCTGGATTGCAATGTATTTTCCTCTCAGGACTGCCTTCGCTGCGTCCCAAAGCGTTTGGATTGTTGTATTTTCATTTTCGTTTGTTTCCATATATTTTTTAATTTCTTCTCGAATTGCCTGGTTGACCCACTCATTCGTTAGTAGGGTGTTCTTTAACCTCCATGCTTTTGGAGGTTTTGCAGACTTTTTTCTGTGGTTGATTTCAAGCTTCATAGCATTGTGGTCTGAAAGTATGCATGGTATGATTTCAATTCTTGTAAACTTATGAAGGGCTGTTTTGTGACCCAGTATATGATCTATCTTGGAGAATGTTCCATGTGCACTCGAGAAGAAAGTATATTCTGTTGCTTTGGGATGCAGAGTTCTAAATAGATCTGTCAAGTCCATCTGATCCAATGTCTCATTCAGGGCCCTTGTTTCTTTATTGACCGTGTGTCTAGATGATCTATCCATTTCTGTAAGTGGGGTGTTAAAGTCCCCTGCAATTACCACATTCTTCTCAATAAGGTTGCTTGTGTTTATGAGTAATTGTTTTATATATTTGGGTGCTCCGGTATTCGGCGCATAGACATTTATAATTGTTAGCTCTTCCTGATGGATAGACCCTGTCACTATTATATAATGTCCTTCTTCATCTCTTGTTACAGCCTTTAATTTAAAGTCTAGTTTGTCTGATATAAGTATGGCTACTCCAGGTTTCTTTTGGCTTCCAGTAGCATGATAAATAGTTCTCCATCCCCTCACTCTCAATCTAAAGGTGTCCTTAGGTCTAGAATGAGTCTCTTGTAGACAGCAAATAGATGGGTCTTGTTTTTTTATCCATTCTGATACCCTATGTCTTTTGGTTGGCGCATTTAATCCATTTACATTCAGTGTTATTCTAGAAAGATATGGGTTTAGAGTCATTGTGATGTCTGTATGTTTTATGCTTGTAGTGATGTCTCTGGTACTTTGTCTCACAGGGTCCCCCTTAGGATCTCTTGTAGGGCTGGTTTAGTGGTGACAAATTCCTTCATTTTTTGTTTGTTTGGGAAGACCTTTATCTCTCCTTCTATTCTAAATGACAGACTTGCTGGATAAAGGATTCTCGGCTGCATATTTTTTGTGTCTAGCACCCTGAAAATCTCGTGCCAATTCTTTCTGGCCTGCCAAGTTTCAAAAGAGAGATCAGTCACGAGTCTTATAGATCTCCCTTTCTATGTGAGGGCACGTTTACCCCTTGCTGCTTTCAGAATTTTCTCTTTATTCTTGTATTTTGCCAGTTTCACTATGATATGTCGTGCAGAAGATCGATTCAAGTTACATCTGAAGGGAGTTCTCTGTGCCTCTTGGATTTCAATGCCTTTTTCCTTCCCCACTTCAGGGAAGTTCTCAGCTATTATTTCTTTAAGTACCCCTTCAGCACCTTTCCCTCTCTCTTCCTCCTCTGGGATACCAATGATGCGTATATTATTTCTTTTTAGTGTATCACTTAGTTCTCCTATTTTCCCCTCATACTCCTGGATTTTTTTATCTCTCTTTTTCTCAGCTTCCTCTTTTTCCATAACTTTATCTTCTAGTTCACCTATTCTCTCCTCTCCCTCTTCAATCCGAGCCGTGGTGGTTTCCATTTTGTTATGCATTTCGTTTAAAGCGTTTTTCAGCTCCTCGTGACTGTTCCTTAGTCCCTTGATCTCTGTAGCAAGAGATTCTCTGCTGTCAGCTATACTGTTTTCAAGCCCAGCGATTAATTTTATGACTATGATTCTAAATTCACTTTCTGTTATATTATTTAAATCATTTTTGATCAGCTCATTAGCTGTTGTTATTTCCTGGAGATTCTTCTGAGGGGAATTCTTCCGCTTGGTCATTTTGGATAGTCCCTGGCGTGGTGAGGACCTGCAGGGCACTTCCCCTGTGCTGTGGTGTATAACTGGAGTTGGTGGGCGGAGCCGCAGTCAGACCTGATGTCTGCCCCCAGCCCACCGCTGGGGCCACAGTCAGACTGGTGCGTGCCTTCTCTTCCCCTCTCCTAGGGGCGGGATTCACTGTGGGGTAGGGTGGCCCGTCTGGGCTACTTGCACACTGCCAGGCTTGTGATGCTGGGGATCTGGCGTCTTAGCTGGGGTGGGTAGGCAAGGTGCACAGGGGCAGGAGGGTCAGGCTTAGCTTGCTTCTCCTTAGGTGATCCACTTCAGGAGGGGCCCTGTGGCAGCAGGAGGGAGTCAGATCCGCTGCCGGAGGTATGGCTCCGCAGAAGCGCAGAGTTGGGTGTTTGCGCGGAGCGAGCAAGTTCCCTGGCGGGAACTGGTTCTCTTTGGGATTTTGGCTGGGTGATGGGCGGAGGAGATGGCGCTGGCGAGCGCCTTTGTTCCCCACCAAACTGAGCTCTGTCATCAGGTGGCTCAGCAGCTCTCCTTCCCTTTGTCCTCCAGCCTTCCCGCTTTCTGAGCAGAGCTGTTAACTTATGACCTCCCAGCCGCTAAGTCGCGCTTGCTGTCGGAACACAGTCCGTCAGGCCCCTCCGCATTTTGCAAGCCAGACTCGAGGGCTCTGCTTGGCCGGCGAGCCGCCCCTCCGCCCCGGCTCCCTCCAGCCAGTCCGTGGAGCGCGCACCACCTCGCCGCCCTTCCTACCCTCTTCCGTGGGCCTCTCGTCAGCGCTTGGCTCCGGCGACTCCGTTCTGCTAATCCTCTGGTGGTTTTCTGGGTTATTTAGGCAGGTGTAGGTGGAATCTAAGTGATCAGTAGGACGCACGGTGAGCCCAGCGTCCTCCTACGCCGCCTTCTTCCCTCTCCCAAAAGCTCTAGAGGCCTGTAGGTTTTTAATCTTAAATAGTTAGGACTATCTTGTTATCCCTGTAAGTTATAAATAGAAGATATTAATTATACTTTGAAATAATTTCAATGTTTTTCATTGTTCTAAACATAGGAAGAATAAATAATTATTAATTTTCATAAGTAAACTAGGCCCTACTCAATAATAACTAATATGGAAATGAATATATTATTCCTTATAAAAGACCTGGCTAGAGTGAAACACTAGACAGGGCTTGAGTGTATTAGAGTGTCAGAGAATAAAATAAGAAACCAAAGAACTGGAAAGAAAAAAAGAAAACAAAATGAAACAGCAAGATAAAGATGAAAAGAAATTGTCCCCAAATCTGGAATTAGATCTAATGAGATTAGAGTTCTGCATTGGTCTTCCTCCCCTCATGTTTCTGACAGCAGTCATCTTATGCCATCATCTCTATTCTTTATCCTGATCAACTCATGACCCTTTGTATTATTCTTCACCAACTTAACTCTACCTCAGATCAAACACACATATACACACAATTACATTCAGTGGGATTTTAAAGTTTAGGGAAAATAAAAAGCTATTAATAGAGTGGTAATTCTCCTTTGTCTCTACTTCTGACACCTTTATATATTAATAACTTTTAATATATTTGTCCCTAAAGTTGTATATCAGTTTGTGGAGGACTTTAGGGACAAGCTCTTCAAAATAAAATTGCACAGTTGTCAAGCTTTGTATACTCCACCGACTCAGCCCCCCAAAATGCAAGTTTACGCCAGTGAAGATAAAGAATTTTTCAAAAATCGCTAAGTCAGAATGATTTGGGGTCGAGTAGGTCTAGATTAAATGGATCAATAAAACATGAAAGCAGAGAAACTTCTTTCTTAGCACTTATGTAGAATCAGTATGTTAAAAATAGAAAAGCAACACCCATTCTAGATTTAAAGAGAAGGAATAACAAGAAGGGGATGGATGAGGAGAGTCAGAGTTAGAGGAATAGGGAAAACACAGCTATGAGCAGTCAGACTAGTAAATCATGTTCATTTATTCATATATGTAAAATGCTTCATTCATCCTAAGTACCATCATGGGTTGAGGCTACTAATCAAAATAAAATTCATGCAAATATATGTACATGATTTGCAGATGAGCCATGGCCTCCAGGTTTCTGGAAAGTTGCCAGTATTGTCCTTGATAAAGCAAAGTTTAGGCCTCTCCAAAGCTCTGAAATTGTCTCTTCTTTGTTAGAAATGCAGAGCTCTCGAAGAGTGGTAAGGGGAGACAGTGAAGTAGGAATGAGGGATGTTAACCCAGCCACAATCTTTCAAAGAAGTATGCACCCAGATATTCTTTATACCACAGAAGAGTTCTGAGCTCCGGAATATTTATGGAAAAAGATCACATTCAAAACAAAATCAGTGTGAAAGAGTATGTTATTAAACTAGGTTTTTAAATTATATCTGCTTAGAGAATGTGATTTTTAGAATTTCTAAGTATAAAAACAATTTTATGATTTAAAATTTATCTCATCCATTCTTTGGGATAATGTTAGTTAGAACTGGGATTTTTTGCTCAAATGAAGGGCAGGTGCTACACAGCAATGATTGTGTGTCATTGGTTCCATATTGTTCTAGATTATTTGGAGATCTTGAAGGTGGTGATACTGTCTTAGAGAAATAGCGTAGTATATTTCTCAGGGAGAATATAAAGTAACTAAGTAGGAGTTAAGAGGAAGGAATTAATAAAGTTTGTAAAAAACTCTAAAAAGTTCATGAGTATAGGGTATATTTTTCATTCAACCCTTCATTCGTCCATCAAGTATTATTAAATACTTATTGAGGTATGGTGCTAGGAATATAGCGATAAAATGAGACAGTTATTACCTTAAAAGTATTAAAAGTGTATGCCTGGGTGACTCAGTAGGTTAAATGGCTAACTTCAGCTCAGGTCATGATCTTATGGTTCATGGGTTTGAGCCCCCACATTGGGCTCTATCCTGACAGCTCAGAGCCTGGAGCCTGCTTCAGATTCTGTGTTTCTTTTTCTCTCTCTGCCTCTCCCCTGCTTGCACTTTGTCTCTCTCTCTCTCCCTCTCAAAAATAAATAATAATTAAAAAAAATTTTTAAATAAAGTACTAAAAGTCTAGCAGAAAAGATAAGCAAATTGTAGGGGCATGCAGTGAAAGCCATAACAAGGGCACAGGGTGCCTGTAGCTCTTCAAAGGAAAGAGCAAATCCTTTTACATGATCTCCAAAGATGGCTACTATCATTTTCTTCCTTCCTTGCATATATATATACTTGGTGTTCCATCCTTCAAGAGGTGGAGTATCTTTTCCCCTCCTGCAGTCATTTACTCAGCAGCAATCAGTTTGGAGGCTTGAACTAGTCAGGATTTTCCAGAGAAACATAATGAATAGGAGACATATATCTATATCTATATCTGTATCTATATCTATATCTATATCTATATCTATATCTATATCTATATCTATGTCTATATCTATAGTCAGGGTTTTCCAGAGAAACATAATGAATAGGAGACATATATATATACATACATATATATATATATATATATATATATATATACATATATGTATATATATATATGTATATATATAGACAGATAGATAGATAGATATAGATATAGATATAGATATAGATATAGATATAGATATAGATAGATATAAAATAAGTCTTTTGGTCACATATGTCACTAAAAGATTTATTTATTTTAAAGGACACTTGAAGAATGCCACTTAGAGGAAGCCTGAAGAATGAGAAAGATCCAGTTTGACAGAGACTGAAATGAGTACTTCAGACAAAGGAATGGCAAATGCAAAGGTCCTCAGGTGGAAAAACTTGGCAAAAACAATGGGAAAATGTCTGTGTTGCTTGAGCAGAGTAACCAGTCTCACTAAAGAGATTTATTATAGGGAATTGGCTTATGTGAACAGGGTGTCTGCAAGTCTCAAGATCTGCATGGTGAATCAGCAAGCTAGAGACTCAGGAGAGCTAATAATTTAGTTTCAGTATGAAGATCAGTAGGTTCAAGACCCAAGGAGAGCTGATGTTTCAGTTTGAGTCTGAAAGCAGGAAAAAAAAAAGTTGATGTCCCATTTGAAAGGCAGTCAGGCAGGGAGAATCTGTTCTTACTCATGAGAGAGTCAGACTTTTTGTTCTATTCTGAGGACTTTTAACTGATTGGATGAGGCCCATTCACATTAGGAAGGGTAATCTGCTTTACTCAGTTAAGTGTTAATCTCATCTGAAAATACATTCACAAAAACACCCGGAATAATGTTTGATCAAATTTCTAGGTATCCTGTGGCCCGTTCAAGTTGACACATAAAATTAACCATCACACCTCCCTTTAAATTTGTTACTTGCTTTGGCCAACAGAAAGTGTCATGATGCCAATCCATTCTGGGTCTAGATTTTAAGAGACTCGGTATGTTTCATGTTCTCTCTTGAAACAGCTGCCCCATAGCATAGAACTAGCCTGAAACCTTCTGCTGTGAGAAGGCTCTTGCTAATCACACTGAATGGCCATCTGAAACGGGGCCAAATCACTAGACATTTGAGTAAGGCTTTATTTGTCTGGTTAGCCCCAGGCCAGCCATCAGGCCTCCAAGCTGATTGCTGCTGAGTGAATGACTGCACATTCAGCAAAGAACCACCCAGCTGAGCCTAATAAAATCAAGACACTTGAGAAGTAATGAATTTTAGTTGTTTTAAGCCACTGAGGTGCAGCAATAGGCAACCAATGCAGGACTGAAGACTACTAGTTAGCAAAAGTTT
This sequence comes from Herpailurus yagouaroundi, assembly GCF_014898765.1. NCBI lineage: Eukaryota > Metazoa > Chordata > Mammalia > Carnivora > Felidae > Herpailurus > Herpailurus yagouaroundi. The sequence continues at coordinate 27,001,267 of NW_024412403.1, forward strand.
CCCAAAGAAGATCATATTTAAATTAAGTGTAAAGACTGGGTTGGAATTGTTTGGACAAGCAAAGAGAACAAATAGAGTGAATAGTATGTTCCAAAGGCACACACACAAGAGTGAACACGGTATTTTGAGAACTGCAAGTCATTTGGTGTTGGTGAAGTACTCTACTTATTCCCTTCAATAATTACAGAGCTTTCCATGTGTGTAGGACTCTATTTTAGGTTTTAGGGACTCAACAGAGAGCAAGTTTGTTTCCAATTTTGTGGAGCTTATATACAACTGGGGGTGAGAGATAATGGTAAACTAACAAATAAGATTACATCAAAGAATAGTGAATGTAATAAAGGAATAACAAGGATACAGGGAGAACTGTGTGTGCACGTGTGTGTGTGTGTGTGTGTGTGTGTGTGTGTGTGAGTTACTTATTTTAATAGGGTAGTCACAGAGGTCTTTTGGGAAGGTGACTCAACCCATGATTTGAAAAATGAGGAAAGAACCAGTCTGACAAAGAGTAGGAAAATGAGCATTCTGGATAAAGGAGTGGTAAGTGTAAAGGCTTTCAGGTAGAAGACCCTGTCAAGTTCAAAGAATTGAGAGAATGTCAATGTTGTCTGACTAGAGTAACCAAAGAGAAGAGTGTCAAGGTGACATGAGAGAGGAAAGAGAGGCTTGTTTATGTAATTTCTTTTAGGGCTTGAGAAAGAGTCTGGCTTTTGTTCTAAAGGCTATTAGAAATAAAGGGAGTGTATTAAGGTTCTATAGCTGCTATAATAAATTATCACAAATGAATTCTTAAAAGAGTACACATTCGTTATCTTAACAGTTCTTGAGATCTGAAGTCTGAAACAAGCTTCACTGGGGTAAAATCAAAATATCTGGGGAAGGCTGTGATCCGTTTTGGAGTCTCTTTGGGAGAATCTGTTTCCTTGACTTTTCCAGCTTCCAGAGGCCACCTGTATTTCTTGCCTATAGCTGCTTCTTCCACCTTCAAAGTCAGTAGGGTAGCACCTTCAAATATCTCTCTGACTCTGACTCTTCTTTCTCCCACATGTGATTACACTGGGCCCACTCAGATAACGCAGGAGAATCTCCTCATCTCAAGGTCAGCTGATTAGCAAGCTTAATCCCATCTATAAGGTAAACATCTTGAAAGGATTTTTTTAATGCATTACTTCCACACTGTCCTTATTTAATTGTGGACTTGCTGCTACAACTAATTAAATAAAATTTGCCTTTAAATGTGATATTTCTTACATATCTTGTTTATTCAATTCTAACCCGGTAAGAAGTAAGTATTTAGTTATGCAGTTATACAAATAGCCGTATCATACAATGAGCAAATAAACTCAGTAAAGGCATTTTGAACGCCTTTGGACATTGTACTGAACAATTTTCTAGACAAAACTGTAGGTACTATTATTATACAATACATTTGTGTTATTATCCTACACATACCCTATATAAGGTTATAATCTATATTAAGACTTTTTGTAGACTATCTTTCTTGAATTCTTAGTGGTCACTTAGAAGTTACAATGATAAAAATGTTCATTCCAGTTTGTACAAATTTATTTCTAAAATGAAGGTTAGATGTAAGTGAAAAGAAAAAAAAAAAGGGTTTTTTTCTGTATAACCACCAGAATTTGGAACATATAAACAATGCCATCCAATTTTTAATGAAAAAATACCAATTAGACCTCCCTTACCAGTTTTATTTAGTCTTGCTTAATTAATGTTTGTCACATCAGAACTTGAGTTGGCAGTCTGCTTGTAGGAAGTCATCAGCTCCTGGTCCAAAGGTGTTTCGGAAATCCTGATGGAGTTCTCTGACACTCTCTGGCAGCTATCTGCTTGTACACTGGGAATACTGTAAACATAAATCTATTCATTTCAGTACCAAGTGTTAATGAAAACTAATGTAATCTTTTACTGAGACAATCATCCTTTTGAAGCTTTTTCTAAAAAAACAAAAACAAAAACAAAAAAAAACCCCAGCAACAACAGCAACCAGAGTTTCTTTTCTACAGTTTGTATAGAATGTCCTTTAGGCAAGCATGTGTATGGAGGTGGGTAGCATGGACCACTTGATGATGATAAGACTGAATAGTATTTATTAATTTTGTAACAGTCACAAAACTGTGAGAACTGAGAACATTGGAAATGCCTGTTTGGGCATCACTCACAATTCCTTAGAATCAAGAGAATGATTACCCTGAGTATGCAAGCATATTATGAACACTGACAGCATTGAAAAATCTTCAGAGCCTCTGAGCCATCTAGCAAAATGTGTGTTATATGTGCCACCAGCTGAGAAGGGGTATTATAAATGTAGAAACAAAATATTTAAAGAATCAATTTGTTCTAGTAACCTGTGCCAGGCTTTGCAGAAGAACATGAGAATGCTTCAATCCATCCTGAAAGCATATATGATTGTGGAAACATGTTCATATTAATAATATCTTACTTGTACATAATTGACCCAGACACGGCTCAGCTTCTCTTTTGCTTTGACAGCTCTTCCTGTACTGTTAGTTTGACAAATAGAGTGGCTCTCTCTCGCACAATGGTGTTGAGCTAATTAACATATAGAGAATACCAAACCTACCTAATTATTTCTAGCCACTTCTCTTTTAGAAAGTGAAAAAAAATGTTATTCCACAAGAGAGTGGGGGCTTAAAAGACATCCAAACAGTTTTATAATTTTCAGCTTGGCAAAGGCAATATCAAAAAGATTAATGAGAGGACTTTGACCATTATATGAAAATATGAGCATAAAAATTATTACAGTCTTGATTACTATTAATCAGAGTGACAATATATTAAAATAACATAGCAGAAGATAACTTAATAAGTAGCTTTAGTTCTTTCAGAAGTGAGAAACTTTTATTGTTTATTATCAAATTTTTTAAAACTATGATGAGAAAACAAGATCTCAGGTGAGAGAATTCTGTTAAGGAAGCTGCTACCTGGATAGAATACGGAGAATAATTTATTATCTTTTAAAGAAAAGATTAAATCCTTCAAGACCAATTTTGAATTAACAGTCTTCTATTTTTTATCATAACAAATCTTTATCTAATGATTTGGATGTAAGTCTAAATAAAACTGAGCTGGCCAGGTGCCCCCAGAATTTTATTCTTATGATGAGAACTTTTACTTTATGATGAGAAGATTTACTTTCTTTGCAACTTTCAAATGTGCAATACAGTATTACTAACTATAGTTGCCGTGTTGTACTTTACATCATGTACATTACATGACTTAATTATTTTATAACTGGAAGATTGTACCTTTTGACTCCTTCACCCATTCAAAAAGATTTTTGCACCTCTATGTTTATTGCAGCATTATTTTCAATAGCCAAAATATGAAAGCAACCCAAATGTCCACAGATAGATGAATGGATTAAGAAAATGTCCATGATGGAATATTACAGCCATAAAAAAGAATAAACTCTTGCCATTTGCAATAATATGGATGAACTTTGAAGTTATTATGCTAAGTGAAATAAGTCAGACAGAGAAAGAGACCATACTATTTCACTTATATGTGTGAAACAACCCCCCCCCCGCCCACACACACCCCAAACCCAAACAGACACCTAATACAAAGGACAAAAGGGTTGCCAAAAGGGAAGTAGGTGGGGAGTGGGAAAAATAGATGGTAGAGATTAAGAGGTACAAACTTCCAGTTATAAAATAAATCACTAAGATAAAAAGTAAAGCATAGGGAATATAATCAATAATATTGTAATAACATTGTATGGTGACAGAAGGTGACTACACTTATCATGGTGAGCACTGAATAATATATAGAATTGTCAAATCACTATGCTGTACACCTAAAACTAAAACAATAAAAGTAAACTTAAATTTGAGGGCATTAAAAAACAACAACTCAGAGATACAGAGAATACGTTGGTGGTTACCAGAGGCTAGGAGTCAGGGGTGGGCAAAAAAAGCTTTTTTGATTCCAAGATCACCATTCATTTTACTGTGATGCATTGTCTAGTAAGCGGTTATGTGGCATTCCGGTGGCTGCTAAGTTCCAAGGTTGCTGTGTAACCACCATGGCCCAGTGTAAACCCTGGGAGAATAATACTCATTCTCCTTTTAGGTTTCTAGAATAGAGTTTCTCTGGTTTTCATTTCCTTTTAGATAAATCACATTATTTTTGATACTCTTGCATTGTTTCCACTAGAATGCTTCAGTCCCAGCACTGATTTATTCCCATCAACGTGGCAAGAAAAAGTAGATCACAAAGGTTAAGAAAGTTTTACATGTAAAATGAGTTACTGAAAAGTTTTCCTAACAAGAAGGGGAAATTTGTTTCAAACTTACATCATTTTTTAAATTTAATATGCTCTATTAATGAAGTTAAAGTTTTTAAATAATTTAAATTCTGTCAAAATGTATATAATTCAGTCCTGATTTGGTTTGGGGGATAGACTTAATTTAATTATAATTGATGTAGACTTTGACTTGTGTGGGTTTTTCTTTCCTTCTTTTTTTGTTTTGTTTGCTTTTTGGGAAGCATGACTTTACTTAAAAGATGCAACTATTATTCAGTTGTTTTTTAATTTTATTTTTCATTTTTTAAAATACATCCAAATCAGTTAGCATATAGTGCAACAATGATTTCAGGAGTAGATTCCTTAATGCCCCTTACCCATTTAGCCAATCCCCCCTCCCACAACCCTCCCGTACCCTCAGTTTGTTCTCCATATTTAGGAGGCTCTTCTGTTTTGTCTCCTTCCCTGTTTTTATATTATTTTTATTTCCCTTCCCTTATGTTAATCTGTTTTGTCTCTTAAAGTCCTCATATGAATGAATTCATATGATTTTTGTCTTTCTGTGACTAATTTCACTTAGCATAATACCCTCCAGTTCCATCCACGTAGTTGCAAATGACAAGGTTTCATTCTTTTTGATTGTCAAGTAGTACTCCATTGTGTGTGTGTGTGTATATATATATATATATATATATATATATATACATACATATATATATATATATATATATATACATACATATATATATCACATCTTCTTCTTTATCCATTCATCCATCGATGGACATTGGGGCTCTTTCCATACTTTGGCTATTGTTGATAGTGCTGCTATGAACATGGGGGTGCATGTGTTCCTTTGAAACAGCACACCTGTATCCCTTGGATAAATGCCTAGTAGTATAATTGCTGGGTCGTAGGGTAGTTCTATTTTTAGTTTTTTGAGGAACCTCCATACTGTTTTCCAGAGTGGCTGCACCAGCTTGCATTCCCATATTATTCAGTTTTGAAGTGTGTTTAAAACTCTAAAAGCTTTAGGGGCGCCTGGGTGGCGCAGTAGGTTGAGCGTCCGACTTCAGCCAGGTCACGATCTCGCAGTCCGTGAGTTCGAGCCCCGCGTCAGGCTCTGGGCTGATGGCTCAGAGCCTGGAGCCTGTTTCTGATTCTGTGTCTCCCTCTCTCTCTGCTCCTCCCCCGTTCATGCTCTGTCTCTCTCTGTCCCAAAAATAAATAAACGTTGAAAAAAAAATTTATATAAAAAAAAAAAAACTCTAAAAGCTTTAGAATATTAGCAGTTGATTTCATTTCACAGTGAATGAACAAATGTGAATTTCACAGTTACTTAGATGTTTAGGGCTTATTTTCTGGCTAGGATATTAGTGGTGAGTTGAATGTTTGTCCTATATAGTTAATTCTTTCCTAACTCTTATATTTTCAGTATATCGTCTCATTAAAATAGTGTCACTTTGCAATAGTAGAAAGTGCTAATTCCTCAGTATGAATTGTGATGATGTTCTTGTGTTAATACCCTACCTTACTTTCAGGCACCAATAAAGAAGTCATGCACATGTATTCACTACTGAAATGTAGCATACATCTAAACCCAAAAGCAAGTTTTATTTTTCTTTTCTTTTTTTTTTTTTTTTGCAAGTTTTATTTTTCTTAACCTTCAACCTCTGAATGAGAAAGGTGGAAAAAAAGAGGTATTTTTCCGTAGCAGAGTATGCTCCAGAAACAAATATGCTACATCTGTTTTAGCTGGCATGGACGGGGCCCTGCAGGGTAATGCATTGCTTTAGATTTCAAAACTGACTGTCTTCAGACTGGTAATCCTCCATGTTGCAAAGCAGCGATCTCCACATGCAGAGATTTTATTTTCCAGCGACATTTACTTGGGATTTTTCACTGGGTGAACTGAGCTTGCCAGTTTATGAACTCTATTGAAGCAATTATCTCCCTAACTCAGAAGGAGCCGTTGGAATTCCTCATGTCAGTACCACGCAGCCAGCAGATTCCCTCACCACAGACCAACACAGAAGGCATTTTTTATGGTTTATTTGGAAGGCATTTTTATGCTAAATCCCATTTTTCAATACTTTGCAACTTCTTCAAAAGCTTTCATTAGCCTTAATGTGGAGTTAAGAGCAATTTATCCATTCTTTGAGAGATTGATGTACGAGAGAAAGTGTGCCTAGGGTATTTGGTGATGGGATAATATCAAATTAGGCCATGATAAGATACAGTCAAAGCCCAGCATTTGAAATTGAAGAACCATATGAAAGTATTAAATTCAGATATTTAGATGCTGAACAACACACAGGGAATATTTTACATTTACAAAGGATCTTCTTCTTAACCCCCCCTTTCCTTATATCATCTACTCCCCAAATACAAACATGCACACATTCTTTTGAAGTATGTGAAGGTGAAATCATAGCAGGCATGCCCCACAGTCTGTGCCTGTGGGCATGATTTTAAACAGAAGCCTTGAGGGGGTTTATTTCTGTTAAAATGCATAGACAGGACCATGTTTTTTTTTTTTGTTTTTTTTGTTTTAAATTTGCAGCACAAAAATTCAATAAAAGCAGAGTCAGTACGTGTTTATATGTATGTACAAACATATTCAGGAGTGTAAAATATAAATATATAATATATTTATGCTACTGGCAGAGATGGGCAATTAAACAATGTGCAATTGGGTGTGTAAAAACTCAGGTCCAGTCAACAGATGTGAGTGTATTTGAGGGTAAAGCTGCCAACTCGTGCTATAACACAATATGCTTATCCTCAGAAAATTCATCTTACATGAAAGAAACAAAAGAAAAGTGTGTTTTCTTTGTTCTATTTCAAAAGGAGATTGGTTTTTGCTATTGTTTTCCTTGCAGAAGAAAAAGCAATAATGATCTAATTGCCAGAAAACATGCATACAACATGAGACTTGGGAATCTGAGTTCCTGAAAGCCATATCCAGAGATTTTCTCAAATACCTTTATTTTCTGAGTGTCTTTCCCCAAGGGAACAAAATAGTTCTATAGCCTTTATCTCATTAATCCTCACATGATCATTGTTAGAGAGTCAGGCAGGCAAGGACTTTTGTAGATTCCACTAGTGAAACAGACAGACAATGGCTGCTAGAGAGACTTGATTGAAATTATAGAACAAGTCGGGGGCACAGCTGGTGAAAAGATCTGGGTCTGCTGTTTGCCAGAGCTTTCTTTTACCCGACAGAACATATTGCCTAAAGCTGAGAATCCCACAGTGTCCTTGATTACGTATTTTCAAATTATAGTTCACTTTAGAGATTCCTATTAAAAATCAGATATGGCAGCCGGCCTGGAAATCATTTAGAAAACCCCAGGTTTCAAGCAAGTGGGAGATTCAAGAAGAGCCGGAGGGATGGAATATCTACAACGTAGATGGGGATGGAATGTCTAAATGGCTATCTACTGTCTCTTGCAACATGGAGAGCATCATGCTAGGTGCTATGCTGGTAATCAAAAAAATACAGAAGTTATTCCCTAGCATGCATGTATGTGTATATGTATGTATTTACTTTTAAAAGTGGCTTCTTGTGAAGGTTTCTACTTTTAAGATGCTGGAGAAGGCAGATTAAGAATAGCAAGAAATATAGCAATTTTAGAAGCCCAAAGGGAACTTGAAATGAACTCCCTCATAAAGTGGAGGGAAGGGCTTCTCTCCCGGGAGAAATTCAGGAGGCTCCCTCTTGTCTCACTAGGATTTTTTAAGACATAGTCTAGTAGGGATAGACTTTTCCCTCATGAATTATTGATACTCTAAAGCAGTTTTAATTGTTTTTCCTTTCAGTGCTATATAGAGAAACCCAGTAATGATTCTTACTGCAATATTAGCATATATTTTAAGCGTGCCATAATACCAAGGGAAAGCATCTAATTTTCCTGAAACAATATGCTTCTTTAACTTCGAGAAATATGATTTAAATTAGTAATAAAGATGAGAAGTAATCTAACTTAGGTTATGAAATTGCTTTCTGTGATGAAATATTCTGTAGGAAAATAAGAAAAAAATACATTTATGTAAGATTTAATTTAATCATTGAAAAACATGATTAAACATTGAAATATGGGATTTGAGGTAAACGATAAATTTCACTACAATATGACAGTCTCTTTGTCACAAATAAAAAAATTAAGGAAAAACAGAATATATAAATATTTGAAACACTAAATACTTGTTAAATATTTAGTAAATTTATTAATTAATATTTATGTAATGTTATTTATTAATTTTATTAAAATGAATATTATATTAAATATTTTTATATTTATTTAGCTAATACTATTTTCCTAATAGGAACAGAGCTTAAAAACATATAAGGTAAACATTCTTTAATAAAGCAGTTTTCAAACTTATGACCTTAAGACCCATTTTAAGTTGTTAAAAACTATTAAAAACTATTGAGGACCCCAAAGTACATTTATGTGGGCAAACCCGTTAATATTTACTATATTAGAAATTAAAACTGAGAAAATTTTGAAATGTTTGCTGATTTATTAAAATAAAAATAATGAACATTGCATGTTGACATGAATACAATTTTGGGGAAAAGTGTGTGTGTGTGTGTTTTTTTTACAAAAGTACATGTTATCGAGGAGAGTGATATTGCTTTACATTTTGTAAATATCTTTATTGTCTAGCTTAATTGTCTGGCTGTATTTGCATACCTGCTTTTGCCTTCAATCTGTTCTGAAGTCACACACAATGCAGCCTCTGGAAAACTACTGCAAACTTGTGACAGAATGAGGGTGAAAAAGACAAAGAACATGTTGATATTACTATGGAATGAGTTTTGACCTTGTGGATTCTGGCAAAGGCCTCATGGATCCTTAGATAACACTTTGAGATCAGCTGAAGATAAAAGCTCCAGAATGGGGTGTTTCTATTTCTGGTGCTATCATCAGCCAGAATTTTCTCTTTGGGCTGAATGTTCTTATCTGCAAAATGAAGCTGTTAGATCAGATTACCTCTCAGGTCACTTCTATACTCCCATCGTCCTCAAAAAATTGTTTTCATCATCATGTTAATCCATATCCACAAATATATTTTTTTTGTGTGAGATTATAGTTTTGATTAAGGTGAAAAAAAGAAGCTTATAAGTAAATACTGATCTGTTAAATACTAGTCATTATTTCTATGTGGGTGCTTATTTGGAATCTGCTGTAGATGCAGCTTGTTTAATTGAAGAAGTGAAAACAAATGGCAGATCTCTACCTCATTTAGCCACTGAGGTAATCCTCAGGAAGTAGATGATTCTCACTCTCCCCATACTTGTGTCCTGAATATGAGAGCCCTCTCTGGAATTAAATATGTTTGCACACAAATCCCAGCTCTCCTATTTAGTAGTTGTGTGATATTGGTCAAGGAACATAACTTCTCTAAGCTTCATGATTGCCAATTGTTAAAAGCTGATATAATAGCTGGTGGGAATGCAAAATAGTATAGCCACTTTGAAAGATAGTTGGAGATGTCTTAACAAAACTAAATATTCCCTTACTATATGACCCAGCAATCACACTCCTTGGTAGTCGAAAACGTGTCCACACAAAAATCTGCACATGGATGTTTATATCAGCTTTATTCATAATCGTCAGAACTTAAAGCAACCAACATGGCCTTCAGTAGGTGAATGGATAAACAAACTGTAGTACATCTAGGCAATGAAATATTACTGCACAAGCCATGAAAAGACAGGGAACGACAATAAATGCATATTACTAAGCGATAGAAGAAAAAGGTGACATACTGTAGTTCCACTTATATCACATTCTGGAAAAGGCAAAGCTATGGAGACCATAGAAAGATCAGAGGTTGCTGGAGGTTGGGAGAAGTGAGGGATAAATAGGGGAAGCGCAGAGAATTTTTTGGGCAGTGGAAATATTCTGTATGGTACTATGACGATGGATACATGTATCCAAACCCACAGAGTGTACAACAGGAAGAGTGAACCATAATGTAAACAATGGACTTTGAGTGATTATGGTGTGTCAATGAGACTCATCAGTTGTAACAAATGTGCTGCTCTGGTAGAGGATGTTGATCAAAGGGGAGGCTACGCAGGGTGGAGGTAGGAGGAATATGGAAAATCTCTGGATCTTCCTCTCAATTTTGCAGTGAGCCTAAAAGTACTCTAAAAAATAAAGTCTTAGTACATCTTTTTTAACTCAAAAAGATAGTAATAGTCCCATTTTATATGATTTTTATAAGAATTACATGAGAGAACCCACATAAAACACTTAGCATAACATAGCACTCAACAATTACAATGCTATTGTCACAAAATTTTCCCCCTACCTATTCTTTGTTGCTATTGTTTAGTGTATTATTATTATTTTCCATTTCAGTGCTTCAGTTAACTTTTTTTCAACCATAATTATATTCAATGTAGTAAACCTTTACCACAAAACAAAGAAAAAAAAGCACAGAAACATCTATATTCACACTGTCAAGGAATAAACATACAGTATTTTGATGTATACTTGTACTCTTTTATTTTATGTTTACACTTAATTTTAAATCGTATTTATTACACCTATTTTATAGTCTGCTTCTCCTTCTTATAAATATGTTATCAACAATTTTTCATGCTAAATAATTCTACTGTAATGGGATTTTTATACTCTTAATTGAAATATATCACAAGGATGTTCATAATTTACTCAATTTTTTTCAGAAAAATTTAGGTAAATCACTCCCCCCCCTTTTTTTTTTACTATTGAGAAAAACATGCCAATGTTGACTGATCCTAGTAGATGTTTCTCAGCGCCCATAGAATTCCTTTGAGTGTGTCAGTGTCTTAAATAAAAATATAAAAGCATATAAATACTTGGCCTTCTGTGAGTTTATGTCAAATTATTTCTTAGGGCTCAGTTTTAAGCCTCATTGTGGTCTCTCCTTAAACTCTGTCCTTGAGTGATCTCATGTATTCTGTTATCTATTAACTCTCCCAAATTTATATAGCCAGCCCTGAACTTTCTCCTGAGATCCAGACTCATATATCCATCTCCCTACTTGATATCTCTATTTGGATGTATCACAAGCATTTAAAATGTAACTGATTCTTCATTTTCCCTTCCCATAAATAACAGCAACATTTTCTTCTAAGTTGCCAAAGTCAAGAATATGGGAATAATTTTTGGTTCTTACCTTTCTCTGCCTATTATAACCATCTATTGTGGGTTGTCAAATGCTATTATTTCTGTTTGTTGTTGCTTATTACTAAGAAAATCCTCTCTCTTATCTTTATAGGAGAAAGGACTTTAGCTTCACACAATCCAAGATCTGTAATTGTACCTCATTTACCAAATCTCATTTTATTTTGGAAGTATTCTTAAAAGTTTATAGATGATAAGAATCTCATTTTTATGTAATGCAGAAATATCTAGTTAAAACAGTTTTGGGGTGCCTGGGAAGCTCAGTCGGTTAAGCTTCCAACTTTGACTCGGGTCATGATCTCATGGTTCGTAGGTTGGAGCCGGTCCGGCTCTGGGCTGACAGCTCAGAGCCTGGAGCCTACTTCAGATTCTGTGTCTCCCACTCTCTCTACCTCTCCCCTGTTTTCACTCTGTCTCTGTGTCTCAAAAAAATGAATAAACATTTAAAAAATTTTAAAAGAAGTTCTGTTGTTGAGGTGCCCAATGGGCTCAGTTGGAAGAGCATGTGGCTTGATCTCGGGGTGGTGAGTTCAAGCCCCACATTAGGTGTAGAGATTATTTAAAAATAAAATCTTTAAAAAAAAAAGTTCTATTGTCAAAAGAATGGAAAGGTTTATAAATAAAGAAATAGAAGCAGACTTGGCATGGCTTAGAGAGCAATGGGTCTTGTTTTCATTTTAACATTTAGTTGAAGCAGCCTGAAAAGTGTGTGACAGAAGAAGGTAGATGGAATAGAAATGATCTGCTGGCTTGTATGAAGTTTCATGATCTTCTGTTGAGCACTACTGTTAATTACTACTCAAGATATCTGTAAAAGTCTTTAATTTTCTCTCTTTTATATGGAAAAAATAGGTAGAAATATTCTTTAACCATAAACTCCATACCCCACAGTTCACTGGCTTATACAATCCAATCCAGTCTCAATATCCAAGGTTTAATGCCAAGAAAAATGACATATTCTGGAGGGAATAGGCAACATAAAATTTCCCTAGCTTGACCAAAAGTTTGATAAGATTCTTTCATTGTATGAATGTTAAATATTTCCTGAGAAAACAAATTGGTATACCTTTGCCTTCCTCAGGAGGGGAGTAATAAATTATATTATATGATTTCTGAAATTTAAAGGAGATAAATTAAAAACTGAATATATATGTTTTAAATACGCTGTCCCTTAAAGAAAAAGAATCCTTCTCTGCATGTTCAAGAGAAATCAAACTGTGATGCTACAGGTTGATTTCTAGACATGAAATATTACTTTTATATTAACATTAAACCAATAACTAATACTCATTAAATAGGCCAGTGAAAGCTTCTTTGAAATATTTAATATTTGCTAAATAAATATGGCAGAGTTGTAAGTATCCTCATTTGTGTAATATTTCTTTTATTCAAGGTAAATCTTTCTATGAATTCTATTGGCTTGTTGTTTTTGGCTTAAAGGAACTGTGTATGTTTTTAATCTTGTCAGAGTGAGGAATATAGTCTATCAGCTATTAATGGATTGCAAACTACCTCAATAGTTAGTGGTTTCAAACAACAATAATTTTATTATTTCTTGTGAAATAATGGATTAGCTGAGTAGCTTTTGTTTCTCTGGCCTGTCAGCTGAAGGAGGATGGTGTAGGGTGGCTTCAGCCAGTTAGCTTACCAATGTTACCTGGAGTGATGGAGGTGATTTTGCTGTCACCAACCAGCAGGCTAGCTGGGGTTGCATACATGGTGGTAATTGCAAAGTTTCAACTACACAGCAAATAGGAGCAAGTACCAATGTGCAAGTCCTTTAGACCTTCTGCTAGTGTCATATTTGTTAATGTCTCATTGGCCAAAGCAAGTCACATTACCAAACCCATATTCAAGGACTGGATTCAAGAAATAAACTCTATCCCTTGATGAGAGGAACAATAAAATTAATTGTAGGGATATGTTAAACAGATGAAATATTTGTAGCAATTGTTGTAATCCTCCACAGACTGCCTTCTAACCACAAATTATCCTTCCTACGTGTAAAATATGCTCACCCTTCCCAAATGCCAAAAGTCACTCCCATTTATGGCATCTGGCTTGAAGTCTAGGTTCTCATGATCTGCTTCTAGCCTAGATATGGATATGGCTCATTGGATGCATGTGCTCTGCACCCAGACAACTGTGAATTAAAAACATAAACTGTCTGCTGCCAATCGACCAAACATAAAAGAGTGAGATGGGAACAAAAGAACCACAATAGTTGCTTTTACTAAAAAATGAGAGGAATGAGAGGCACAGAGCAGTCACTGGTTTGTACCAATTCTGAAATGCATCCAGACACACATTAAAAGTTTCTCCTACTCTGGTTCTGGGAACGTTCTGTGATTAGAGTCCACGTGTGCTGCCTGAGCGTGATTTTCTTGTCCACTATTCTCTGAGTCTCTTGGATCCACCTCTGGATTTTCATATCTTTACATAAGAAGTGGTTATGGGGCACCTGGGTGGCTCAGTCAGTTACGTGTCTGACTCTTGATTTCGGTTCAGTCCATGATCTTACAGTTCGTGAGATCAAAACCTGTGTTGGGATTCTCTCTCTCCCTCTCTTTCTGCCCCTACCCCGCTTGCTCGCATACTTATGTGAGCACAACACGCTCTGTCTCTTAAAAAAGAAAAAAGTTGTAACTATGTATTGTGATGGATGTTAAGTAGACTTGTATCGCTTTTGTGATAATAAATATACTAAACACAAAATAAAATCTTAACATTTATTGGGTGCTCACTAGGAACTGAGCCCTCTGCCAATTGTGGTACATGTATTACAACCTGTAATACTTGGAACGGGCTAATGTGACAGGTACTATTATAATTCCCACTTTAGTGATGAGGAAATCAAGTTCAGAGATGAAAGTAGATTTGAAGCTATTTTTATTAAAGCTGGATTCAAGACCCTTAATAACCTCCAGATTGCACTGCCTCTTTGAAGGCTCCAGGATGCACATTCTGCACTGGAAGAGCACACATGGCAAACAACTATGAAATCTTAAAAAAGGGTCTTCATTTTGGTACAAAGATGAAAGAGAACAATTTGCACCTTATTTAAGGTAAAACTAATGCATATTCTTTCTGCATCTATCTACAGGTAGTATTATTCTACTTACTGATTTATTATTCTATTTATCAGGGAAATCACTTGGTGAATATTTCAGAACTATAATAGTTATATCACACTGTGATGGGCTAAAATGTCAGCCTCTGCCTTGTGATGTCCCTGGATTTTAGAAAATTTTAATTTGGAGTTATATATGACTTTATAATTTTTCCTGACTGACAATGAAAACGTAATTTCCTACTACATTATCTGAGTGATGGGTAAGGGGGAGAAGAGGCTATGGCTTGTAATGACAGTCACTTACCAGGGTCACACCAAGAGGTTCTCATCTCAGAGTGGATGCTATACATGACAGTGAGACAGTTTGATCATTGGGTTGGATTTGCTCTGATTAGAATATTAATCTGTTTTGTGACCCTTTATAACAGGGATTCGTTTCATGAACAAAATGACAGTATACAAATAGATTTTTTATAATTTTAAATTAGCAGTTAATAAATACCACAAAATTGGTATTTATCAAGTATATAAAAATAGACCATGGATTTTTTTTTAACTCCAATGGGAAATTCAAGATTAAAGGTTTATACTCCAGTGATCTGCATTTTTTGGTCCTAATTTTGATGCAACAGGTTATGATGCACCACTATCTTTTAATATTTGCATTCCCTTCCCCCAAATAAGTGTTAATAGTTTATAAGTCATAACCATCCAATAATTCTAATATTATTTTTTCCTCTAGTGGAAAAGAACCAAAACCAATCTTTGCTTTTATTAAAAACACTTTTTTATGTTTATTTACTTTGAGAGAGAGAGAGAGAGAGAGAGAGAGAGAGAGCACAAAAAGGAAAAGGTCAGAGAGAGAGGGAGACACAGTCTAAAGCAGGCTCCAGGCTCTGAGTTGTCAGCACAAAGCCCGACATAGGCCTTGAACTCACGAACCATGAGATCATGACCTGAGCTGAAGCTGGATGCTTAACCAGCTGAGCCACCCCAGCGTCCCTACTTTTAACTTTGAAAACCAGAAATAGGGGGCGCCTGGGTGGCGCAGTCGGTTAAGCGTCCGACTTCAGCCAGGTCACGATCTCGCGGTCTGTGAGTTCGAGCCCCGCGTCAGGCTCTGGGCTGATGGCTCAGAGCCTGGAGCCTGTTTCCGATTCTGTGTCTCCCTCTCTCTCTGCTCCTCCCCCGTTCATGCTCTGTCTCTCTCTGTCCAAAAAATAAATAAACGTTGAAAAAAAAATTAAAAAAAAAATTAAAAAAAAATAAATAAAAACCAGAAATAGGAACTTCATCTTGCTATGTGCTGTGACAGTTGACTTGACTCTTTGGACTCTTTTTACAGAGTGTCCTCAATATATCCTATGGATGATCTCCATACTCAACCCAACACCCCAGTACAATTTCACTGATTTCTGTGCAGCTTGTTTTATACTTGGGAGAGGGAAGGCATGGACACTCAGTGGAGAATCCCTGGGATGATACCCTACTAACAGTAGATATATCAAATAATTTTGCCAGTTTCTTGAGGATTAGGAAAACAGGCAAAATAAAAGTAACATCAGCATTCCCAAAGGTCAATAACGGTTAATTCATGGCAGGTAGAATAAAAAGAAAAATTGGGAGAGTGAATTCTGAGGAAAAATATATCAAATCACATGGCATATGTATCACCACTCTGAGAATCAGTAATCTCAGAGCAACTATTATGAGATGGCCCACAATCATTTTTTATAGAAATCATATTTCACAATCAATTCACCTGTGCTAGATGCCAAGGTCAGCCAGCCACCCAGGATAAACATTTACTGATCTATAATTCAAAAATATATATGTATGTATATTCATTCATTCATATATATACATATATATGCACTCATATGTATATATTCATTACCTGGACTATATATACAATTATATATATAATTCAACTTTGATTCAGTCAGGTCTCTGATTTTTCTGCATTGCTTGTTACAAAGTTTAAATTTTTCCCATCTCCTACTCCAGGCTATCTAATTATAGACCTTTTAAGAAATCTTTACTTTAGAAAGTTTAATCATAGTATGCTAGAAAAGGCACTCCTACCTGATAATTAAGAAACCTGGATTTTATTCCCCATATTGACATGGGCCAGCCATCACTTTGGAGCAAAGCATTTAACCTCTTCAAACTTCAACTTCTGTAAAATAGGTGGACTGAAACAATTACTCTTTAAGCTCTACCCTTCTGTGGTGATGGGTAGAGCTTTCCCTTCTATAGCAATTAGGTCATGGAAGCCCTAACCTTGTAAAGCCTACAAGGAATGAATAGAGATCTAGAAAAGTTAGTGAGTTGATATGTAAAGGGTGTTGAACCTTAAGCAAAGTGTTAATTTCCTTGGTGTCCTGGGCATATTCTTACTGGTTTTGTCAACTGTTTATGAGCATCTCTCTGAGTATTTGATATTTTAACTCCTTAGTCTTCTTTAAACATTGAAGGTTACAAATACTAGAATGTTAATGAAGATGTCCTTGAGAAAAGACCAAGAAAACTAGTTCATGAGGTACTATTATTTGAGGCCGTCATTCCTAATTTCAAACTAAATGAGCATCAAGAGAAAAAATTCATTCTTGAAATACTGTGTCTCATTTGACTTATATTTCAAAAATTTTTAGCATGTGAAGCATATTGCTTATGTTTGTGTCAGGGTTGCCCTTATTATGCCCAATTACTTTTCAACTGCATTTGGCTGAGCATTACTGTAGAATAACACAGTTCTAAAGTTATATGTTTGCATATGGTTCCTTCAGGAGGGATTCAAAGGATACGTTTATTGTGTTTATAGAGAAGACAACTGTCTGTTTCCCCCAAGTCCAAATATGTTTTTCTAAATGCACCTCAAAATCAGTGCCTGTTTCTACACAAGTAAACTACAGGTCTTTCTCAGTCTAATATTATATTGGAACTGGAGGCACTGTTTGGACACATAATCATGCTACTACTGACTGTCGATATAAAAGTGAAGTTTAATCTCTGCACAATTTCCATTGCTTTTCCTTTGAAATCTGGTGTTTATTGCAACAGAATTTTAGATTTTGCAACATGAGAGTCTGAAAGAGAGGCCAACACAGGCGGCTCTTTGGAAACAAGAGACCTGGTATTTCCAACAGCCAAAAAACTGGCCAAACACCAGGAAGACGGGAAAGACATATCAGGTAGGTTGTGTTGAGTCCCCAGACCTCTTTTGATTATTTGCTAGAGGGTTTCTTTTGACAAAGCATGGATACCTTTTTTTTTTTTTTTCTCTTTTTGGTTGTTCTGTGTTTCTGTTAACCATACTCTCCTGGAAGAGACTTTGGCCATCTGGATGTGGTTTTCATTTCTGTGAGAAGTAACTTTTGTGTCCTTGACATGCCACTAGCAAAAATAAATGTTCAATGAAAAGAACATGGATCAAGATGCTATATAATTCCAGGTCACTTTAGGACAACTACTACAAATTATTTGGTATATACAATTAAGCATGTAAGCATGTGAACATGAAAAAATGCACTTATTACAGATATACTTACAGATGTTTCAGAATAACTTGACAGCTAGTTTGGGACAGTCATAGTAAACATAACGTCTGCACACAACATGGTCATCTGTAGGATAAAAGGCAGCTAAGCATGTGTCCACGTACTATGTAAACGAGTGAGAATTTTGTAATTTTATTTCAGGAGATCTTGATATGCTTGTTTCATTATAAAAACAATTATGTATTTAAGATACAGATTTTAAATTTGTAGCAAACTGTAGCAAAAATGATGAGGCAAATCAAAGAATAATGTTTGGGGAGCATATGATTTTTCTATTCTTTACCCTTTACCGGCAATTCCTTTGCCATAACTCATCTTCATATATTGCTGAGGGCTTTATCTGGGCAGTAAGGGTTTACTTTTTTTGTCTTCTGAATTTGGAAATTAAACAGCTGGTGAGGGAGTCTCCTCAATTAAATCAAATTATACATATTAATGTTGACACTGGTAAATACAGCTTTGTTTATTCTATACTTGAAATAAAGATCATTTTTCTGGATTGGGTGTTATTTTTACTCAGGTACTTATTTCTGTATCCTTGTTCTAAAGACCTCTCTGTTGGCATATGATGAAGTATGATCTCTTCTAGGTCTGTGTGTAAAATGATTTTGCTTTCTGAAGCTATGACTTTGGAGACAATGGCCACCAGGCTTCTCTTTCATTAAAGTTTTGCATTTCCCTGCCTGGGAGAGTGAGATATTATTGTAGCCCTTAACTCTGTTCTTGTGCTATATACCTTCCCTTACTTCACTCACTAATGAGTCTTGGATGGCATTAGAACTAGTTGTGTCTTTGCCATATTTTGTGAATTAGAGTCTCATTTTGAAGCATCACCATCTAAAGCCATACAAATCTTTTTAAAATTCTACCGTTGTTAAGTAGGGAATTATTTAGGGGCTTCTGGGTGGCTCAGTCAGTTGAGCGTCTGACTTCAACTCAGGTCATGATCTCACAGTTTGTGGGTTTGAGCCCTGCGTGGGGCTCTGTGCTGACAGCTCAGAGACTGGACCCTGCTTCAGATTCTGTGTCTCTCTCTGCCCCTCCCCTGCTCATGCTCTGTATCTGTCTCAAAAATAAATATAAACATTAAAAAAAGGTAGGGAATTATTTAATCCATCTAGTTCATATAAAATGTGGCTACTTTTTGTTACAAGTGGAAATATTCTGGATCACATAATTATGTAAAATCTAACAAATGTGTACTGAAAATTCCCATAAGGGAGTTGTTTTTGTTTTTGTTTTTAAGGTTCTGCATATTTAAAGAGTTTGCTTATAATTCTGGAGTTCTTAATCACAGACAACGTAATTAGTTCTGTCCTCAAATACTAGGACTTTATAAGCACAACAACATACCTTTGAAATTAGTGTGAAAACAGGGTGTGCTGCACTTGAAGGGGATTCTGGTCTAGTCAATGTGTTTGATCACCTAGTTTGGATACACAGGTTATATCTCATATTAGAAAAGGTTTTGGAAATTAGAACAGAAGTTATAATTAGGTTTTACTTGAATGCCATGCACTGTGGGGTTATAAAACAATGAGCTAGATAAATGAGATTACATTTCCAGTTTTATTCTAAATATCAGTATTAGGCATTTATCATGAGACCCTTTAAAAGCCCCAACTTTTAAAATAGACATGGTGATGGATGACTTAACTCCAGACAATAGCAGACCATAAGCAAGACAAACCACAAGGAATTACTTTCTTCCAGTTTAAGAAAGCTTGGACCTCTTAACAAATCAGTAAATGATGTATTATAATGACTTTTATATTAATATCTAGTTCTACCACTTGAACTGGTTGCATCATTTGCAAAACAAAAATATAAATGTATTTATCTAAAGCTTTATCTAAAGGTTGTTCAGTAGCATCTTGTTAAAAGACAGTGAGCCAACCCTTTTGTTATTTGTTATGCCAGTTAGAAATTGTTCAGGAATAAATGTAGCCTTGATGAGTTATGTTGCACATAAACAGTATATTCATGGCAAGACAATAATATTAGGCCTAATCTAAGTTTAGCCCTTTATTACTTATAATCTGCCACCAGGAATGTTTTTACTCTTCTTTAGTAAGCTCTGCTACAAATCATCAGAGTGATTATTATATAACAGAAAGTTCTGTAGCTGATAGTCTCATATTTGCCTTTCCACACCAGAGGAATAGGGAAATTCTATATGCTAAAAACAAACAAACACACAGCAAAAGCCAACAAAGAAAATAAACCTCTGAATATAAGGGTGTTAAAACTTTAAGGACAGTAAAACACAGATTATTATACTCCACATGGATATATTACATTATATGGGTTTATCAACATTGATGTATACTGAGAAACTGCACCCTACTTACCAGGTACTTTTCATTCAGGGATTTCTGTGTCAAGAGTTTCATTACCTGGACTTTTGGGCTGCATCAGGACAGAAGCAATTGTGGTGGCAGATGGTTGTGCTAAAAATGTACTAGTTACATGAAAGTGGGGTGTAGGCTGGCAAGTAGCCTAAAAAGTCTTGAAATGCAAAGGACCACTTCAGTGAGGTAGGCCAAAGGAAAAATGAGTCTTCTGATTTTGTGGGTTTGGATAAGGAGGGAGTAAACTCTATAGACTTGAACCTTGAATTGGTAGATGATATATTATAATGATTTCATGTTAATATACTATTCTTATATTAATCTGGAACCTACTGTAATGCAATCATGAAAAAACTACAGAAAAGGAATTTCAGGCAGAGTATTAGAGCATAAAAAAGTGAATAGTTTGGAGGATTTGAGTAACAGGTGCATAATACAACTGTGAAAAAAAATTATTTGACACGGTGGTACCCTTTTATTTATTGTTCAGTATTAGGCCTGTTGAGTAGGGATTGTCCATGCATTGGCTGTAGCTGTTTTATTGCCATTTGAGTTTATTAATATAATTATTTATTATTAGAACTTTTCTTCAGAGCACTGCTTTAGCTCTAACCTTAAGACTTTGATATATGATATCTTCACTACTGTGATGGCAGTAATGAATAGTAGATCATCAGTGAGGGTGCTGACAAAGTATTTGATAAAATTTAACACCCATTTAAGTAGAAACACTTGATAAAATATAATAGATGAATATTATACTCCTCCATTTAAAATGGTAAAATGTATCTTCCTCAACCTAAAATACAAAATTATTCCCAAATAAGTTAAGGAAAAGAAGGATTCAATATTATGGCTGTTCCTTAACCTTCACTGGCAATATGTGAAAGTACTTGTTTTTCTACATCCTTATTAAAAGAATACAAAACTGTTAGGTTGAGAATTGTAGGGTAGTTTTAATTTGTAATTATCATGCAGAAAGTGATACTGAGATTTTTCATATTTAGAGTAATTTTCTTTTCTGTGAACTATATCCTCATAACTTTTGCCTATTTTTCTACTCAGTTGTTGAACTTCTTGATTTGTAAGAGCTCTTTAATGAACTTAAGATAAGTTTATCAGTTTTAAACCTGTCCCATGACTTTGTGGTAGTTTTGGCATCCTAACTTATTTTGGTATTGAAATTTATCAATTTTATTTTTAATGACTTCTGGGTGTTTTCTGTTTACTTTTAAAAAATTTTTGTTTTTGCTTTGAAAGGGCATCCACACCTCAGAAGTACTAGTTAATTGAAATAGAAAACATGATGATAATACAAATATAACATTTTTGAAGAGAATGTAAAATTATTATATTATTTGTTGACCTTAATATTTTATACTTGGAGAATCTTGAAGAAACAACTAAACAAGTACAAATTTAAAGAATTCAGAAATGTATCTGAATATAAAATTAGTATATAGAAATAAATAGCAATAATACATATAATACACTAATTAGAAGCTATAACAAAAAATTCCATACTGAAATTAACCACTAAATAATTTTTTTAAAAGTGGCAATAGCAAGAAATATGCAAGATGTATACAAAAAAACTTAAAATGGTCCTCTGGGATGCAAAATGTGTCACAAATAAATGGCAATGGTGGACCATGTCCTTGAGAGGAAGCCTCAACATGGAGTCATAAAATGGGCTAAATGCCCCTAAATTAATCTATATATCTAAAGCAATCTCAATAGAAATATTAGAAACTTAAAACTTTTATTATAAGGTTTAGAAAAAGTAGATTGGAAAATTGAGAGAAAAAGACCAATGAGGTGTGAACACTCCTGTTATACATTTTTAATTTACTATAAAGCTACTGTTATTGAAAATGGAGTCAGGGTGTTGAAATAGATATATACCAATGGAAAGGATATAAAGTTTAAAAATAGATCTATATACATTTGAGAAATTAATATATGATAAGCTATCATTTCTATTAGTAGAGATTGGATTATCAAAAATTGATGTTGGATAATGAGGTGGCAATCCTTAAAAAACAAAAAGTTGGTGCTAAGCCTTCGATCTTGCACCAAATGAACTCCAAATTGAAATATTTAAGTTTAATAAAGGGAATCATAAGAATTCTAGGGAAAAAAGGGAAAAATACTGATGGAATATAGTTTTCAAAGCAAAAAATAAATAAATGAATTTCATTTCCTATAAAAAGTTTTGCTTAGCAATAACCACCCAAAAGAAAGTCAAAAGACATTAAAAACTGACGAAGGATATTTTGACTCATTGATGTGTTCTTGCAAATCAAGAAAAAAAAAATCCAATACTCAAGAAAAAAATGGGCAAAAAATGTGAGCAGAAAAGAAATTACAAATGATTTTTAAGCATAAAAACATTCTCAATAACACTTGTCATAGGATAATCACAAATTAGAACTGTTCTGTTGTGCTATTTGCATGTAGAAGTTTGGCAAATACCCAAAATCTTAATCATCTATTATGCTGGCAAAAATGTGGAAAAAAAAAAAAAAAAAAAAAACCAAGCATTTTCATGCATTATTTGTGAAGGTTGAAGTTGGTATAACTCCTTAGGAGCCTAGCTTGTCAATATCTAGCAAAGTTAAACATGTATATATATATTTTTTGCCCCAGCAATTCCACCTCTAGGGCTTTCTGCTATGCATAAATGTGTTTATAGGCAAAATTATATATGTACCAAGCTATTCAGTGAATAACTTTTTTCCAAAGGTCAAAGACTTAAAACAATTTAAAGTCCATTCATAGAGAATGGACTAAAAACATTACACATATTCAAAAAGCTACTTAAAAAAAAAGGGAAATTTTTTTCTCTGTAATAGTGATACATGAAGAACTCCAACATTTGTTATTACCTAATAGTTTAGAGATCGTATTCTATAATTCATGTAAAAAAGCAAAAGTAAGTAATATCTTTTGAATTTTGAAATGTGAATAACTATACAAACAGTAAAACAAAAATTTAAGATTAATATAAATATTAGATATTACTATTCTTTTTTTAAATTAAAAAAAATTTTTTTTTAATTAAAAAAAATGTTTTAACGTTTATTTATTTTTGAAACAGAGAGAGACAGCCAGAGCATGAACGGGGGAGGAGCAGAGAGAGAGGGAGACACAGAATCGGAAGCAGGCTCCAGGCTCTGGGCCATCAGCCCAGAACCCGACGCGGGGCTCGAACTCACGGACCGTGAGATTGTGACCTGAGCTGAAGTCGGACGCTTAATCTACTGAGCCACCCAGGCGCCCCTAGATATTACTATTCTTTAAAATAGTTGAAACTTTCTTCTTCTGAGACCCAACTTCCTGCTCTGTCCTCCTTTCTCTTCCAAATATGCAGTCTTTACTGTCTGAGTGGTCTGGGGTTAAAAAATATGGCATGACACACCGCTTCTATTACTTTTTTACAATAAGGCATTCAACTCTAAATCTATATTACAGAGTAGCCTTTGGATCTAACTTTGAACCTCAGTAAAACATTTATTAAGGTGATGTATTAAACTGTGTATAAACATTACTCCTTTTATCTCTCTTAGTATTTTTAAAGAAGAGTTTTAAAAATTATCATTCCAAATGTGGGCCAAATAATTGCATTTTAAGAATTTTCTATCCCATTTAACAGAGGGCCATTAAAAAAAATGTTCCTGTATATTACTTCTAGTTCTGGATTCCGTAACATTGATTAGTAATTACAGAATACATTTAGGTTAATTTTAGAAAATATTTTCTCCAACTGTACCAATCTGTTCTTTTTTTTCTTCATCAAATGCCAACTCTTGCCATTAGGTAATCCTATCATTAGTGTTGCATTTAGGTGAACACTGTTGAATCCTACACAAATGTGATTTTCCTACCTTCTCCACTGACTCTTCTACTTACCATCTGAAGCCTAGTAGGAGTAAAAGAGAAGGAGTGTGAGGATTTATAGCATAGTTCCAGTTTGGGCTTTTAAAAATTGAAATCTTTAATTATAGTTACCCAAGGATGGAAGACAAAAAAGACTCAAACTAGAAAACAGAATGGGAGTAGGCGTTATACATAGTAGGCATATTTTAAGCAGAGAAGAATAATGGAAGAGCTGAGCAACCTTCCAAATGATAAATTATCAGTTTGAAATGTTATGAATTCCCAGAATAAGTTCGTACATAAACGTAAAAGAAACCTCACACTTCAAAGTTAAATACAAATTGTGACTAATACACTTCAATTATCAATAGATAAACTACAGCAAACTACATATTATAAACTAATAGGTCTATGAGCTGATGTATCTGAAAGCTTTTGTTAAGCCCTAATGTCATCTACTAATGCTAATTATGTTTTTATTCTAATAATTAAAGTCATTGTTACAACAGTCAGTGGCTCAGCAACATTCATTGAGCCTTTCCTTTGTCTTGGAGCTCTGTTATAGGAGGTGTGGTGATAAGATAGAAATAGATCCTCTGATAAGTTATCTGGATAACACCGATGTCAAAACATGCATGCATGCAACACATACACACACACATACACACACACGTGCACACACAAACACAGTGTGTAGAGAAATACAAAAAGGTTATTTTTGTATATGATTTATTACAACTTCACAAAGCCTATTTACATTTTTCTCCTTTCTTGACTTAAACTAAATTTTTGCCTCTTTATGTATCTTCTGTGGGCCATATAGGAGTAGATCACCTTATAAATAAATAGTTACCTTCTTATTGAAAAAGTAACATAATGAGAATACTTCCATATTTTAAATCTTCAATCAGAACTTATTTGAAAAACAAGTAATTTTTACAAAATATATGATAAAGTTAAAAAATAAATATTTTTAAAAGGGATCATTTGATGATAGAATCCTTCCTTATTTTCAAAATATCTCCACCATATGAAGTCTTATCCAAAATATCATTAAGAATGGAAGGGACAACAAAGCCAGAGATGTCAGAGGAACAGGGAAACAATTACATACAAAGGATGAATAAAAGCCAAACCCTGGGGATGTTCATGCACATGTAGATTTCTGTGTTATACGTAGCTGGATAGCTTTTCTGTGTAGTCATTATGCCATTTATGAATTTGCTAGAATTTCCATGTTTTTAATTTAAAAGACTGATTTGTTTTTTCTTTACTAAGACTGTGGAAAGCCATCCTTTAGTTTGTAACTATTACAATTATTCACAGAGCTTGGTTGTCTTGTCATATTCATGTGTTTTTAGAAGAATAACCCCTCCTACTGTGTTTGCTACACATCAAGTTGAGTCTTTTTTTGCAGCTTCCCAAGGCTACCCTCCTGCTGAGGTTCCGCTTTCACTATCTCCCCATAATGTATCCCTAGACTCAAAATTTCCCTTATTTAGCAGACTCATTTTATACAGATTATTTAAAAAATAGACTTTATTTTTTTAAATATTTTTAATGCTTATTTATTTTTTGAGAGAGAGTGCGCGCGCGCGCGCG
The DNA here is from genome assembly GCF_014898765.1 of Herpailurus yagouaroundi. Taxonomy (NCBI): domain Eukaryota; kingdom Metazoa; phylum Chordata; class Mammalia; order Carnivora; family Felidae; genus Herpailurus; species Herpailurus yagouaroundi. Next base: position 27,027,207 of record NW_024412403.1, read on the forward strand.
CGCGCGAGAGAGAGAGAGAGCACAAGTGGGGGAGGAGCAGAGAGAGACAGAGACACAGAACCTGAAGCAGGCTCCAGGTTCTGAGCTGTCAGCACAGAGCCTGATGCAGGACTTGAGCTCTTAAACTGTGAGCTCATGATCTGAACGAAGTCGGACACTTAACTGACTGAGTCACCCAGACGCCCCTAGACTTTATTTTTTAGAACAGTTTTGGATTTACTACAAGACTGAAAGGTACAGAGAATTACCATATACATACTGCCCCCAAACCTGCATCACCTCCACCACTACCTACACCTTTCACAGAATGGTTGGTTTGTGACAATCAATTAACCTACAATGACACATTACTGTCACCCAAAGTCCATAGTTTACATTAGGGTTTACTCATGGTGTTTGTAGATTCTATGGGTTTTGACAAATGATTAAAGATGCATCATTACAGTATCATATAGAATAGTTTCACTGCCCTAAATTTTTTCTGTGCTCTATTTATTTCTCCCTCCCCACTTACCCCTGGTAACTACTTATCTTTTACCATCTCCATAGCTTTGCCTTTTTTGGAATATCATATAGTTTGAATCATACAGTACATAGCCTTTTAGACCGCTTGTTTCACTTAATATGTAATATGTGTTTAAGGTTCTTTCCTGTCTTTTCATGGATCAATATGTTAGCTCATTTCTTTTTAGCACCGCATGTCTGGAATTACACAGTTTATTATTTATCCATTTAGATATTCAGGGACATTTGGTGTTGTCAGTGTTCTGGATTTTTGCCATTCTAATAGAGGTGTAGTGGCATATCATTGTTAGTTTAATTGCAATTCCTAATGAAATACGATGTTGAACATTTTTTCATATGCTTATGTGTCATCTGTATTCTATAATGAGGTCTCTGTTGAAGTCTTTTCCTCATCTTTTAATCAGGTTGCTCATTTTCTTTTTGTTGTGTATAGTTCTTTGATATTTTATTTATTTATTTATTTTTAAACTTTTATAATTTTTTTTTTTTTTAATTTTTGGGAGAGAGAGACAGAGAGGCAGAGCATGAGTGGGGGAGAGGCTGAGAGCGAGACGGAGATACAGAATCTGAAGCAGGCTCCATGCTCTGAGTTGTCCACACAGAGCCTGATGTAGGGCTCAAACTCACGAATTGTGAGATCATGACCTAAGCCAAAGTCAGACGCTTAACTGACTGAGCCACCCCGGTGCCCCATGTTCTTTGTGTATTTTAAGAACAGTCCTGGGACGCCTGGGTGGCGCAGTCAGTTGGGCGTCCGACTTCAGCCAGGTCACGATCTCGCGGTCCGTGAGTTCGAGCCCCGCGTCGGGCTCTGGGCTGATGGCTCAGAGCCTGGAGCCTGTTTCCGATTCTGTGTCTCCCTCTCTCTCTGCCCCTCCCCCGTTCATGCTCTGTCTCTCTCTGTCCCAAAAATAAATAAAAACGTTGAAAAAAAAATTAAAAAAAAAAAACAGTCCTTTATCAGATATTTGAAAATATTTGCAAATATTTTCTCCTAGACTGTGGTTTGACTTCTAATTCTCATGAAAGTGTATTTTGCGGGAAGAAATTTTTGATTTTAATACAATGCAGCTTATCAATGATCTCCTTCATGAATTGTGCCTTTGGTGTTGTATCTAAAGAGTCATCACAAAACCCAAGATCATCTAGATTTTCTCTTAGGTTATCTTCCAGGAGTTTTACAGTTTTGAATTTTATATTGGGGTCTGTGATCCATTTTGAGCTAATTTTTGTGAAGGTTGCAAGGTCTGTATCTGGATTTTTTTGTTGTTGTTTTTTGCATGTGTATGTCTAGTTGTTCAAGCCCCATTTGTGGGAAAGACCATCTTTGCTCTACTATATTATTTATTATCAAAGATTAGTTTTCCATGTTTGTGTGAATTTTTGTTCTCTTCTATTGATCTATATCTCTTTTCTTTCACCAATACCATACTGTATTGATTACTATAGCTTAATAGTAAGTTCTGAAGTCAGATAGTGTCTATTTTCCAACTTTGTTCTTCTGTAGTATTGCACTGACTATTCTGGGTCTTTTGACTCTCCTTACAAATTTTATCATTTATTTGTTTATGAAAATGTTTATTTTTGAGAGAGAGGGAGGGGAAGGGGTAGAGAGATAGAGAGACAGGATCTGAAGTGGGCTCTATGCTGTCAGCAGGGGCTCCAACTCACAAACTGTGAGATCATGATCTGAGCCGAAGTCAGATGCTTAATGGACTGACTGACCCAGGTGCCTCATCTTACAAATTTTATAATCAGTTTCTCAATATCCACAAAATAACTTGCTGAGATTTTGGTTGGGATTTTGTTGAATCTAAAGATCAAGTTGGGAAGAACTGACATTTGGCAATATTGAGTCTTTTTCTCCATGACTATGGAATATCCCTCCATTTATTTAGTTCTTTAATTTCTTTTATCAGAGTTTTTTCGTTTTCTTCATGTGAATCTTGTATATAGTTTGTTAGATTTGTACCTAAGTATTCCATTTTTGGAAGTATTAATGCAAATGGTATTGCAAATTTAGCCTTTTCATTGCTGGTATATAGGAAAGTGGTTGACCTGTATATCAACCTTATATCCTGCAACTTTGCTCTAATTCCTTATTAGTTTCAGGAGTTTTTTGTTTTGATTTGTCTGATTTTTTTTTCTACCTGTGCAATTATGTCATTTGCAAACAAAGACAATTTTATTTCTTCCTTTCAAATCTGTATACCTTTTATTTTCTTTTCTTGTCCTATTTCATGAACTAGGACTTCCAGTATAATGTTGAAAAGAAGTAGTGAAATGGGATATCCTTGCCTTGTTTCTAACCTTAGCAGGAAAGCTTCTAGTTTCTCACCAATAAGTAGAATGTGAGCTGTGAATTTTTTAAACATGTTCCTTGTCAAGTTAAGAATATTTCCTTAAATTCCTAGTTTGCTGAGAATTTTTATCCGGAATAAGTGTTGAATTTTGTTAAATGCTTTTTGTGTATCTTTTGAGGATATATGATTTTTCCCCTTTAGTCTCTTGCTGTGATGGATGACATTAACTGATTTTCACATGTTGAACCAGCCTTGAATTCCCGGGATAAATACTGCTTAGTCATAGTATGTAATTCTTTTTATACATTTTTTGGTTTTGATTTGTTAATATTTTGGTGAGAATTTTTGCATTTATGTTTATGACAGGTATTGATCAATAGTTTTCCTTTTTTTTTCTTTTTTTTGGTTTTCTTTTCTTGTAATTTTTATCAGTTTTAGTATTAAGGTAGTGCTGGCTTCATAGAATGAGTTAGGGAGAATTTTGTTTTTAATGTTTATTTTTTTTATTTTTTAGAGAGACAGAGCATGAGTTGGGAGGGGGCAAAGAGAGGAGACACAGGATCGGAAGCAGGCTCCAGGCGCTGAGCTGTCAGCCCAGAGCCTGACGTGGGGCTTGAACTCATGAACTGAGATCACAACCTGAGCCAAAATCAGCGCTTAACCTATTGAGCCACTCAGGTGGCCCAGGAGTGTTTTCTCTGCTTCTATCTTCCGGAAGAGATTGTAGGGAATTGATGTAATTTCTTCCTTAGATGTTTGGTAGAATTCACAAAACTCAGAATCACTTATCTGGGCCTGATGCTTTTTGTTTGGTAAGATTGTTAATTATTGGTTCAATTTCTTTAATAGATCTATTCCTATTCAAATTATCTATTTATTTTTGTGTGAGTTTTGACAGATTGTGTTTTTCAAGAAATTGGTCCATTTCATGTAGGTTATCAAATTTGTGTGCACAGAGTTATTCATAGTATTTCTTTCTCCATCTCTTTACTTTTAATCTATGTGTCTTTATATTTTAAGTGGGTCTGTAGATAACATAGTTGCGGCTGATTTTTGATTCAGCCTGATAATCTCTGCCTTCTAATTTGTACATCTAGATCATTGACATTTAAAGTGATTAAAGATATAGTTGGATCAATTCATTTGCCTTGTTTTTTATTTCAATTTTCTTCCTTTTGTGATTTTAATTGATTATTTAATTTTTTTTCCCCTTTCTTAGCACAACAATTTTTTTTTAATTTTTTAGTAATTGCCCTAGAGTTTATAATAAACACAACTATTCCAAGTCTACTTGTAAATAAACCATGCCACTTACTGGGTAGGGCATGTGCCTTAGCATAACAAAATATTTCTAAAGTCTCCCTGCTTATGTTATTGTGGTTATTCATGTCACTTATACATAATTTATAGTCAGCAAATGAGTTGTTACTATTATTACCGTTATTATTTTGAACAAACTGTTATCTGTTAGATCAATTAAGAATAAGAAAAATAAAAGTTTTTATTTACTTCCATCAATTCCTGCTCTAATGCTCCTCCTTTCTTTATGTAGATCTGTGTTTGCAACTTGTATCATTTTCCTTCTCTCTAAAGAACTTTTTTTTTTTTTTTTAACAGTTCTTACAAGGCCGGTGTACAGGCAAAAAATTCCCTCAATTTTTGTTTGTCTAAGAAAGTCTTAATTTCTCCTTCATTTCTGAAAGGTAATGTCATAGGATGCAGTTTTCTAGGCTGGTGAAATTTTTGTCTCAGCACTTTAAATATTTCACTTCACTCTGTTCTTGCTTGTATGGTTTCAGATATCATTCTTATCTCTCTTCCTCTGTAGGTGAGGTTTTTTCCCGCCCTCTGGTATCTTCCAAGGTTTTTTCTTTACCTTTGATTTTCTGGCATTTGATTATGATATGCCTACATGGAGTTTTTCAGCATTTTTCTTGCTTTGTGTTCTCTGAGCTTCCTGGATCTGTGGTTTGGTATGTGACATTAACTTTGGGGAAATTCTCAGTAATCTTTGCCTCAAAAATTTTTTCTTTTCCTTTCTCTCTTCTCCTTCTGGTATTCCCATTATCCATATGTTATACCTTTTGTACTTGTTCCAGAGTGCTAGATTCTGTTCCATTTGTTTAGTCTTTTTCCTCTTCGTGTTTTGTGTTTGAATTCTCTATTGACCTATTCTCAAGATCAGAGATTTTTTTCCAAAGCTGTGTCCTAGACTATTAATGAACACTTTCAAAGGGATTCTTCATTTCTGTTACAGTGTTTTTGATCTATAGCATTTCTTTTTGATTCTGTTTTAAAATTTTGTTTTAATGTTTATTTTTGAGAGAGACAGAGAGACAGAGTGTGAGTGGGGGAGGTGCAGAGAGAGAAGGAGACACAGAATCCAAAGCAGGCTCCAGCCTCTGAGCTGTCAGCACACAGCCCCGACATGGGGCTCGAACTCATGGACCGTGAGATCATGACCTGAGCTGAAGTCGGATGTTCAACCAACTGAGACACCCAGGCACCCCGTTTTTTATTCTGTTTTAGAATGTTTATCTCTTTTCTTACATTACTCATCTGTTCTGGCATGTTGTCTACTCTCTGTTAGCGCCATTAACATATTAATCATAATTGTTTTAAATTCTGGCTCAGTAATTCAACATCTCTGTTATATCTTTTTCTGAGTCTGTTTCTAATACTTGCTCAATCTCTTCTAACTTTTTTTTTTCTTTTTAGTATGCCTTACAATTTTTCGTTGAAAGCCAGACATGGTATATTTGGTAAAAAGAACTCTGGTAAAAAAGCCTTCAGTAAGGTGGTAAGGGGGGGGAACGAGGGGAAGTGTTCTATTGTACTGTGAGTAGGTCTCAATCATATGCTGAGCATGTGTTTATGAGCTGTGAACTTCACAAGTGCTTCTTGGTTTCTCCCCATCCTCCACCCCTCTGGTGGGACAGGATGGCTAGAAGGGGCTAGAGTTGGATGTTTCCCTTCTGCCAGGTTGGTAAAGCTCTGATAAAACTCCAGTGGGTTAGGCTGTGGTGAAATAGTTTCTCCTGAGAATAGGGCTTGTTATAAAAACCAGAATGCTCTGGCTTATTAAAATGATTACTTTTCCCCTCCCCTGCCTGAAATATGAGGAGATTTTCTCAGATATTCACTGTAAGGACCTGGTAGATCTTCTGGAGGTAAAACTCATAAAAGTGTGATATCCTTCCACCCCCACCCCCACCCCAAGACTGAGTCCCCTGGAGTTCTTAACTTTCAGACTTGTATACACTGGGCCTCCAGCAATTTTATGGCAGTTCAGGTTTCCTACCTTAGTTCTGGTTCCTATAGATGTTTCTGCTGGTAGGTTTCTGCTCAGATAAATTGTGATTGTATCTGCCTGTCTATCCAATTTTGTGGATAGCAGTTAGCCCTGTGACTTCACTCTGATGGATCTAAGAAGAGTTGTTCATTTTTTATTTTATTTAGCATTTTAGTTTTCATTAAGATGAAATGACAACCTCTAAGTTCCTTATATGTCAGACAGGAAATCCAGATTTTATTTTACTCCCTGGATGTAATCATGTCAGAATTTTCGTATCAGGCCCATATTTGAAACCATCAAAACACATTTTTTGCATTGTTGAATGAGTTTCCATTGGATTCTGTTGTTAAGTATCCTTTCCACCCCATGGGTGAAAATCAGGCCTAATCCTCAGTGGCCTACATACTTAATTATTTTATTAAAAAGCATACAAATCATATTGTCCCTATGACATGATTGTTTACCTTAAATTACTTAGGAGGAAATCAGAAAAGGAAAAAGGGATTGCTGAGTGTTTTGTTTAAAGCAGTTTTATTTTGGGGGCACCTGGGTGGCTCATTCAGTTGGGTGTCCAACTTCAGCTCCGGTCATGATCTCATGGGTCATGGGTTCAAGCCCAGTGTGGGCTCCGTGCTAACAGCTCAGAGCCTGGAGCCTGCTTCAGATTCTGTGTCTCCCTCTCTTTCTGCCCTTCCTTTGCACTCTCTCTCTCTGTCTCAAAACAGAAATAAACATTTAAAAAAGGCAATTTTATCTTTTGCCTTTGTAGAAATAATTATTGCCCCTCCTTGGATAATGGACATTATAAGACTAAAGCTACAAACTCTTCCTCTAGAACTAAAGTTATGTAAACACAAAGTTTTGTAGAAAATTTTAATATTTTTATACATGTGACAAAGCTTTTGAAACCCAGGTAAAATGTCTTGATTTAATGTCTTCTTTCTTCCTGAATGTTGCAAATAATCACCATAATTTCTAGTATTTATAGTAGGTATTTTCTTCATAACATGTTATTCAGTTAAATATTGCTAATTAGCTATTAGAACCTTTTCATACGTGATTTTAAAAGTTACCAGTTTTTCCTAAGTGTAAATATATGATAAAAAATCTTTTCTCAGTTGAGGTATATCTAAATCTCTATTTTTAATGGGAAATATCATGCAATTTATAAAATTCAGTTTTATATATATTTACATTTTTCAATCTAGATAAGTTTAATTAAGACAGCTTTATACATAGGTTCAAATTCTCCCTTTCCTGTTCCCTATCTTTGCCAACTTTGGGCAAATTATTTTACCTTTTTTAGTCATGATTTTACCTTTAGTAATAGGGAGAGATTAGAATGTGTACTTCATGCAATGGTTATAAGATGAGGTACTTAGCTTAAAGACTTCTCCTAGAGACTATTCCAAAGAATGCTTTCAGGAATTTTGAGCTTTTTATTATTCCATTTCCTTTCCTTATGGCTACTCCAGGTTTTGTTATCTGATATGAATATCTGGTGCCTGTCACTGGCAGCACGTAGCAGTGGGTAGAATTACAGTCTTGTAGGATCTAATTGCAATTGATCCCACAGTGCCAAATAATGTCAAATTATGCTCAGAGCTGACCTGTCTGAAATGCCCCTCAAACTGATGTTGACATTTGTGAATAGTCTCAGACTTAGAGCCATGGAAAGGTTGAGCTCTATGACCTCCCTGAAGACCTTTAGAATGTCTGAAACTAAATGCTTTCATGTAAGTAGCAGAAAAATTCTTAGCACAGAGTAAGTGAATAGGGAGCCCTGGCTTCTTGATAAATGTAAAATTTTTCTAAGTCAAGTATGAAAAGAAGGTAAGACCAGAGAATTTCAGTGTTCTACTTTACAGAAAACAGAGGAGGAGGTGAGAAATGTGAAACAGAAACAATGTTGAAACAAACAATATCATGATTTATCAAGTACTTGCACCTATTATCTCCTTTGAAACTCATAGAATTGTCACCTAGTAAAACAATAGATATCTGTATCTCCTACATATGAGGAAGGAATGTCAGAGTAGCTTAGAGACTCACTGAGTTATATGACTCACGGATGGAGACTCCCTCTATTTTATTCTTCTCCATAAAATTTAGAAATTTCAATTATAATAACATAATTTCTTATCTAATTTGTTTCCTGCTGTACTGTCACTTACTAGTTTTCAATTGTTTCTTATTGGTGCTTTTCTGAGAGATTTTTAAAAACTGTTCTAGGAGACTATGGCCTATGCGGATGTCTATGAGAGCTTCTTCATTCTTTTTGCACATTTGGTGAAGCTACTCTTTCCTTCTCCACTTTTATCCTCTGAGTTACCGCCTAGCACTAGCAAAGGACCGCTGAAGAATGGAGCCAGCACTAATCTCTTTACTTTTATATGTTCTAAGGATGGTCCTGATAATAATTTTTTCTTAGACTGACATGTTTCCCTTAGAAAAATAACACCTTTTTCCTCCTCTCCTGTAAAATGTTCACTTTATTTTACGTAGGAAATAAATGCCTGTGCTTAAATGAAAACTCCTCGTTTCTTTGTACATAGGATGAAGATTTTATAATGTCAGATACAAACATTGTTGTTAGAAAATAAAAGAGAAGTTCAGGTTTTAATAGCATAAATTTAATATATGTGCCTTAGTACTCTATTCATTTTTAAACATAAGATCTTTATCACACTACCATTTTCTGTTTAAAATTTGTATGGATTCCCAGCTAAGCATTATAAATTTCCTTTCATTATCCAATGATCTAAAGAAGTGGACATAAATAAAATGCATCCAACCAGTCTTTTATAACAGGCAACAGAACTAGTGCTCATGGAGTGCCTACTATAAGCAGGACTCATTATTCAAATTTTACTTATTTAAGTTACACAAAATCTCCATAAAGTGTATCATCTTCCCTACGAAAATAACAATCAAAGAGGTCACAAAGCTAATGTGGCAAAATGTAACCTAGAGTCTAGGTTTTTCTGACTGTTTTTGAATTCCAAGCAAATCATCTTATGTAGAAATCCTAGTGTAGAATTTTTATATCTCAATGATAACAGCTGAAGTGTCTTCCCTTCCCTTCCCTTCCCTTCCCTTCCCTTCCCTACCCTTCCCTTCCCTACCCGTCCCCTCCCCAGCCTGCCCCTCCCCTCCCCTCCCTTCCCTCCCCTTCCCCTTCCCCTTCCCCTTCCCCTTCCTTTTCCTTCTTTTCTCCTTCTTTTGCTTTCTAAGGAATCAACAAAACATTTTTCATTGCCTAATTTGCAGTTGTACTTCAAAGCCCACACAGTTTCCCCTACAACTTTATTCTTCACTGACCTCAGCTGCCATGCTACTTTTGATAAAATTTCTATGCCTTTAGATAGGGTTGGCCTAGTCCTTCACTTGGCTCTACAGCTGGGACAATGATGGAATCTGTAGATGAGTACCAATTGTAAAGAAACCTAACCCACTTTCATTCTTGTAGTTAGGCCTATTAGTAGTATAACACAAAGGGCACAACAGGGGAATTCAGACTTGCAATAGGAGTTTGAGAAGTGATGTCAGGGTCACACTAGCAATTTATGTAGCTATGTACAAAGAGAAAGGAAATATGTAGACCAAAGGAATAGAGGCTCTTTCTTTGCATGATGAAACTTCAAAAGTCCTATATTTTGATCAGACATTTGGTTTGCTATTTTATATGGGTTGGAAGGATATGTAGCCATATCTCCACAAAGCATCTTTCACAACTTTCAAGGTTCAATATACTTACTCATATTTTAGAAAAATGGTTGCATTTTGCTCATACGCTATCTTAGTTTGACATTAAATCCAAGTGTAAATGAGTCCAAATTATATTCAGTTGGTCATTATTGTAGGGATTTTAGTGTTTACTACGAACCCAGTGAAATTTAGTCAACTCCAAGATTCATATATTTACTTTATACTTTACTTCTGCAGTTATTCCCACTTGGTTTGGAAAATGATCTTATGTTTTATTAGATATTTTTTAAAGTTATTATTGTAAAGGCATTATATACTCAATGCAAAGTAAATCACCACACACACACACACACACACACACACACACACACTCACATGGATGTAAAGCCTCCAGTTTATATCTCAATTTAAAGTTGGGTATCATCTCATGCATTTTAATTCCATCCAACATGGATCTTATCTCTCTCATTTACCTAGTTTTCTGTGATGCAGGCTAGTCTGCAAATCTAATAATATTAAACCTTTTGTGTAAATTCTTCCAGAAAAACACAATGAAACTAAACTACACTCTGAGCTGATATACACAGAGTAATCTCTGTATTGCTCTTTAAATGTCCTTGTTAAGGCTATGGAACTCACTTTCAATCTTTATGATCTCCAGCTTCTCAATTTTTAAGACATTTTCCCTTAGGAAAAACTATTTCTCCCATTTTGGATCTGCTCCTATGTATTTTCTAGCCATTTGTAGGTTCACCATGTTTTATATCTCCTAAGCAAATCAACAGGACCTATGAAATTGAATCCTTCCCAGGACAGATTCTCCCATCTCACCTCACTATTCCAAGTTCAATTCATACAATCCTTTGCAATTGATCCCTTCTTAAGATCAGGCAGTGTTTGAATATGAATAGTTCACAATGGCCTCAATTCTTCCTTTTCTAACTTTGTGGGCCTAGAGGAAAAAGGGAGGAAAGTGAGAAGCACTACCTCAACTTGCATAATGTGTCCTTACCTTGGGCCTGCTGTTTCTTGATTCTCTTGGGAGTAAGCATGCCACACTGGGAAATACCAACCTTAATTGTTCAGTGGGCAAGTCCCTGTAGAGCATAAATATTTTATAAATATTTAAGTATATTTGTAAATATATATAGTATATAAATATACAATATATTTTATAGATATTTATGAATACTTGTAAATATTTTTATAAGGGCCTTGAAGATGGGTACAGGAAATCAGGAAAGATACCAGGACATACTTCATGACCATGAGCTCTCCAGCTTTATTCTTTTTATGCTTCCTTAATCTAGGGTTGCACTGGCAGGTATATGCAGGTAGAACAAACACATTCAAAATTTTATCCTCATGTTTTCCCTAAAGGTGGAGGTGGGGTGCCATCAGACAAAATCAGGCTAAAGCTGCAGTCTTTATTGTGAGGGAGCCTATCAAAATGGGTTGGTCCTTTGAGAATTGGTCCAAAGCTTTCAGTAGCATTTTTTCCTCTGTCTTAGTATTATCAGGAGCTGTTCTAACCAATTTAATACTTAAAATAACACACCAAAGCAGGTATTACCATTATCTTAATTTTATACATGTTGAAACTGATGCTCAGGAAAGTTAAGTAATTTGTTCAAGGTCATAAACCTAATATGTGGTTGAGCCAGGATTTAAACAAAGGCAACAAGATACCAGAACCTGGGCTTTTAAACCTCACATGTTACCTCCTCTAATATTGGATACTGACATACCATATTTTCAGTGTATGGTCTTCTTGTACTTTGGATGACATAGTTAGTGTTAATGTGAATCTGTGAAATGAAAATTGTACTATTGTGTTTCCAAAATTAACAGGTCAGTAGTGTTGTAGATGCTCTATAGAAAATAGAACAAACTATAATTGATAATGCAAGCATCGGTGTGTGGGGAAGTATTAAAGAAAAGAGCTTAGGGGCTTCTGGTACATTGTACAGGATATGAACAAGAAAGAGGGTATTGCAGGTTGATAATATGGAGAGTAATTTTATTTTCTAGAAAATTAATATTAAGGATCTGCCTTTACACTTTTTCTTGCAGTATCCAATGGACTGAGCAGTATCTTGATTCACTAATCTGCTGGTTCGAGGTGTCCTCAGTTTGGGTCTTGTCTTTGCTGTCTGTCTAGGAGCTCTGAGCCCAGCTGCAGAGGAAGGGAGCTTGCTCACTAGCAAAGGTCTAATGGGGTATATGGCAAGTCTACAGTGGACTATTAACTATAATATGAAGCCATGTGGGCTCCCTTGACCTCATTGCATTTAGAGATAAAAAGGAGACCAGAAAGATTTGTATGACTCTAGTCTTTCATTTTTCTGTCAGACACATTTCTTTTAAAAGGAGAAGGTGTGATTGAAAACAGCTAATACAGACTAACTTAGGATGTAATCACTGTCTCCATGTTGTTCTATTCTTTAAAAAAAATTTTTTTTTAATGTTTATTTAGTTTTGAGAGAGAGAGAGACAGAGCATGAGTAGGGGAAGGGCAGAGAGAAAGGGAGACACAGAATCCAAAGCAGGCCCCAGGCTCTGAGCTGTCAGCACAGAGCCCGAGGCGGGGTTCAAACCCACAAACCGTGAGGTCATGACCTGAGCCAAAGTTGGACGTTTAACCGACTGAGCCACCCAGGCGCCCCCCTGTTGTTCCATTCTTCCTCCTCCCAAAACATGACTTTGCCATATTTTCTCATCAATATATTTTCTTTCTAAATGCAGATTGTTTACCTTCTTACATCTCGCATACAGACTCCTTAGAAATAGAGGTGAGGGCAATGAGAAAGGAACAGAAAAGGAGGCAGAAGACAAACTCCATATACTTTGAAGTTCTATGCTGAAATTCTGCTCTACTCATAAACCATTATGGTTTTATTTTAGTGCTGCCCAATTCATTTTGGCAGCTATTAGATATTGTGCTGGCTGTATAAAGCAATTCATCCTTGTAAATCCTTAAGCACAGCAATAAATCAAGGCAATAAGAGCAAGGGAACCTGATGGACAAGTGCATTGGTGGTAACATAGAGGGGAAATTTAAGAACATCAGGAGATCCATTTTGCCTGAAAGTAATCTACTTCGTGCAGCTACCAAGTAGTTGATCACCCACCACATTTCCACATTAGGTCTCTTAAAGCATACCGTGAATAGTGGCAGGGACTATGAACTTAGTAGTATCTGGAACAGGTAAGGCAAAGTGGTTGAAAGAAGATATATCATTGAAACTGTAAAACTCCTATAAGAAATCATGGGGGAAAAGACTCATGACACTGGTCTTGGCAGTAAATGGTTTGTTTCTTGGATATTATACCAAAAGCACAAGCAACAAAAGCAAAATAGTCAAGGGGGACTACATCAAACCAAAAAGCTTCTGCACAGCAAAAATAAATAATCAAAAAAATGAAAAGGCAACTTGTAGAATGTGAGAAAGTATTTGAAAACCATATGTCTGATAAGGGGTTAATATTCAAAATATATAGGGAACTCCTACAACTCAATAGTAAGAAAAATAACTTGATTTTAAAATTAATCATCATGGAAATGCAAATCAAAACTTCAGTGAAACATCGCTTCACACCTGTTAGGATGGCTATTATTAAAAAACAAAAGATAATAAATATTAGTGAAGATGTGGAGAAATTGGAGCTCTTGTACTCTGTTGGTAGGAATGTAAAATATTATAGCCACTCTAGAAAATGGTATGGAAAATCTTCAAAAAAATAAAAAACTAGAACTGCTGTATATAATCAAACAATCCCATTTCTGGGTATATAGTCAAAATAATTGAAAACAGGATATTGAAGAGATATCTGAAATCCATTGTTCATTACAGCATTATGTGCAATAGCCAAGAGATAGAAACAAGCTAAATACCCAGCACCAAATGAATGGATAAAGCAAATGTGGTATGCACGTACAATGGAATATTACTTAGCTTTAAAAAAGGAAATCCTGCCATAATTGACAACATGGATGAACCTTGAGGGTATTATGCTAACTGGAATAAGTCAGATATAGAAGGATAAATACTGTATGATTCCAATTATGTGAAGTATCTAAAATAGCCAAACTCCTAGAGACAGAGTGGAATGGTGTTTGCCAGGGGTTAGAGGTAGGGGGAAATGGGGAAATTGCTGTTCAATGGGTATAAAAAATTTTAGTTGTGCAGAATGAATAAATTCTAGAGATCACTATACAACACTGTACTTACAGTTAACGACACTGTAATGTGCACTTAAAATTTTGTCAAGAGGAAACTCTCATGTGATGTTATTACCACAATTAAATTTTATTAACATTTATTCATTTTTGAGAGAAAGAGAGACAGAGTGCAGAGAAAGAATGAGACACAATCTGAAACAGGCTCCTGGCTTTGAGCTTTCGGCACAGAGCCCAACTTGGTGCTGGAACCCACAAACTCCGAGATCATGACCTAAGCCAAAGTCAGACGCTTAACCGACTGAGCCACCCAGACACCCCTGTTACCAATTTAAAAGAAAGGTGATGTATCAGCATTCTGAATTCAAAGTTAAAGTCAGCATTCTGAATTGAAATGAGGCTCACTCTGGTAAAATTCTGGAAGCTATTTACAGAGCAGGGTTAAAAGAGACAGCAAGAGATATTCAGGTACTCAGGGACTAACACAGTGGGAGGTCATTACTGCCTAGGCCTGAAAAAGCAAGCAGAGGAAACTGTTACTGAAGTGGTTGAAGGTGAAGAGAGGGAGAAGCACGGCCTAACCAGATTGCAGTCATAAGAGGGACTATGGCTAAACCATGGGAGTGAAGCATGAAGGGAATGGGTAGAGAAATGCCCTGGGGGACTCTCTGCTGATGTCCTCTCCACCCCTACCATAAGGCACCATAGTTGTACTTGGTTTACCACTGAAGCATGCAGAGATTTGCTTGGAATCCAAAGCATTTGGTTTAGGCATTCTCCCTTCAAAGTTTAAGAGTAGTTGTATAAAGTCATTCATATGATGAAGGGAGCGGGTCACTCTTCTCTCTAGAGGAGGAATATTTTGTGTTTGATTGTTTTGAACAAAAAGGTGGGAATGTAGATGAGGTATTTTTGAGAAAGCTAAATTTCAGGTATCAAATCTTAAAAAATGTACTTAGTTTTAAAGATATTAGTATAAGAAATGCTGAAGATAACTTCAGAGCAATTATGAAATTCTTTGTTGCTTTCACATACTTTTAGCTATGTGTGGGGGGTCCATTTTTAATAGAAGTTTATGGAAAAAAGCATAATACTTGATTATTTAACTGAGTATAAAATATAGCTTAAAATTTCAGCTTACATTTTCAAGCATTAAAGATTGTTCTTTTTTTTAAGTTTATTTATATTGAGAGAGAGAGTTGCTAGTGGGGGAAGATCAGAGAGAGAGGGAGGGAGAGAATCCCAAGTAGGCTCTATACTGGCAGCACAGAGCCCAACATGGGGCTCAATCTTAAGAACTGTGAGATCATGACCTGAGCTGAAATCAAGAGTCAGACACTTAACCAACTGAGCCACCCAGGAACCCCAACTTTAAAGATGGTTCTTACTTTTTTTTGATTAAGCACAACTCAATTTATTTGTGTGAAATAAGAGAACACCATATTGAAAGATTCTTAGTAGAGTCTCAGAAGGATGAAATGAGGGAATAATAGTTATAGATCTTGTGGCTAGGTTGAGTGTTTTTTTAATTATAGTTCTTCCTATTTTTAATTTTTTGAGTACTAATTAGCTCCATAAATGTTCAATTATTGAGTTAGAGCTGTGAGACATAAAGTTGAGTATTAAGGAAAAGTCAGTATCAGTGTTCCAGAAGGAAGCAGATCACATGCTAAAAATGGGATAATATAAATGAGGCAATATTGGGAACGCTTTATCACCACTTCTGAGACTAACGGGAAGAAGAGGGAGCAGTTATTAAAAGCCTATGAGAGTGATAATTCTAGGCAAGGTACATCTGCCAAGAAATGTCTTTTAATTAGAAGAACACAGCCTCTGATAACTCTCAGCCATGCATGGAGGGAGCTAGGAGAATAAATACTCCTACTTTTCTCTCCTCTCACTTCCTTTGTCTCCCATAGCTGAACCAACTGGAAGTGCAGAGTAAAGGAACCAGAATGATGTAATCTATAGAGATCATCTGGGCATAGAATAAGGTAAAAACAAAAGCTGGAAAACTATAGAAAATTGAACTAGAGGGTATAGATCAAATTGTACAGCACAAGATGCCTGCTTAGAAGAAAAGGGACTCTATGGTTCTGATAATATCTGCTAGAGTTAGTCTTTGCATGAGGATATGTCTCAGAATGGAGATGACCACCAGTATTTGTAGTAAGGCAAGCAGTAAGGAATGAATATGTTTTTAAATTGAGCCAGAGTTTCAAAGTGTTATCTTTGGCTCTACATTGAAGAGAGGTACAGTTTCCCATAGATAATTATTACTTCATAAAAAATGGAAATAAAGAGGAGTGGTCACCATGGGTTAATGCTCTGTTAAGAAACAAATGGGCAGCAGAGCCATAAGTCAATATCAAATGTTACTTTTTTAGTGTAATTGCCAACAGGGCTTCAGAAATTTAGAACAAGTAGTATCTGGAGATTAGCTTCATTAGAAAAAAGTTGATGGAAAAGGAATTCCATCAAGAAAAGAAGTCAAGGAAAGAAATTAGGAACATATTTTACGAGGTAAATATTTCAAGGAGAAAGAGTCTGAAAATAAAGCAATCTTTGATTCAAATCAATTTCAAATAAAATGTCAATATAAAGAATCAACCCATTTCTGTTGCTATTATTTTCATTTCTGTTCAAGGAATCCCTGACATTTTGAGTTGTGTATTTTTGTGTTCGTGTGTGCACGCACACACATTCATGTGTGTAACTATATCTAGAACACAGAATAGTTCCTTTCATCAAGCAATAACTAGCCATTGGTTT
This sequence comes from Herpailurus yagouaroundi, assembly GCF_014898765.1. Lineage (NCBI taxonomy): Eukaryota > Metazoa > Chordata > Mammalia > Carnivora > Felidae > Herpailurus > Herpailurus yagouaroundi. Next base: position 27,043,990 of record NW_024412403.1, read on the forward strand.
GTGTCATTTAAGTAAAACTTTTTACCTTCATACAGACCAATGCAATATGAAAATATCAAATTCAGTCAAGCACCTGTGAAAACTTCACACCCTTGTTTTATAATCCAAACACTGTACCTTACTGGCAAGAAATAACAACTATGATAAACCAAAAAAAAAAAAAAAATTCAGGTTTAGGTTTTGGGAATCTCTAAGAAAAAAAAATAAAGGAGTCTATCTTGAAGCTACAAATAGAGCTTGAAGTTCTTTATTATGAATAAAGAGCCAAAGTAAATGGTACAGAAAATATAATAAAAGCTTTTGGAATTCAGAAGAAGCAGGAAAGATTAGAGTGAACAGAAGAGCCTGGGGAAGGAGTTAGAAGGGCAGCAGATCATGCCCCAAATGTCAAGTTGTGTGAAGGTTTGGAGTGTGATGAGTGTGGCTATCTAGAATTTTAAGGCATTCCAGGAAGAATGCTCTCAATATAGCAATTTCCAGGAAACCGATGAGTTACTGAGGATTTTCCATGGGGGATGTCTATGCTAAAAGTGCTTGTGTAGAAAGGGTGGTCAGCAGAAGGAAGGTGAAGGGTTATAGGATTGTTCCTAGGCTTTTCCTTGAACTCAGACTTTTACATATTATTACCATTCCCTCCTAATTGGAAATAAGAAGGCCTGTTCTAGGACATTGTTGAAAAGAGTAAATAAATTAACACACATGCAAGCAATTAGCATAATGCTTGGATCTCAACCAGCAAACATTAGTTATGGAACTTCTTTTCTTTGAGACTGAGATCAGGAAGATAGAGCAGACAATGACAAAGGAAGGCAGCAAAAGAGAAGTTCCAGACTTGGACAACGGATACTGGCAGTAAAATTTTTGTGAAGATACTAATGGACAAATTGCTGCTCCTGCTAGGAATCTCTGTAAACCCCACAGAAAGGAAGAAGATAATTGGCTTCATTTTTAATTTGGAAAGGCTCCAAATTTAATGGAGGAACCTAATCTGTGATTTGGAATTTGCTTAATCCCTGCTGCATTTTATATCCATCCCTTAGCAGTCTACTTTTCCTTGCTTGTTTTCTAGGAAGGTGCCATAGGAGAATCCAGAAATTGAGAACTGAAACTTTATCTAGCATTTGGCACATCTCTGTCACAGCCCAGAATTTCTTTCCTCTCTTGTGTCAGTGGCTTATGATGGTTTGACTTAGGTGTAAACTAAAAGGAACAGTCCACCATGACTGTTTTATCTCAATTGTTGGCTACACCAGCTAAAAGAGAGAAGGATGGGACACAGGGTAACTGGTGACAGAAGCATGTGGAACTGTACACAACAAGGGAAATGAAGAAGATGGGAAAAGACCCAGATTAAGGTGTGAGGGTCTTCTGCTAATTACAGTATAAGAAAAGAGGGCCACCAATATAGAGCATAAAATAAGCAAGTGAAGTCATTTAACTGGAGTACCCATCCTCAGAAATATAATCATGTTTTTGTTTTTGTTATTGTTTTGTTTTTCCTGTAAGGGCTGCAACTGTATATGGGGCATAGTTTATTCTTGGGAATTATAATGCTTCTCAGATCTAGTGCTTACTAATAAATTCTGTCAAATTATCAATTTTTGTTTTTCCTTTTCTTCTTTGACAGGTGCTTTGTTGCTCTTTCATTTTCTTTCCCTTGCTTAAAGTTTCTTGTCAGGTAGAAAGCCCTCTTATAACCTTGTCCAACCGTCTTACAGTCTGTTCTTTCCTGCTATCCTCTACTGTCCTGTATTTTCTTATTCTGTAACCACTCTTTTTTCTTCCAGTTGGTAATGGATCATTTGCTAATTCTGGAATATGCTTGTGTTTAATCAGTCATCAAGTATCCTTTAGCTGGTGCTCAGGAATATGTCTAAATGAATTCTTTTTTATTTGTTTTCCCTTTCCAAAAATTATTCTCATCTTTTTAATTGTTTTCATTCACATTCCAGCCAGTCCCTGAGCCAATTTCCAAATGTTATTTTCTAAAATTCTCTGAGGGATAAGAGTGTTTGTTTTCAGCCATTTTGAATAAAGTTCATTGTTCTTTCCTTAAGATATCAGACTACTTTTACTATCCATATTTGTTGGCTTAGATTGGTGTAAAAAGTGATATATATATATATATATATATATATATATGTATATATATATATATTTGTCAAAACATGAGACTTCTTTAAATTAAACTGTTAATTGAAAGCCATCACCTGTTTTTTTTTAAAACAACTGTTGCTTAAAAATTACAATTCACTTTGTGTAAGAAGTAATAAGAGAATGTAGTCAAAGACATGTTCTCTTGGAAGTAATGAATTCTACATGGATCAACACAGATTCTTATTCTAGGTCAGTCATTGTCCAATTTAACATGCCTTCATTTCTGTAAAATGGGTATGCTAATGCTGTTTCCTTACATGTTACAATTTTTAATTAATGATTATGCGCTTTTGCATAATGTGCATTCATATATTATTAGGTTAATAATGTGCATTCTCAATGTACTTTAATAAAGGACATTGGGAACTAATTAAAAGGAATGTAATTTGTGCTTTTGGGAAGAAAAGTGTTATCGAAGTGTAAATTAGGGAGGGAAGTGGCAGTTAAATCTATACAACATGTCTATTACCACACATTTGAGGCTTAACTCTAATTACAGATAGGACATGTGAGCAAACAGCATCTGGGAGACTTCCACTCATTTCAGAAGGTCCTTCTTCACCTCTATAAAAGAAGGCTATTCATTTAATAGCCAAGATTATTAATAAGCCACTTTCTGTTCGGAACAAAAGGTTAGAGGGAAAAGACCTCTTTCAGAGTCAGCGTATCAACAGTATTTATTGTTCTCTTTTGTAGACAATATCTGCCCAACAAATGTCATGAGAAAGGGGTTTGTTATTCAGTCCTTTAGACAAGAGGAAAGCATTTTTGTGGATTGATAACGCTACCCAGAAAGGGCATTTACACCTGATGGAAGAGGAGAATTCTGTAGACAGATCTGTGCCTGTCTTCAAACCTTTCAACCATCTGAATAACCCCTGAGGTTAAATCGCTGGTAGACATCTGTAGGCAGAAGTAAGAGAAATGAGATCATCAAGGAACGGTATCGTGCTTACAACATGTGGTGAAATGAGTGGCTCTTCACCATCTGTTATTTGTGTGTGTATTTTATTATGTAAATGTTCGTACACACTGCATTCTAAACAAAGGAACATTACTTCCACTTTGTTGGTGCTGCCAAGCTTGCGTATGTGTCCTGGAAAAAGAAAGTGGCAGACAGAAAATTCAGGGTTCATCTAGCCACTTGGGTCCCCACTCCTTTCACCAAGAGGGTGAGAGACTCTAAGTAGTTGGATTCCTTTTCTGCATCCTGTTAACAAATACAAAGCTCGACTGTGAAGGGAAAACAATGTCTTAAATACTACAGTTATGGTTCGGAGCTTCTTTTGCCGGGGTCCACAGGACAAAGATACTGGAAGCTGGGGTGCCCTGGGATGGTTCCAGCGTAGACTAGTGATAAATCCAAGCTCGAAAATAAATTTGGACAGAGAAAACAGGCTCTGTTCAATCTTCTCTCATCTGCTTAATTCCTGGCACATATCTCTGGGTCATGGGAAGGTTCTGGTGGGCTGCTGTCATTGTCTCCCCCAAAACAAGAGGGGTGTGTGTATGCATGTTTGGGAGGAATGAAAGTGAGGAGATTTGGGTGACACATATTCTGGTTTAAATTTTCAGAAAATTACCAATTTAAATTGAAATGTAATTATCCTAACTGGCATCTTTTTGGCAGCAGCTTAAAAAAAATCCCTCGGCTTTACTGTACCAAGCAAAAGCCCAGAGGAGTCCTGACACTGGCCTTTAATCAAAAGCTGAAAAGACACAAAAGCTTTCAGATAATCTATGCCAAGCTATCTTGGACAGCACGGAATTGCCTGGAGCACCCTTCTGGTGGCATTTAAAACACCTGGTGCCCTTAGAAAAAAAAATACATCTGCGTCTGCAATTTCTCCTTCTGTAATTCCCTCAAATCTCTCTATCTCAACCCATTCTCCTGTCTTTATAAGTAGGGATGCTACAGTGACAGGAAAATAAAGCGATTTTATTTACCAAGAGAATGACACTTGTCATTGGCTCTGCCTGGAGGTGACAGACTCAGGTGCCCATCTGCACAAACACTTCCTCACTGTTTATTTCATGTGGTTTAATATAATTAAACTATCATTGTGCTCATTGATTCAGCTCAAATTTTAATTTGATAATTGGGAAAAAGGTGTGCATTTGAAATGGAGGCAATTAATTGACACTTTAAATGCACTGGAACAGAAATAATTTAAGTTACACCATACTTAGCGGTGACTTATACTGTTGTGTTTATGCAGATTCTTTTATTTAGCTCCTGTCATTAATGGATAGAGGTAAATAACGCTTCTCGGCCTACGTCCTTTCTAAACAGGCGGTCTGATTCTGCAATTTGGACATATTTTTGCCGCCACAGACAATCCCATTCATTCTGTAGTCGTTGGCTTTTCTAAAATAAAGACGTTCTAACTTTGAACAACAATCTAATCATTCATAACTAGTCTCACATATATGCAACATAATTATGCAGATTGTCACATAATTTTATCAATAGACAGCCTGATCCTCATCCTAACAAATATCTTGCACAAGGAAATAATGAGAATCACAAAGATACAATTTCTCAACTTACAATGCCCGTCTTTCCCACGATTTGAATAAAAAGAAGGGAAATAACCAGTTCTTACTTATTTACTTTTTCTCCAAGACGAGTTTTACTTTAATTTGCTTCAAGGGAATTTATATATTTTGGTGAACTTGCTGAAACCTAAGAAGCAACCATATTTATGGATAAAGCATTTTTTTGTGTTAATTATCTTCCATCTGGAAACAAATATGCTTTCATATTTTTTAAGAATCAAGAACAAAAGCTAGTTTGTTTTAGCAACTTACAAAATCTTCCTCATTTTTGCTGGAGCTCTTTTATTCACAGAGCCTGAATAAATACTTTTAATCAAAACTGAAGCAAGTTCAATTTTGCAAAACGCTAACCACCACAAATTATACCTGTAGTAAATAATGTTACTTATTAAGAATTATTGGTTGTTTCTACATATGCCCTGAGACGATTTGTTCTTAATATAAAGGATTGGAGCAGCCACTCTGCCTTTTAGATGAAAGCTTATGCTCTTGCTTCAATCTATTATTCAATATTTTTAATATTCAGTGTAGCCATGGATGAACCTAAGAAAGTTTTGGCAGGTCATTTCAGTTAAGCAACCACACTCTTTTTATTAAAGCTGGAAACCTCATTAAAATAGGCTCTGTGAAGATTTTGTAAACTCCAGCTTCAAATCAAGGTTGGCAATAATGCTCCAAAAAAAATCTTTTTATATAAATGTGGTTCTTTTGGCACTTGAAAGTTTCTGAAAGCAAGAAATGCTAAAAAGCAGAAAAGGGAAGAAGCAAAGCAAACAAACAAAAAACACATGAAATGCACACACAAAACACACATACTCATGTACATAAGTGTGGGTGATGGGTGACCCCAAAACAAATCTATTTCTCGTACCTTCTTTTTCTGTTATCTACTTTCAGACAAAATTCTCCGAAAAACATTTTTGCTATCTGAGCTAATGTAATAGTCATAAAGAAAGGAAAACACCATCCTGACCATAACCTCTCACCATAATTAAAAAGAGTCCTTGGTTACCAAGCCGAATTGAGGTCTTCTGAAAGATCAGAGTTTTAAGGCTAAAAGGGACCTGATGGATCAACTGATGAGATAAGTCAGTAACAGCAACAGATTATGGACCAGAGATTAAAGACCACAAACTGAACAACTGGTTAGTTGATGGGAGCAGGGTTATAAAACAGATCTTCAGAATGCTCATTCTGTATGATGCTGTTTGTCATTTCAGTATTCCTGGTTGAAATGTTACTGATTTGACACACTCTGACATCGAGATGAGTAAATCCATTCATGATTAGGACAGTTTTTGTTATTTATTTATTTGTTTGTTTATTTGCAGAAAACCCAAAGTTCAAAAATCTGATTCCTTGCTTCCTAAAATATCCTAACTTTCATTAACTCCTTAAACATAAAGAACATTGATATGGTGGTGCAAATATTCTTTACAATTTGAATTCACAACTTTGATCATTTTTCCTAATCTATGTTGTTTGTTAACTAACCCCCGAAAGATTCTTTTGTTATTCTCCAGGATTTTCTCCCCAGTATGGAGAACCTTTTTTGAAAGCTTATCAGTCACATAGAAATACTATTTAGGTAGGTGAAGATATTAAGTCCTTAACTCACAAATGATAGCTAGGTAATTAATAGGCAGTTTTCCTTTGGTTCAGGCTCAGTATCTCATTAAAATAATTCTTCTTTTTAAAAATGGAGTATCAGGTCGAGCGATCAATATTTTCTGTTAATGCTTATTTAAATGGCAAAGGCCATAGCTTATGAATGAAACCCAAACTCCTCAGTTTGATTTTAGTTCAGCTCAACAGAATTAGTATCCAGCCCTGGTCTGGACTTTTAGGGGGGAAAAAAACCAACCACGCATGATAGTGTTACTCATCTCAAATTAGTTGAGCCGTTCATGCACATACACAAAACCTGCCACAACATTCAAGAAAGGTATAAGATAGAAATAAAAGGGGTTAAGTTAAGTGTGCGGTGCCAGTAACAGTAGGTATTAAACTGATTAATATAGTCTTATCTGTTGAATAACTCAGTATGTTTTGCGTTAATTTTTTTTTTCATTCTAAATATCAAAATAAATTGTGTGAGGAATGTAGCTTCTGGTTCTGTTAAAAAAAATACTTTTTCTGGGACCACGATTAGCCATGAATGGTATTAGTTGAATAAAACAATGAGTTTGTGCAAGGAACCTACAACCTACAGTTTTAACTGTGATAGGGTGAAGAACTAAGAGCTGAGTCACTCATATTGTGTGGGGATAATTGAGGAAGGTATTTTGGGGCTATGAGGATATTTGGAAATGAGTGAGGAGTAGATAGAAATGAGTTAACATAATTCAGTGCCTAGATCAAGACAGAGTTATCAAAAAAGCCACAAATTACTTGTTGATATCAGTAATAGTTGCATGTTAGCTACTATTTTACGCGTACATACAGTATTTCTCAGTTTGGGGGAATGTTTGGATTTTTTTCTAAAACTGGAACACATGGCAGTTTTTCAGAAACCCTAACCTTATTTACCAAATTATTTCTTCAATTTAGTAAAAAAAAAAAAAAAAAAAAAGTAAAATTGATGCATTCAGCAAATTGCAATCTTAATTTTCAGTGTTAAAAATAATCTGAAGGTAAGTTGAAAGAACTCACTGTGGCCACTAAAAGATAATTGGTACTCATGGAAACATTCCCTTAAATTTTCAAAAGCTTGACATTAAAACAGCAGCTTCACTTAGTTATACTATCTTCTCCTCTCTCTGCGTATTAACGTTGGCCTGCTGTTTTACAGGCTTTCCAAGTGTGCAGGAAATTTGGCTGAGTTAGCAGTTTTGTTTTAATATATTCCTGGAAATTTTATCTTCAGCAGTTCTGTGTGCTTGCAGCAAGTGGCTAAAATGGATGCAGGTTTTCTAAGTCCGACAAGGTCATGAGTAATAACACTGTCAGTTGCAAGAAAACTCATGTAACAGCAGGTTCTGATGGCATATGAGAAATGGCATGTGGGTCAACTTGCCATTTTCCCGCCACTTTTTTTTTTTTTTACATTAGTTTCATTGTAATAAAATCAAGGAGAAGATCTCAGGGTGCTGAAGCCACTCGTGCCACTTTTGAAAGCCTTAATAATTGTACTGGCAGCTTAGAGCCCTTATTAAACCAAGAGATGTAATGCGTGCATGACTCCCTTTCTAAAGGATTGCCAGTGGCAAAGACAGACACTCTGGAAAGCATCACACAGAGAGTGGTGAAACTCCTCTAATCAAGTGTTTGTCCATTTACCAGCGTTGCTCTCGTTACCAGAATATGTTTACATGCAATCTCAAGGATGGCTTCTCTGAATGAATGAGAGGGTAACACTCACTTTGCAGGCTACAAGCTGCGTTTGGGTATCAAGTGTGCTGCCCTCTAATTTCCATGTTCAGTATCCAGTTCAGAGTTGACGTGGCTTTCCACAACACTGCAAGATTAGAGCCGTTTATGCCTTGTAGTCCTCACAAGACAATTTCCAGGCCGACGAAGTTGGCCCTCAGTGAAGAATCTAGCAGCCTCCCTCAATTCTGCCTCCGCAGCCCAGGTATTGAACAACCTACTGAACACCCTCAAGTATTGGCTTATGTCCAGGTGGGAAGGTATTGTGTTGGCCGTGTCATTAGAGGAAAGACTCCCAAAGTTCCCACTTGAGTTGAAAGTATGAACAGCTGAAGCCGACCTGCAATTTAAATTTTATTCCCAAAGAGTTTAGGTTTAGTATGTTTTATACTGAGAGACAGAGTACTCTGAGATGAAAGCTATTGTTTTATGTGTTAATAAGGATAAGAGTGGGTTTTCTGTAGCTAATAACACTCCTCTGAATCACTGCCTTATTTACAGTGGAAGAATGTCATAGGTATCATATTTCATCACCAGTGATGGCTTGAATATGTTCCGCGAATAATTACAGTATCTTTTCATCTCTCTTTTGTTATAGGAAACCTTTATAGTAAAGGCTTTTAAAATATGCAGTGGGAGTGTGTAATCCAAGTATCAAGTCTAACGAGAAATTGTTTTGGCAAGTTCAGAACCCTCTCAAAATTCATGGGTTTGGAGTTTCATATCTAATTGGAACCTTTTAATGTTGGAATAGGTTTGCTCTTAGGAAAACAGTGTAAAGCTTTTAAGCAAGGGGGGGAAGAAATCTTTGAGAAATACTCAGCAGGATTCTGTGACATTCAAATTATGTTTATTTAAAAACAGAAACTCCTGTGTTCTGGTGTCTTAACATAAAGAGAATCAAAAATGGGAATTATACACACGTCTATAAGAATTACAAGGCATTAAAAAATTGCTTGTGCAAAAGGCTTTGTGAGTTGCTATTGAGCCAAATAATTGAAAAATATCTTGAGAGTGTCAGAGGTATAATGGGGGATTCTGTTCAATATGTTGCCATTTGCCAGAAATCTCTCGAGTACGTGCTAGCTGTGTAAGACCTAACTCACATTGTCACTCTCCTAATATTAACTTAGACCATCCTGAGATCATTTAGTGATGCATTCCTAGGTTTTCCTGTGAGGAGAACAACCTTCTCCCCTTTTTGGAAAATGTTTTCTAGCCCTCACTTTTGAGCTTTCATCTGTACCGCAAGGTAGGCACATTGGTCATGCTAAGTAGTCAAATAAAGGGAACTAGGAAATCTCTCCTTCCTTGTGTCCTTCCAGTCTCTGTATGTTCAGTGCAAATGATTCCCATATGGTTTCACCTTAGTCAGGATGTTCTGTGTATTGCGCGTAAAGTGTCATTTCTAAACATCAATCTTAGAAAGAAGTTGTCAATATAAAATAAAATGTACAGGCAAACCTAGATCAAGAAACATTACTTCTTGTCAGTAACAAGCAAAACACTTTGGAAGCATCTGTCAAATTGGGGTTTTGGAAAACTGGACCTCAAAGAAAGAATTACAAAAAAAGCCTGGGGTGGGGCAGCTCCACGGTTATACAGACAGGTTTTTGATGCCCATTCTGGGGCTTTATGTTTTAATTTTGATAAAGTTTAACTTATAAAAAAATGGTTCAAGCATTTTGCATTCTATCAAAGATATGTTTACCTATCTCAAAGATACAAAGACGTTCTTCCCATGTTTCTTTTAGAAGTTTTCTAGTTTTCATACTTAGGTCTAGAAATCCTTTCAGGTTAAGTAAGTGTCGTATATGGTTTTAGGTAAAGATCAATGTTTAGTTGTTTTCCCAAATAAATATCCAGTTTTTGCAACATTATTTTGGAAAAAGACATTTCTTTTCCTCCCTGAAAGGCCTTTTTACTTGAAAAAAATCATTCTGCCCATTTTGTTTGAATCTATTTCTGGACTCTACTCTTCCATTTATCTATACATCTCTTTTTTCTGCCCTACTACATTCTCTCAATTACTGTATATTTATAGTAAGTCATGAAATCAGAACATTTAAGTTTTCCAATTTTTTCTGCTGCTTCAAAAATTGCTTTGGCTATTCTTGTTCATTTGCATTTCCATAAAAAATTTAGAATCAGCTTGTCAACTTCTGTGAAAACATGCGGGGATTTTGATTGGGATTGCATTGAAATTACAAACTTAGTGAAAACACATTTCCTAACAATACATGCATAACCACATATAATTAGCAAAATCATAATATTAGCATTGGTAAGATGCTATCAGCTAATTTATAGAACTTATTCAAATTTTATCAACTATTCTACTAATGTCCTCTTTCTGGACCACAATGAAACGCAGGGTCACACATTGCAGTCAGTTGTCATGTCTCCTCAGTGTCTCTCCTTCTGGAACAGCCTTCAGTCTTTGTCATTCATGCCCTTGACACCTTTGAAGAGTACTGTTATTTTGTAGACTAACTGCCAGTTTTGGTTCGTCTGATATTTCCTCATGATTAAATTCAGGGTATTCATTTCCAGAAGGAAAACCGTAGAAGTGGTGCTACACTCTTCTCAGTGTATCGTGGTAAGAGGTAGATGTTTCACTGTGTCTTATTAATGACAATGCCACTCTATCACTTGGTTGAAGTGGTGTCTGCCATCTTCTCCACTATAAAGTGACTTTTTACTTTCTTGTAAATTAATAAGTATGTTATACAGGATATTATTTCTTGAATTTGGATGCATTCTAATAATATGTTTTCAAATTTACTGACCTTTTTATCTCTATTTCTCTTAAGCCTATCCAGCGGATTTTTTATGTCAAGTACTGAAAACTTCTAACTTTCAATATTTTCAGAGATACCTTATGGTTTCATTCATTACAAGTTTAGTTTTCTTTATGTCATGGAGTGTAATTATGTTTCCTTAAAGAACTTGTCTTAATAATCCCAACATCTGCTAACCTCAGGGTTGGCATCTGTTTAAAGCCTTTTCCCTTGAGACTCAATCACATTTTGCTGGTTATTTTTATGTGAGTAATATTGGACTTTATCCTGAACTTTCAGAATGTTAGGTTGTGGAGAATCTGGATTCTGTTATATTGCTCCAAGGAGTGTTGATGCTTTTGTTTTAGCAGGTAATTAACGTGGTAAGACTCAAAGTGCAAACAGGCATGTCTGTGGTGGGCAGCAGCTTAGATCTCAGATCAGTTCCTTAAACCATAGCTGTGAGCTGCTTTCCATTTGTCCCATTCAATAAGTGGTTTAGTGGTCAGCCAGAGACTTGGGTTGAGTTTAAGCACAGAGATTGGGATCTGCTTTCTCTGGCTCTCTCCTTTCAATTCTCCTCTTACTCCCTGGTAACCCCAGTTGCCCTGTGCTTCTTACCTTATTTCCTTCAGCCAGTAAGCCAGTGGGATTTCTATCCATATTTGAACCATCCCTATACCACACTATTGCCACTGTGACTGAGGCTTCTCTCAGAGCAAAACCGCAAAAAATGAAGGAGCTCAAACTGTTTGATTGCTTTCCCCAAGGTTTGGCTCTGCTTCAGAATCTTTGGTCTCCAGAACGCTCAGGTAGTTAGGTTTGTAATTTTTTTCACTTTATCAGTATTGTTTCTAGGATTGCTTTGTTAGATGGTCATTTCTCCATTAACATGAAGACTTAAGAGACGGTTTGGAAACTAGATTTTGAATGGTGAAAAGGTATCCTAAAAATTATAGTGAATATAAAGAGCAAAGTAATTGAGAAGGAGACTCTCAGATAAAACTTCACTTCTATAATACAGTAAACTCCTTTGGGTATTGCCCAACTCATAATAAATCACTTAATTACTCTCGCCTACTTCAGACCTCTTCATACTCATACTGTTAGCATGTAGCAGCCATATTTATATAATGGCACCTTGAGTCTCTGGCCGGAATTAATTGAAAATGATTGGATATCCCACTTGGTCTGGGACCAAGACATGTTCTTGGGAATTAGGAATTAGGGATCAAGGGAGTCTGTCTTTCTGATATGGCTTGAATTCTACCATGTATAGTTGTGTCTGTGCGGCTCTCCCACTATCATGTGACTTGAACTGGAGAAAAAACAAAGTCTGCCAAAAAAGAGAGATAAAAATGCACAGAGAGAAGCAGAATGAAGAGATGGTCAGAGGATGATCCCAGTAGCCAATAAGCATCTAGTGCTCCTTCCAGTCCTACCTGACATCTGGCTACATTATTTTTTAAATTACTATTAAAGATCCCTGCATCCTAATAAGTCCTCCCTTTTTCCTTAAGCTGGCCTTTGTAATTTGCAACTTTAAGAATCTTGACTAATCCACACACTTTCCTTATGAGAAGGTTTACATAACTATAATGATGAATATACACAGAAAAATGTGTCAAGGATATTAAAGTGGAAAGAAACAAGCTAATATTTCTTAGTATTTAAAGTGAAATAATTTTTAAATCATTATGTTAAAATTATAAACTAAGTCCTAGGACAAAGATCTTGTTCATTTGAATGTCACCAAAAGAAAATAGGGGCCAAAAATACACACACACACACACACACACACACACACACTGTGGATTTCCCCCCCTTATTGAAGTAAATGCTAAATAGGATAATGTTGTTAGTTACAAACTCTGTAAATGCAATGTTTGTGTCCTGTCCTGGTGCTCATTCCCTTCTTCTGGGTCAATCCCATTACTGTAATTAAGTTTCTCTTTAATCAATTTTATTTCTGTACTTAATAAAAAGAGGCAATTTTTCTAGATGTCTGTTTTTCCAATTATATAACCACTAAGAAATCAATTGCTTAACAAAAGTTAAAGTAATATGATTTGAACATGAATTACTCTCTAACAGAAGGACATAATGAGCCGGATGAAAAATCAGAACCTGTCTCCCCATCCCCTCAAATAAATAAATAAATAAATTTCAGCAAAAGCAAATCTTGGGATTCTTTGGATTTGTCAAACATTTCATGGATCTTCCAAAACATTTTGGCAGGATAATTCCCTAAAGTGATTCATTATCCATCAATTCATATTTCAGTGTCACTTAATATTTGTTGAATATGCACAACATGCTAGCATTGCACAGCTGCTGAGAACATGATTCTGTCTTTCAACCTCACACTGCATGTTTTTTTAAAGATGAAAAAATAACATATATTTTAAAATTTGTCAAGAAGATAAGAGAAAATTGGTCTAAAAACAAATCAACACACATACCCTTCAAGAATTAATCTCATACCCTTATTAGGAAGGTTGTTATTGGTTCTGAAAGCACAAAAATATGCTCCTTCTATCTATTTATGTATAATAAATGTATGTGTTATATTCCTTATTTTTATTTAGACAAATAAATGTATATACATACATTTATATATATATATAGAAATTTTACTTAACTTTGATATTACATTTTTTGTATCTATGTATACTTTAATTCTATTACTTCTATAAAAATTTGTTTTATCCACAATGTAATTTTTATCCACAACCTAATCTTTAAATCTCTATTTAGATCTATGAATATTCCCATTTCTTAACAAATACTGAAATTTCCTTTTACCTGTTCCTTTTTGTATTTGCTCCCTAATTTGAAAATGATTACACATATACTACTGTATTTTTTTGGTTCTCATAAGAAGAAGCTCATAATCTTCATTTGCCCCATAAAATAGCAAACTTCATTCCCTTACTTGAGTCAAGTATCTGCTTAGAAAGGCCTTTTCAGATTACGCTATCAAAAATAACATATACATACCGCCTGGTGTAGTTTTTCTAATATTTTGGTGGATTCTAAGAAGTTTCAATTAAGATAAAATACCAAACCAAAAAAAAAAAAAAGGTTTTTTTAAATTCTCATATAAAATCTCTTTTGATTTGAAAGAATGTTAATGTGTTTTTACATTTCATTGACCTAAGGGAGTCATAAGGGGATATAACAATATTATTAGCTATTATGTGGTGAAGTAACTGTTATTTTTTTCATAATAAAAGTAGAGACTCATAAAGAGCATGAAACTCTACAAGAAGGCCAAAATGTTGGCATGGGAAAAAATAATTACATTTATTTGCTGTAGTGATTTTATGAGGTAAACTGATTCAGTATGGCTCTAGAACATCCCATTCACTGTTGTTTCTACCCCAGAATAACAGACTGCTTCTTCCTTTCAAAACAAAAGGAAATTATGTTGTGGCATCTGTTTTTTCTCCTTTTGTTTATTTCAAATAAAATAGTATGGATTTCAGCCCAAAGTTTCCTTAAAATGTTGTATTTACCAGTACACTTTACAGTGACTAGTATATTTTAAATTAACATTAAAAGGAAAAAATAGTGATGAGCCTTCTAATTATTTATTAATAGCCCAAACGACTGCCTGACTTTTTATTTTGTTCTTGCATGGAATTTCTTTTCATATTTCAAAGAGGGAAAGTGTGCAAAATAAGCTATTTGGTTGAAGCTATGTGTTTTTTCTGAAAATAGAGATATAAATCATATTAGCTGGAAGTTTAGAAAACAGATTTTTTACCCTGTTGCCTTTTTCTGAGAACAGAGTATTATGTCCCAATAGCCTTTTTTTTGTTTTGTTTTGTTTTCCTGTTAGAAACAAGTTAAGGTGATGGTAGTTTTGGTGTTATCTACATAGATACCTGCCTATTTTTTTATTAATTTCTTGACCCGAAGGTCTATGTGATATGTGATAATTTGACTACAGATAAATACTGCTGCTGTATATTCTCACAGCATCTTATTTGTACCCCTATCTCAGCACCTTCCTTATTTCAATTGCATTGATCTATTTATAAATTACCTTCTCATTAGACCATGTGCTCTTAGAGGGCAAAGTTTATGGTCACATAAACTTTCACACCAACCATAAGAACAGAATCTATATTACGAAACAGCCTGCTGGATGAGGCTTACCTGTTTCCTCCCAGGTACTTAGTGAATAAGTGGGTACAGTTAAATGAGAAGTTTTATACCAGAAATTTAACCGACATATAAGTTACTCCAAGAGGTTTGCAACTATAGCCAACCATTTATGTCTCTTGCATTTGAATTCTCACTACTTCAATGCAACAGATTAGAATTCATGTCTAAATTACCTCTCTCTGGTAAAATAACATCATGACCTTAGAAACCACCATCTTCTATGGATGATGATGATGATGATAAAATTACCTTATTCTGTATTTCATTTTGTCTTTATAAATCATATGTAGTTGGCCTTGCAAAATTAAACAGGGTAATTTTGTGATTATAGTAAAGGCTCAAAAATAGAAGCTCACTATTAATCTGTTAGGAACTATTGTTTATTGAGTGCCTCAGTGATAAGGACTTTTATATTTTCCCCTCATAATTACCAGTTTGAGATAGGTTTAGCGTTATTTTAACTGTAGAGTTGGAAACCAAGACTCAGAAAGGTGCAAGACATTGTCTACATTTCCAAGGTTGTATATCATGAAGATGTTGAAACAGGGATTAAATCCAGCGATTGTTTTTTTCTTTTCTCAAATTAGAAAGAAAAAATGTAAGGCAATGACTTAAATCCATGTCACATGTGATTTAGTATAAAATCAATTATATATTGCAAAACTATCCCGTAAATCAGCAATGGAAGTCATTCGAAATTTAAAACATGAAAGCGAAAAGCTCCTAAAAAGTGACTTTTGACAGTGTCAGAAGCAAATATTTTTCCAGCCTTTGTTGTCATTATTATTACAAACATCAAAACTGGTGCCAA
This sequence comes from Herpailurus yagouaroundi, assembly GCF_014898765.1. NCBI lineage: Eukaryota > Metazoa > Chordata > Mammalia > Carnivora > Felidae > Herpailurus > Herpailurus yagouaroundi. Next base: position 27,059,839 of record NW_024412403.1, read on the forward strand.
CTCTGCCACTCACACTTTTACCTTTAATTTGGGGTTCCTTAGAGATCATTGTGTCTATGATTTCATGTCCATTTTTGACCGAACTCTTTTCATGAGGTCTTCACTTTATAGCCTCTCATTCCTGAAAAATACTGGAGGTAGCAATCATCTCAATAAGGGTAATTTTAGGGGCCCCTGGGTGGCTCAGTCGGTTAAGCATCCGACTTCGGCTCAGGTCATGATCTCGCGGTTCATGAGTTCAAGCCCTGTGTCGAGCTCTGTGCTAACAGCTCAGGGCCTGGAGCCTGTTTCAGATTCTGTGTCTCCCTCTCTCTCTCTGACCCTCCCCCATTCATGCTCTGTCTCTCTCTGTCTCAAAAATAAATAAACGTTAAAAAAAAGTAATTTTATAGCTATATAAATATACAGAGTAAGATAAAATTTCTTAGAGAAGGATGAATGAAGAGAAATTCTTAAGAGGTAAACTTGACCAGAAATTTCTGTGCTCTTTTAGGAGTTACATTTCTATTGGTGATTGTGGAGATATAATAAAACCAAATTGTCCCTTTCTCCTGTGTTATTCCACAGCTTATATGCAGACATTGAATAAGAAAATAGCAGGGTTGATCCAGGATGAGGGTTTGGGCAGGTAGATGTAATAAAGCAATAGAGGTACAGAGAATTGAGGTGACTGGCAAGAATATTTAAGGAGAAAATGAAGGAGACTAAAGTAAAAGCAGAGAAGACTGAGATAATGAAAAGGACAAATATAAACATAAGAACATAATCATAGTAGAAATAGTTTGAAAAGTAAGCGCCTAGAGGAGAGGCGTTTGTGAAAGAGCTGGCACTTGAATCTACAATCTTGGAGGTGGAACATTTTGGATATGAAAAGTTCTAGGTCATGACCATAGGAATGCGTGAGCTGGGGAGAGCTGGGGAGAGCTGGGGAGTCATATGAAGAACACAGGGAAGCAAGAGGCCTTGTTATTGGTTAGATGATCAGCCACATGGAATTTTGAAGTCACCCAAGATGGAAGAACTGGGGCAGAGGCATCACGTAAACCAGGGACAGAAGTCTTCAGTGAATGAGAAGTGATTTGGAAGGTCGGTAGATGATAGAGATGACAGGGCCTGAGGCTGAAAGAATGACAGGGGTAACAAAAGGGCAGGGGGCTAATCGTCCGGGAGTCACCATGTGGGATATCGAGGGAATGGCCTCACTTTTGGGCCTTGAAACACCTCGCTTGTGAAAGAATATATAGCCTTTACTTGTAAGGGGTTCAGGGAGAGTGCCTTTAGGAAATCAAGACTCAGCCAAGATCTACTGAGTTCAAAGATCTAGTGAGAACTCATGTGAAGATGACCATCAAGACTGAGGAGCAGAGCAGACAAGCACCACAAATGTGCTCTGCCTGACCTCTTTGCGAGAAATGAGCAAGCTTCACAGTCACAAAGGTCCCAGGGGCATGAAGTCTATCATTTTACATTTTGTCTAGTACCCACCAGCTTTAGTATCTACCAACAGTCTAGTACCCACCTATCAAGTAGGCCTGAGAATTCCACATTCGTGTTATCTACTAAAGACTTACAAGTACTTCCTATGTGACATTTGCAACATTGCATTTGCATGTGACTAGATAAAAAATATGGTCTGCAGCAACTAAAAGCATCTCCCCTTGCTTTTCTTATTGTCCTTTTAAAAATGTACTTTGTGGCACCTGGGTGGCTCAGTCACCTGAGTATCTGACTCTTGATTTCTGCTCAGGTGATGATCTCGGCTCAGGTGATGATCTCACGGTTTGTGGGTTCGAACCATAGGTGGGGCTCTGCACTGACAGCATGTAGTCTGCTTGGGATTCTCTCTCTCCTTCTTTCTCTATCCCTCCCTCATGCACTCTCTCTCTCTCTCTCTCTCAAAATAAATAAACATTTAAAAAAATGTACCTCAACCCCTCATGTGGAAGGAAAGGAAACAGAAAACAATTTTGTCTATGGACAAAGAAAGTTTTGAACAGCAATAAAGACCTCCGAAGATGGACTGTGTCTCTCTAATGCTTTTTTTTTTTTTTAATGTTTATTTATTTTTGGGAGAGAGAGCACAAGCAGGAGAGGGGCAGAGAGACAGGGGAACAGAAGATCCGAAGCAGGCTCTGCACTGAAAGCTGAGAGCCTGGTGTGGGGCTTGAACTCACAAACCATGAGATCATCACCTGAGCCAAAGTCAGACGCTTTACCAACTGAGTCACCCTGATACCCCTCTAATGATTTTAATTAAAAGTTAGATGTCACTGAGCTTTAAGGAGTGGTAAAATAATAATAAAGTACAGATTTTAAATAAAAACTATAAGAAAAATTCTTACTGCTTAAAAACTGCATTTAAAAAATCTTAACCTGGTTCTTTAGAATGGCTTTATCATTTTACATTTTCTTTTTTAGACCACAAGTTCTGCTGTATTCTTACCCGTTCACTCACACACGCTTACCATCATCTATCAATCAATGTAATAAAGTAACATCAAATAAATACATTACCACATGGGATCAGTGATTTTCTGTTGCAAGCCTGTCAGCAAAAAAATAAAGTCAGTTTCTTTTCAAAGTCAGTTTTTCTAAACAGACCATGACCATTGTAAATGACAGTAAGGCATCTTAAGTGCTTAGCAGAGAGGCTAAACTTTTGGCTCACTGGTTGCTTTTATAATCTACACTTGCTATCATCATGAGGTCTAGTTTAGGTTGCCTTAAGAATTACCTAACTCAGTGGGTAGGTAAATTATGCTGTTATAAATTATGAATACAGTGCAAAACTATACAGGCATTTTAATGAGACAGATATTTATATACTGACTAGAAAGATGCTCATGATATGATATCTTAAGGGAGGTTCCCAGGAAACACACTCTGGGAGAAGGAGAGACGTGTGCAGAATGTTTACTGGGGAGTGAGGAAGTGAGAAAGGAAGGGAGAAGGAGAATCTGACCTGTAATGGGATTATAACTGACACCTTAATTGATACGACAGAAAAATTTGACCTGGGATGGTCCTTCAAGAGTTACACCAAAATGTGGCAAAGCAAGGATGAGGATTGTGTTTCCACATTTCTCAGTCATTGGTCATGACCTTCCTTGAAAGGGAACACAAACTTCAGGTAAGGGAAATCCCTGTGGCCGAGGGTAGCTCCTAGTTTGAAGTAGAGCTAAAACTGTCAGCAGCTGTCATCCCCAACTTCCATAAGTGACTCATTTAGCCCTGATGTACCATACTATTTACCACAGTCATGTTGCATTTCTCAGTTGGCTTCCTTTTTAGTTCACCCCGTTTGGGAAATGCTTCTTCAAGACTATGGCTGGTCAAATTTCCTAGGAAAAGTTAGAAAAGGAGAGTTAGTTGGATGGGTTACAAGCCCTCAATGAAGCTATGGATCTATATGTCATAACTGATAATCATCACACCCATTTCGAGAATCCGTTCTATATTGCCTTCACTCTTGGCAAGCATCTCTGCTATAGAGGTGTCTTACCTGGAGGGATGGCCCAGACCTATAATCATGAGCCACTGATTAACAAATGTTTTTTGCACTGTGATTCTTTACTTGTGCCTTTAGCATTAAAACCAGGCCTGGAGGGGCCCCTGGGTGGCTCAGTCAGTTAAGTGTCTGACTTCAGCTCAGGTCATGATCTTGCAGTCCATGGGTTTGAGTGCCTTGTCAGGTTCTGTGCTGACGGCTCAGAACCTGGAGCCTGCTTCCGATTCTAGGTCTCTCTCTCTCTCTCTCTCTCTCTCTCTCTCTGCTCCTCCCCTCCCCCTCCCTCCCTCCTCCCCCCTCTCAAAAATAAATATTAATTTGTTTTAAACCAGTCCTAGAAGCACTCAGAAGACCTACCTCCTCCTTACTGTTAGAATTAATTACTCCCATGAGCATGGTGACTCCTCTTTTTGTCTGCTAGTCTCTTAGAGCATGGAGCACAAAGTAACTGGGTGGCAGTCATAGTATCAGGTTGGATGATACTCTTATTGCCTCCCATGTATGAGGACCTCTGGAAGTGCAGAGTTTCCGTTTGCATAACAGGGGAACAATTTCCTCAGTGGGTCGTTGGGAATGCTGATGTTAAACAGTGCCACTTCTGCTTCTGTACTTACATATTTCACCTGCCAGAGAGACAGCACCATATTGTGGTCATTGATTTAAGTCGTACTCCACATCTTCTCAGGTTATCATCTTATGCTAGATCCTTAGGTGTGTGTATGTGTGTGTATTTCCCAGTTTATTGACACATAACATATCTAAGTTTAAGGTATCCAGTGTGATGATTTGATACATGTATATATTGCAAAATGCTTATCACAATAAGGTTAGTTAACATATCCTCTGTTTTGTTGCTCACATAATTACTGTTTTGTTGCTTTTGTTTTGGTGAGAACATTAAAACTCCATACTCACAGCAAATTGCAAGTATACCACATACTATTGTTAGCTATATTTACCATGCACTACACTAGATCCCCAGAACTCAATTGTCTTGTAACTGAAAGTTTGTACCCTTTGACCAATATCGTTCCATTCCCCTCACTCCTTAGCCATTCTACTGACAACCGCCATTCTACTCTTTGTTTCTATGAGTTCGATGTGTTTAGACTCCATATGTAAATGATACACTTATTTTATGTAGCAAAATGGCCTCAAATTCCATCCATGCTGTTGCACATGGCAGGATTTTCTTCTCTTTTTTTATGGCTGAATAATATTCTGTTGTAAGTCCCTGGCTTACTTTTTTACCTTTATGATGGTGTGAAAGCAATACACATATGGTAGAAACCGTACTTCAAATCTTGAATTTTGATCTTTTGAGCTAACGATATGTGGTACTTACCTATCTCATGAATCTGGGCAGTCGCAGCGAGCTGCAGCTCCCAGTCAGTCACATGATCATGAGGGGAAACAACGGATCCACTGACAACCATTCTGTGTTTTGCTCTCATTACAGTATTCAATAAATTACACAAGATATTGAACAGTTTATTATAAAGTGGACCTTTGTGTTAGATGATTTTGCCAAACTGTAAGTGTTCTGAGCACATTTAAGATAGGCTAGGTTAAGCTATTTGTTTGGTAGTTTAGATGTATTTTTGACTTACAATATTTTCAGTTGATGATGAGCTGATCAGGATATAATTCCCATCATAAGTCAAGGAAGATTTATGTGTTTGTGTGTATATCTATCTATAGGCCACATTTTCTTTTTCCATTTACTCATCACTGGACACTTAGGTTGTTTCCAGATCTTAGCTATTGTGAATAATGCTAAGCTGTGCTTTTAAGGAGCCAACGTGCCAAGATATCAGGCTGACAAATTCTGGGTGGTGCAATACATGATATAATAAGTGGATCTCACAGCTGTGTCCATTTACACACCACTTTTAGTTTAAAGTAGTTTCTTTATTCTGAAACAATATTATATAATATTTCATGTTGGTGGATCAAATATGCCACAAGTTCGCAAAAGTGTTAGTCGTGGTTTTCTTAGGGGTAAAGGCAAATATATATTACAAAGAATATTTATCAGTACCAGGCAAAATGATTTTCTTTCCCTTTCAGGGTAGTTAACAGTAAGTTTTTTGAGTTCTAGAGGACTTAGAGACATTTCCCTCGGGGTAAAAGATAAAAGATTGCTTCTCAAAACCCCTGCTGCTGGAAAGCAACAGAGTAATTGACAAGCCCCTTTGTATTCTGAAGGCAGCAAACTTAACAATTTGGAATACTGTTTCAACCCATTTACAAGGTGACATAAAAGATTGCTGGTACGGAGTGGACTCTGGGCAAAAAGGTGTCTGTAGCGGAAAGATATCTTTGGAATATATATTTTGTTACTATTAGAGACCAAGACTAGAGGGCTAAAATAAAAGATTTTTTTTTTTACTTATTAATCTTTAAACTTTAGGAATAATTAGTCTTTTTTTTTTAAAGAGTCAATCAAAACAGAATTATTCAAATCAAATTTAGATTGTATCTGTCACTTGGCTACTGGCACAACCTCCCTCACTTAGTTCATCCAGGGCAAAGATATATTTCAGATATTGGAAAAATTTTTATACCAGTTCCCCCAAAGTTTTATATTTTGATTCTAAAATCTCTTTCTCTCAATCTCCTTTTTTTTTTTTTTTTTTTACATTTTATCGGACATTCTTATTTCAACTCTGAGTTTTCTACCTGCAGAGATTTATTTATTTATGACGGTATTTATTGCATGATTCACTGTCACTAGTTTTCATTTTTCCATGTCAGCTAATCTGTACATGGATATAGGTCATATGGATTTAACTTCTTGAGCAGTGAGGAGATCGGTTGCAGTGCCATCATGATGTCTTTTTCTCCATGGAATTTGTGTATATTTTGAATGACTGCACCTGCCCACAGTGGGGGTGAGGGACTTCTTTGCAGGGGCTTTGGGCTTATTACTCCTGACTCTCTTCAGGAGGACTAAGGGGAGTTGTCGAAGCAGTAGGAGAGCAGGTGACAGCTCTCTGTAGTTGCAGGCTAGCTGAGAGTGTGCCCGCCAGTTACAAACTAAAACAAACAAGATCTTTTCAGTTTACTACTTATCTACTTGACCTTGCTGACACCTCATAATCACAGGATCCCATCTTTCAAAATTATGTGCATATGATGTCTGTGATCTCACTTCCTCCTCCCTTTTTTCTCTGTTACTTAAATTGTTGCTTCCTGTCTTCTGTGCTTCACTAAGCCCATTAATTTCCCTCTGTAGAAAGGTAACACTCTGTCACCCTAACTATCTCAGAAGAGGGAATGCCAAGGCAAACCAGAGCTGGAGAAGGAGACTTCGATGGCAGAGAAATATCCTAGGCCTCTGAATTTAACTAAATGTGTGTCATTGGGGTTTCAAAGATCAGAATAATTAACCACTTTGCAAAAAATCTTACAAAGAAGGATTGTAAGTTATTGAATCAGGAATTGATGTTGGTAACTGTTTAGTCTATTCACATCACAGATGAGAAAAGAAATGTAGAAATATTAACCACATTTCTTATGGCCACGCAATCCTACAAGTAAAAAGTTCTGTGATCTGGAGCATACGTAAAATAGAATTGAAGGCTGGCATAGAAGCTGTAAGGTCAGGCTCTCAGAGTGACCTTTGGTGCCTAAGATACATAGGCCACTGAGTCAGAGGCTCTCCAGTATCCTGGATGGATCTATAGGTCAGAAAACCCTTCTAAGTCCAACTTTAGGTCCACAGGCTTGTCTGTCCGCACTTCTGGAACTTCATGATCGATAATGACATTAGGCCCTATCTTCCCAGACTTAATCCTAACATTAAAGAAAACATCCTATGCCACACAAAATTCTTCTGACTCTTCATTAGAAAGTACTTGTTTTTATTCAGGGTTCCATCTTTGGGGTAGGGGTGGAACAGAGAGAGAAAGAGAAGAAGAAGAAAAAAAGAGACCCTTGGTTCATGGGCAGTTCATTCTCAGGATATTCCCATAAAGAAGGTACGTGAAAATTATCCAAAGGACTTTGTTAGACTACATATAATTTGCTCATAGTTGAGCTCGATTCTCCTCCAATAATGTTTCTCAACCCTGGCTGTGTTTTAGACTGAGAAAGAGAGTTCTAAAATAACACCTATGGCCAGGCCCTACCCCAGCCGAATTAAATCGGATGCCCTCAGGATGAGCTCTAGACATCAGTATTTAATATCAAAGAGATTCTCATGTGTAACCACAGTTGAGAATTTGAGAACCCCTTCCTGGAACAACATGTGTCTAATGCCCCCGCTATCCCATTGAAAATCCCAGTGATTTTGAGCCATGGTTACTAATTGAAGAAAGTTGAAGCAGAAAAAATGTCTGAGGACCATCACTCTCACTGTTTTGTTAAGGATGGGGCAAGAGCCTGATTTGAAGCTAACACGATGATGGAATTAAAAATATAATTTACCTCATAATCACTATTATTGCAGAGCACTATTAATGAATAATTATTTCTCTCACATTTGTTAGAAACAAGATAAGTATTTTGCCATTTTATTTTAATAGCTAGATTTATTTTTGTGGGAAAGTGGTATCTTTACAAGTGAAAATTTTAGTTTCTTGAGGCTAACATCACTATTGACATTAAGTGATATAAATGAAAAATTGTAAAGAATTTAAAGAGACAGGGAAGCTATTTTTAAATTTATATAAAATTGGAAATCGAAACATTCAAATTTATAGTTACATATGAAAATAAGATTATTTAAAATTTACCTCCATGTTATGAGGTCTCATAATGTAGAGAAACTACTTTGTTTAAAGGAGCAAATGTACAAATAGGTGCTAATTACTGTTGGAAATAGATTGCTTAGATGAGTCTCATCCTTATAAATATTTTCTAAAAACATAAAATTTGAAACTATATTTCTAAAATTTAATATAGAAAATGATCAAGAAATGAAAATTATGTATTTTTGGTATTACTTTCTGTTTCTATTTTTTAGAAGCAAGATTTCGACTTCTCCCTCTTGTGTTATCCTATCTATATCAGAAGTTCAAAAGTGGGTACAATTTTGTGTTCTCCCCAGGAGACATTTGGCAATATGTGAAGACAGTTTTGACTGTCACACTGAGGGAAAACAGAGCAACTGGCATTTTGTAGGTCAAAGCCACATGTGCTGCTAAATATCCCATAATATGAGCAGTCTCGCAAAGAGAGAAAAAGATCTGGCCCAAAGTGTCAATAGCATGAGGCTTAATTGTTTTGCTTTTTTAAAAATTTCTTTTTTTTAAGGTTCATTTATTTATTTTGAGAGGGAGAGAAAGAGAGAGAGAGAGAGAGAGCGAGCTTGAGTAGGGGAGGGGCAGAGAGAGAAGGAGAACCTCAAACAGGCTTTGGGCTGCCAGTACAGAGTCCGATGCAGGGCTTGAACTCATAAACTGTGAGATATGACCTGAGCCTAAATCAAGAATTGGACGCATAACTGACTGAGCCACCCAGGCTGGCCCCAAGTCTTAGTTGTTTTAAATTAACTTGTTAAAAGCTTCATATTATCTTTAAAAAGCCAAAAAATTAGGACACCTGGGTGGCTCAGTCGGTTAAGCTCCGACTTCAGCTCAAGTCATGATCTTACTGTTCATGAGTTGGAGCCCCGCATCAGGCTTGCTGCTGTCAGTGCAGAGCCTGCTTTGGATCCTCTCTCCTGTGGTCTCTCTCTCTGCTCCACCCTCTGTCCTGCACTCTCTGTCTCTCTCTGCTCCACCCCAGCTCTCTCAAAAATAAACATTTTTTTAAAAAGCCAATAAATTGATGTTTCAATCAATAATGCAATTTAATAACTATTTATAAATGGCAGAGTATCAACTTGAGTATCTAAAATAATATCTATACTTTGTCGAAACTAAAACAGGTATGTATCAAATATCTGCTAGAATGTCCATATCTTGTTTGTTATTGTCTAAAGTCACATATGTAATCTCTCTTCACTGGTAGAAAAGAGCAGGTGCATATGCTGTGTGATGACTGCTGTGAATGAGCTTGCTCAATGGGCATTCCAATCCCCAGCCCACTTTTAGCATATGAAACCAACAAAAATATACAACAAACTGCAGTTCCTCGATGTAATTTATAGTCCTAGTTCTAGATGTGATTTTATGTGTGTAACTATATATATCTAGTTGTAGATATAATTTATATATGCATTGTTACATATATATGAACAGTCTTAAATGCAGGTTAAATGCAACAAACAGGATTTTTAGAGCAATACTAAAAAGTCAGTGAGGAAAAGAATGGCTTAAAGATCATGTTAAAGAGGCAGGTGGAGGCCCAGAGATGCAAGGAGTTGTAGATCCAGCAAAGTGTTTGGATTTTAGTGTAAGTGTAAAAGGAAACAAATGAAGGGGTTTTTGTGGGTGTGTGTATGTGAGACTCCATATGGACATGTTGAAAGATGACGAGTTAATGTGTAAGAATGGACTGGGTGGTGGAAGAGGGGAAAGAGGCAGCCTGGTTAAGGGTTTTCCCAGTAGCTCAGGTGGACCAGGAGAAAGCAGTAGAGCTCAAGTAGGGACGATGGATCAAAGAGCTCTTCGGAGCTAGAATCAATAGGGTTGGGAGGAGGATTAGATATAATGGGGTGAGTATTATGGGTTGAATTGTGTCCCCCCAAAAGAGGTGTCAAAGTCCTAACTCCCACTACCTCATAATGTGACCTTGTTTTGGAAATAGGGTCTTTGCAGATGTGCCCTAGTTAATATCATTAGGGTGGACTCTGAATCCAATACAGCTGGTGTTCTTATAACAAGAGGGAAATTTGGACAGAGATACAAACACACAGAGGAGAAGACCACGTGACGATGGAGGCAGAGACAGGAGTTTCCCTGGCACAGGGCAAGGAACACCAAGGATGGCTGGCAAACCCCAGAAGCCTGAAGAGACAAGGAAGGATTCCCTCCTACAGGTTTCAGAAGGAAGCAGCCCTGCTGGCACCTGGATTTTAGAGATTTATGACCCCCAGCATGGCCAAAAGATAAATCTATGTTGCTTAAGCCCACCAGCTTGTGGTACTTTGTTATAGAAGTCCTAGGAAACTAATATCGTTGAGGGAGAAAGAAGCATGATGCATTCTCAAAATACAACTGACTTTTGGTCCGTGAATAGTTTCTGAAAGTTTCCTTTTTTTTGTGAAGCCTTCACAAAACATGTGAAGCTTATTTTCACTTTCCCCTTTATGATCTCCGCTAACCCCTTGTACTTGCCCTGCTCTTTTTGGCACTCTTGAATTGATGAAAAATTATTATCATCCCATCTTGTGATAGAGACTGGGGAGAGACAAAGACCACTAAAGCAGAGCTCTGTATTCAAGTTCCCTTAATCATAAACTTTTAATATAAGTGTGTTTATACCATTGAAGTATAAGGCTATGAATTCTCAGAATTTGTAAGTACACTCAGTCAGGGCTGGACACATAGTATGTAATGGAAATAATTTTAAAGACAATAATGCTGTGTAGTATTGTACAAACATTAATAAAACTAGAAGGCGTCAGATGAGAACTGGGTGTTGTATGGAAACCAATTTGACAATAAATTTCATATTAAAAAAACTAGAAGGTATCAAAAAGGCAATTAAAAATAAGCTTTGAGTTAAAAAAAATGCCTGAATTATTCATACCTCTATTGCTTACTAGCTGTATGATTATAGGATATTAATTTCTACCTTTATATTTTATGAGAATTAAATGAGTATTTGAACTATTTATTACAGGCCAGGCATATGGGAAATAGTAATACATGGTGCCTTATATTAATATTATTAATATTTCTATTTGTTGAATGGAATTGAACTAATAAATATGTAAAATGTCTCTTGTGCTAGCTGAAGTTAGGATGACATCTTCAGTATAATCTTCCAACTCTGCAGTTGGTCTATTGTGGATTCTTCCAATTATGTGTTTTCCAGGAGTGTGCCTGAATGAATTTCTGAGTACCTTAATGAGTTAGTCTTATTCCACAATTATTCCTTTAGGAATTTCTTATATCTTTTCTTAATTATTTACTACACTGTACATTTACTCAAATTACTTATAAGTTGGTTACCAATTTAATGTTACATTTTCCTGTACTTTGTTCTTATCCATGTTTTCTGTTTATTACATGACTAGAATTACTTTTATCCTGTTTATGTTTTTATTTTTCCTATTTAAAACAAAATAAGATCTTGTCTGCTGCTTACTTATGAATTATTTTTTGAAACATTATGGCATTTGATCATGAATTTTTCTCATCTGTTTTACCATTTCTCTACACTATCACTTCATTTTTTTCTCTCCCAGATCTCTTGATCAATATATGTTAATGATTAAAATAACATATTTCATGAAAATTGGTTTTAAAAACAGCTATGGAGTGTTATATAAAGGAATCCCCCATGGCACAAAAACGGACACTCAGATCAATGGAACAGAATAGAGAACCCAGAAATGGACGCAGAAATATATGGCCAACTAATCTGTGACAAAGCAGGAAAGAATATCCAATGGAATAAAGACAGTCTCTTTAGCAAGTGGTGCTGGGAAAACTGGACAGCAACATGAAGAAGAATGAACCTGGACCACTTTCTCACACCATACACAAAAATAAACTCAAAATGGATGAAAGACCTAAATGTAAGACAGGAAGCCATCAAAATCCTCGAGGAGAAAGCAAGCAAAAACCTCTTTGACCTTGGCTGCAGCAACTTCTTATTCAACACGTCTCCGGAGGCAAGGGAAACAAACGCTAAAATGAACTATTGGGACCTCATCAAAATAAAAAGCTGCACGTGAAGGAAACCGTCAGCAAAACTAAAAGGCAACCGACAAAATGGGAGAAGATATTTGCAAACGACATATCAGATAAAGGGTTAGTATCCAAAATCTATAAAGAATTTATCCAACTCAGCACCCAAAAAACAAATAATCCAGTGAAGAAATGGGCAAAAGACGTGAATAGACACTTCTCCAAAGAAGACATCCAGATGGCCAACCGACACATGAAAAAATGCTCAACATCACTCATCATCAGGGAAATACAAATTAAAACCACAATGAGATACCACCTTATACCTGTCAGAATGGGGAACATTAACACCTCAGACAACAATAGATGTTGGCAAGGATGCAGAGAAAGAGGATCTCTTTTGCATTGCTGGTGGGAATGCAAGCTGGTGCAGTCACTCTGGAAAACAGTATGGAAGGTCCTCAAAAAATTAAAAATAGAACTACCCTATGACTCAGCAATTGCACTACTAGGTATTTATCCAAGGGATACAGGTGTGCTGTTTTGAAGGGACACATGCACCCCAATGTTGATAGCAGCACTATCAACAATAGCCAAAGTATGGAAAGAGCCCAAATGTCCATCGACGGATGAATAGATAAAGAAGATGTGGTATATATATATACAATGGAGTATTACTCAGCAATCAGAAAGAATGAAATCTTGTCATTTGCAACTACGTGGATAGAACTAGAGGGTATTATGCTAAGTGAAATTAGTCAGAGAAAGACAAATATCATATGACTTCACTCATATGAGGACTTTAAGACACAGAACAGATGAACATAAGGGAAGGGAAGCAAAAATAATATAAAAACAGGGAAGGGGCCAAAACATAAGAGACTCTTAAATATGGAGAACAAACAGAGGGTTACTGGAGGGGTTGTGGGAGAGGGGATGGGCTAAATGGGTAACAGGCATTAAGGAATCTACTTCTGAAATCATTGTTGCACTATATGCTAACTAATTTGGATGTAAATTAAAAAAAATAAAATGAAAAAAAAAGATTAAAAATAAAAAAAAATAAAAAAAGGAATCCCCCAAAGAACTCATGTAGTTACAAAAAAACCAAGAGAAATTATGGATATGTTAATTAGCTTGATTGTAATAATCATTTCACAACATATACATATATCAAACATGTTTTACACCATAAGTATATATAACTTTTGTCAATTGTACCTCAATGAAGCTAGAAAAATACTGGCTTAGTTGCTATGAAAGTTTACTAATTTGGCAACTGTAATTCTGAGATGGAACTATGTTCTTACTTTTAAACAATAATAAATTGTTTTATTATTTATCTATTTTACCTAGGAAATAATTCTACAAGTATGATACCTTAAATGGGTACTTTGTTACCAAAATCCAAGAAATGGATTTTGTGTACTTTTCAATATGCCCATTTAAAACATTTAGTGGAATTATTTGCTTATCGATTTACTGATTTAACCAGAAGTTTGTATCTATGGCATGTTATACGATCAGGTGCTCATGTTCATTTTTTAAAACTAGACACATCATTAGCAAGTATCAGCATAAGGTCAATAGCTGGAAATACTGGTTCATTAACTTTATTGATGCTGTGTCAGTGGAATTCATGTGATTAATTTTAGTTTAGTCCATGAATTTTTATTTATTTATAACTTTTCCTTTTTTTGTCTTCTACCCTAGCCTACACTCAAGAAAGCATTACCTTATATTTTCCTATAACACTATAATATTTAATTTTACATTTTTCTTGAATCCACCTAAAATTTATATTTGTGAAAAGTCTGAGGTGAGAGCTAACTTATTTGTCCAAATATTCAACTAATTTGCCAAGACCATTTATGAATAATGTTTCTTTTCTTCCCTGATATTAAGTGCCATCTTTTCCAAATACTTAATCATGGGCCTCTTTCTGAATGTTGTATTTAGTTTTATGGGTTTCATTGTCTATTCTTACATAAATACCATGGTACTTTTAAAGTATATTTGACATTTGGTAGGTAGGACAGATTCTCCTTATTGTTCATCTTCAAATTCCTACAGATTTATCTTTTATATGAAATGTAGAATCAGTCGACAAAATTCTATTAAATCCTAATGGATATTGATTTTACTATTTTACATTGCATCGACATTTTGTATTAATTAAGAAAAACTATGGTGAGACTTACCATCAATGAAGATGTTACATGTATTTATTCAGGAATTCTTGTGCCATTCCGTATATTTTTATAATTTTCTCTTTAGAAGTCAAAATACTTTTTTTTCAGTTTTTAAATTTCTATTCTATTCTATCTCTAAATATATTTCTTTTTCATTCTGATATTTTATTTAATCCTTCTCTTACTTATTTTCCCTGAGTCACTCTTATCTAACATTTTTTGTTATTATCCTAAATATTTTCATGTAATTCAGTTTTTGTTTTGTTGGTCGTGTTTGAATTTTTAATTTTATAAATTTTAGTACATTTTTACATTTTGTTTTCTGAGAATTTACTCTGAAAATTTTCTACTATCATAAGTTGAATACTCGTGTTTCTAATGAAGTATATCCCTAAGCACTTTACATTTGTTGTTATCACTGTGGAAGTGATTTTCTGTCTTCTATTGGCAGGATTTAGAAAAACTATTGATATTTTATACATTGTACTTTAATCCTAAAGTGCTAAACCCACTTTATTTGTTTTATTATAAATATAGTGGCTTTCCCCTCTCACATATATTAATAATATATACAAAATTATCTTTCCAGTTTCACTTCTTTTCTTATTTATTTTATTTATTTCTTATTCTTATTTTATTGCATTGCCTAAAACCTCAAA
Source organism: Herpailurus yagouaroundi (assembly GCF_014898765.1). NCBI lineage: Eukaryota > Metazoa > Chordata > Mammalia > Carnivora > Felidae > Herpailurus > Herpailurus yagouaroundi. The sequence continues at coordinate 27,074,945 of NW_024412403.1, forward strand.
TATAGTGATAGATAGTAATAGCGATAGCAGAAATTACAGTTCTGTTTCTGACTTTAGTAGGAAAGTGTAGAATGTTTTCCATTAGCTGTTTCAAGCATTATATACATCTTGGACTTCCAATAAACATGCAGTGTTAGAATAAGAGAATTTTATTATCTTCCTAGTTTGCCAGATTTTTAATCTGTTTTTTGATTTGTTTTACTTGAATGGTTATTGAGTTTTATACTTGTTTTTTGCGTTAAAGTGATTATAACTTGTATGCATAAAATACTTTTCTTAATTTTTACTTTTGGGGCTTTCTTCCTTGACTTGATATGTGGTCATTCTTTGTAAATACTGTATGTGCATTTCAATTTAATGTGTATTGCATTTTGAATGCAGTAGTGTTTACTTTTTATGTTACTTAATTCGTCCTTTTGTCTTGTAAATATTGGTCTATTTTATCTACTAGTTTCTGGAAAAAGTACGCTGAATTTCCCATGATGGTTGTAAGAGTGTTAATTTCCCCTTTTGTTAGGTTCAAAAAGTTTCACAGTTTTTAAATCATTTTCTTGGGCGGATCATTTCTTTTCCAGCATGAAATATCCCACTTTGTATTTTCTGGTGATCCTAACCTTAAATTTTAGTTTTTGACATTAATGATACCACATTATTTTATGTATATTTAAAAAGCAAAACTCCAGTCAGTAAATCAATTCCATGAGAGGCATTACCAGTATAGTACTTAGACTTCAGGAAATGTAGCTGATGACTGATTATACATGAAGGGATGTAAAAAAAAAAAAAAAGATAAAAATATGATAAGGAGTTGCATTAGTAAAAAATAAAATGATATTTTCAGGAACAAGCAAAGGAGGCTAATGAGTTTTGTTTTGTTGATATTAAGATTGTGGCAAAGATATTTCTTTAAAAATTTTTTTAATGTTTATTTTTGAGAGACAGAGAGAGACAGAATGCAAGCAGAAGAGAGAGAAGAGAAGAAGAGAGAGGGGGAGACACAGAATCTGAAGCAGGCTCCAGGCTCTGAGCTGTCAGTACAGAGCCCAATGTGGGGCTCGAACCCATGAACCGTGAGATCATGATCTGAACTGAAGCTGGACGCTCAACTGACTGAGCGTCCCAGGTGCCCCTGGCAAAGATATTTCTATTATGCCTTTGCAAATGGAGTTTTAGAACTCAAGTTCACCCTGATAAAATGCTCAAAATAATTTTTGAATTTTTTTCAAGAATTTAGTTATCATCCAGGAATTCAACAATCCATCTTCCCCCCGCCCCCCCACCTTTACTTCCCTAGCATTTAAATAAAGTGTCTGGGATATAGTAAGACCTCAATCAAGGCATGTTAACTTGAACTGGGAGGGAGGCAGCTTTCTGATTCATACCTAACATTAATAGTACTACTTTTCTTCATAATATATCCCTGCTCTACTTGGCTTAAGCAACACAGGAAGAAGGGAAATTTACTAAAAGTTTTTCATGGTCTTCAGTGAAGCAGCTTTCCTAGTTTTTAATGCAACAAAGAGGTCTAAGAGAGAATGTAGAGGGAGATAAAGCAGGAACAGAAACCAGATGGCAGTATGTAAGAGACTACAAAAAGAAAACATACGCTTTGGATATAAAATCTTTCAAATAATTTTGTCAGCAAATAATTCTTGTCTTTCCAATAAATTTGTCAGCAAATAATTCTATCAGCAGGGGGAAGGTAGCTATTGGGAGCCATAGGTCAAGTGACATTTGTTTTCAAGGAAAATAGAGAGTGGGAGGAATAGTGCTGAACATAAACTACAGAGTTAGAAATTGAAAGCATAGGGACAGAATTTGAAAATACATAAATGGAAGGGTGATTTAAATAGCGCTCAGAAGAGCAGAAAGCCAAGGATTAAATCCTGGGATGGGGAATACGAAGGTCCCTTCAAGGTGATAGAGGAAAAACAGTGAGGTGTGTGGGCAACTAAGAGCTTAAATACCCATGAGGTCAGAAACCTCTGGCGTTCTCATCATCAGGGAAAACAAAAATGATTTGATATGTGTTGTAAGCAGATGTAATTCCCAGGGTCAAACAAAATTCTAAGTCTTCCACTTCCCTTTCTTTATTCCTTTTCAACTTAGAATCCCCACACACAACCCTTACTCACATCCTCCATGCCCTGATAGTGATTCGCTCATATGGAGGTCTGTATTTCATCTCCTCATGCATCTGAGTCAACTTTCAGACAAGGAGGGCCCCTCAGCACAGACTAGGCTACAGTGCAGTGTTTTGGAGTCTAGGCCAAGATCAGGGAAGAGGCCAGGCTATAGAGATTGAAGCCAATCAAATGAGAGGAAACTTACAGGGGAGTAATTTACAGCCAAGTCACAGACTGGCCAACTCAGTCACTGTTCAGAAGAAGCCACACAAAGAGAATTAAAAAGCCAGGAGAAGAGAGGGAGAGTCTTTAAACGTGGGGGACTAAAGAAAGACTCTGAGTGTAAAAAGGACTAGTTGCTTTTTAAAGGGCACTTCAGGCCTACAGCATGTGCATGTAAGGAGTTGCTAAAAGCTTAGACTCTGACCTGTTTCCCTACTGTGTTTTTTGCTCCAAAACTGTCTGCTCAACCCTGATCCTCCCCACTTATCTCAGCTTTGTATTGGGGGGGGGGGGGGGAAACAAGGAATGTCTAATTAAAATGTATAATAGACAGCCTCCATAAGTAATAATTTGTAAGCTTAAAAGGATTTTTGTGTTTTGTTTTGTTTTCCAAACCCAGATGACTGTCTAATCAGTAGAATGTGTTGGAGGAAGTGAGCAAAACCCTGGCCTGAATGTTGGTAAATTGGACCAGTTAACTTGTGGCTTCAATTTAACTATGTTTGAATCAGAAATCTGTATTTTATTAGTCCAGGCCTTTTCTAATTTTGCATTTTCTTTATTTTCCTTTACTTTCTCCTTAGTTCTCAGTAAAGTTATTTTCAGATTTTAGCTTTGTTAAGCAAGGAGCAAGATGGGAAGTGAGTTTTTTGTCCACTTTTGGGTCTTGCAGCAAGTAGACAACCTGGTGTCCCTTGAGGCTGAAATAAAGCCAAAAGAGAACCAAGAAGGAGGTGTAAATCCTGGGAAGAGAAAAATCATTCACACAGCCATGGTTTTTGTCTGTGATGATCTCGGTCTTAATCTACTCTGGCTGCTATAAAAGAATACCATATACTGGGTGCCTTATAAACAATAGAAACTTATTTCTCATATCTCAAAGTTCTGGAGGCTGGGAAGTCCAAGATGAAGGCACCGGAATATTTGCTGGTGAGGTTCTGCTTCCTGGTTCATATATGGTTGTCTTTTCTTTTTTTTCTTCTTCTTTTTTTAATGTTATATGTTTATTTATTTATTTTTGAGAGAGAGAGAGAGAGAGAGAGAGAGAGAGAGAGAGAAAGACAGAGAGAGAGAGAATGCGCACAAGTGGGGCAGGGGCAGAGAGAGGGGAGACAGCATCTGAAGTAGGCTCCAGGCTTCCACTTGTCAGTGCCGAGCCTGACATAGGGCTCAAACCCGTGAACTGTGAGATGATGACCTGAGCCAAAGTTGGATGCTTAACTGACTGATCCACCCAGTCGCTCCTATATATGGTTGTCTTTTCAATGTCTGTGTCCATGCGTGGTGGCAAGGGATCTCTCTGGGGTCTCTTTTTAATAAAACATTAATTCCATTCATGAGAACTCCACCCTCATGATCTAATCACCTGCCAGAGGACCCACCTCCAAATACTATCACACTGTGTGTTAGGTTTCAACATACAAAGTTTTGGGGGACACAGTCTATAGCAATCTTCCATGTAGACTTTTCTTTTTTATTCCACAGAATTTTTCTGTATTTATTTCTAAAATCTAGCTTTTTGTAATACTATTTTAAGAACCTGGCTGCATAGTCTTACTAAAATAGTTTTCAAGATAGGAGGCAAAATCTACATATTTATCAAGCTCTTCCCATGATGCTTAAACTTCCAGCAAGGCACACTCTACATGACAGTGAAGTAAAACTCTGAACAAGTCCTATTTTGTTTTTGTGCTTTCATTAAACTATTTGAGAATTGAAAAGGATTCAACTTGAAGAACATGACTTCAGTTATTTCATGAGGGCTAGGGATTTCCCAAACAAAAAAAATCTCCCTGTTATATCACCGATGAACAGTTTTCAACAGTTGATTTTTTTCTTCCATATTAATTTTCCTAATGTTCTTCCAGATGATAAAGAAAAGGAACCATACTAAGTTCAAACAGTATGTAACTTCCATGTTGCTACAAAGGGCCATATTTCATTCTTTCTCATTGCCACGTAGTACTCCATTGTGTATATAAACCACAATTTCTTTATCCATTCATCAGTTGATGGACATTTAGGCTTTTTCCACAGTTTGGCTATTGTTGAGAGTGCTGCTATAAACATTGGGGTACAAGTGCCCCTATGCATCAGTACTCCTGGATCCCTTGGGTAAATTCCTAGCAGTGCTACTGCTGGGTCATAGGGTAGGTCTATTTTTAATTTTTTGAGGAAACTTTGTTCCTGGAGATGGAACTGGAGAGTGGATGGAACTGGAGAGTGTTATGCTAAGTGAAATAAGCCATACAGAGAAAGACAGATACCATATGTTTTTACTCTTATGTGGATCCTGAGAAACTTAACAGAAACCCATGGGGGAGGGGAAGGAAAAAAAAGAAAAAAAAAGAAGTTAGAGTGGGAGAGAGAGCCAAAGCTTAAGAGACTCTTAAAAACTGAGAACAAACTGAGGGTTGATGGGGGGTGGGAGGGAGGTAAGTGTAGGTGATGGGCATTGAAGAGGGCATCTTTTGGGATGAGAACTGGGTATTGTATGGAAACTAATTTGACAATAAATTTCATATAATATAAAAAAAAAACCCAGTATGTAACTTAATTATCCAGTTAGCTATCTGCCATGACATATGGGGCATAGGACATCTGAGATTACAACGCTTAGAAAATAGTGAAAGTTCACCAAATAGTTATCTGCTGACTGACAAGAAGAGAAACATTTTATAAGGAAGAAGAGATGAAATTGAGTTATGTGGTCACTAAAAACAAACCACTTATAATTTGGCTTTGACCTTCCCAGAAATATTTCACTGTGTTGCCTCTTAGTAGCTTCATGACGTATGATTCTACCTCCTATTACATTTTTTAAAGTATAATTTTTTATAATTTTTTAAATGTTTATTCGTTTTTGAGAGAGACAGAGCATGAGTGGGGGAGGGGCCAAGGGAGAGAGGGAGACACAGAACTCGAAGCAAGCTCCAGGCTCTGAGCTGTCAGCACAGAACCCAATGCAGGGCTTGAACTCATGAACTGTGAGATCGTGATCTGAGCCAAAATGGGATGCTTAACCAACTGAGCCACCCAGGCACCCCTGAAGTATAATTTTTATTCAGGGAAATACACTCATCTTAAATGTAGAGTAAATGACAAATGCATATGCTTGTATTATCCTCATCCCTATCAAGATGGAATATTTTCAGCATCCTAGGAACTGTCTTCCTTTTCTTTCTGAGTCAATTAAACCCTCAGAGGCAACTATAGTCTAATTTTTATCGTGACATTAATTTTGTCTGTTATAAAAATTCATGTAAATGGGAATAAATTTTGGAATCATCCAAGTTCTTAGGTCATTCTTTTTATTACTGAGTAGTATTCCATTGTATGACTATGCTATTTATTTATTTTGCTAATGAAGAATATCTGTATTGTTTCTAGCTTTGAGCTATTATGAATAAAACCATTATGAATATTTTTAAAGAAATGTTTTGTTTGACATACATTTCAGTTTACTTGGTCAAATACCAATGAATGGGATTGCTAAATTAAAGGACAAATCTAGGTTTAACTTTGTAAGAACTAGCCATTTTCCACCAGCAATGTCTGAGAATTTTGGTTGCTCCAAAATGTCAGTATTTCAGGTTATCAAACATTTTAAACATTTTAACCATTCTAGTTTGTGAAATGACATCTCATTGTATTTTGAATTTTCATTTCCTTGATGACTTATGATTCAGAGCATTTTGTAATGTATTTATTTGCCTTTTGTATATCTTCCTTATTTTCCTTTGTATGGTGTTTATTCAAGTCTTATGCCCATTTAAAATTTTTTGGTTCTTTTATTGTTGTTAATTAATTATAAGAGATCTTTATATATCCTGGATATAATTTCTTTACAAGTGTTCTGAATATCTTTCCCAGGCTGTGGCTTGCCTTTTCTTTTTTTACCAGGTGTTTTTAGATGAGCAACTGTTTCAATTTTGATGGAATCCAATTTATCTTTTTGTTTTCTTTTGGTGTTTCATGCATTTTATGTTCTAGCTAAGAAACTTAAAGGGCTTAGAGAAATTTTCCAACAATTTTTTCTCTAAGTTTTATAATTTTGGTGTGTATTTTTAGATCTACAACCCATCTCCAATTATCTTTTTTGAATGTAGTAAAATAGTGGTATAGGAGTCAATGTCCTCTTTTCCTTAGGAATGTTGCCTATTTTAGCATTTTTTTGTCAGGAAGATTTTTATTCTTCACTATATTGCATTTAAAGTCTTTGTAGAAAATTCATTAATTGAGTATATATTAGGTCTATTTCTAAGTCTTTTTAGTTTTATTGAATGTATTTTTTTCATCCTTACACCAATCTACATTGTCTTGATTAATGCACCTTATTCTAAATCTTAAAGTCACATAATATAAATCCTCCAATGTCATCTTTGTCAAGATTGTTTTAGACCATTTGGATACACATGTTTACCTACACAATTTAGAATCACTTTCCCAGATTCTACCAAAAAACTGCAAAAAAATTTCATGGAATCACACTGAATCCAAAGGACACTATGGGACATCTTAGCAATATTGACCCTTGCAATATATTAATTAAATATATTTTTCACTTATTTAGATAGTTCTTAATTTCTTTTCATCAGTGATTTTGCAGTTTTCTGTGTATAGGAGGTACAGATCCAACTCTGAGACAGATTAACTTGCAGAAAGCTTACTACAGAGTGTTCTCTTGCAGTAAATACCTACCTATGGTGAAAGTAGTGGAAGTGAGATTGATTATTAAGAGAAGTTGGGTGAAAAGGCATCAGCTCATCTGATGGGAATATCAAAGTCTGGGACAGACCTTCAAAGTTGTCCTGAACTGGAGCAAAGTGGCCAGATGTTTATGGCCCTGAATCAATCAGTTGTTGGTCTCAGGTTGCACCAGGAGGAGATGTAGCCTTGGATGAATTTGCTCTCTCTAGCTAAGAGCAGTGTGCAGAGAGGACTCACATATGACAGCTATCTGCTACCAACACTTCCAGCAGCTAGGAGCATAATTCATTCCTTCAGTACTAAAGGGCTGGTATGCTGGGTTGCACAGGACTGCATCTATATTTCACTATATTTCATCATCCATGCCACTTAAATTCACTTGCTTCATGAAATTTCTGGGAACAGATCTATTAGGACTCCTATGGGCCTTATTTCCCAGAGGAAATATGTTCTAGGAAGTTTTGTGCTGAAGCCAACCTCTTGGCCACAACTGCTACTCATCATCTCCATCTATTCTAGCCATTCAAGATTTTCCTCACCTTTGGCTAGAAAATAAACTCATTTAGAAACTTTACTTAGTGGTATGATGAAGAACCTCATATCTGAAGGTACTGAGAGCCTGGTCACGATGCCATTCTTTGCATGTGGCTGCTACACTTATTCACTAACTGGTAAGATTGTGCAAATTGGGCACCAAAACATATTCAAGTGTGTCCTCTGAGCACTAAACTTGTTCCTCTGTTGTGTAACAGTAGCTCTAGCTCCTTGTGATAATCAAGGACACTACCCCTTAGGTCCATGATTCCTCTGTGTTTCTGCTTTTTTTTTCTGGGCATGAGTTCAGAATTCTCAGGTAATTGCCAGAGAATAAAATCTATTGAAACTCTTGCTGGTACCAATTAGAACAGCTAACCATTCGGAAAATCAGGATCTGCAAAGACCTTTACTGACGTCAGTGTTGCAAAGACCTGATGCAGGAGTTAAGAAAAGTGATGATAAGCAGGTAAACACTTTCACTTTTACATCTTGATTTCTAGACCCATGATTTCTATTAATTGAAGACATAGCATCATACACTGGTTGCAAATTAAGAGTATATATTGCATCCTTGAAGGCGGTGCTCATCTTCACATAATAACATATCTGAGCTTGTGCCTCAGTCACAACTTCAATAAGCCACTCTATTAAAAGGTCAGTCCAGCAGCTTCTGGTGGTGGTATATGCATTAAGATCAGTGGACTCCATTGTTGTGTGCCCACTGCCATACTTCTCACTGTAAAATTAGTCCTTTGGTTTTGCTTGTCCATTGTTTATGCTTGAAGATATAATGCTCTGTAGACATTTGGGTATTGGAGCTAGTTGAGGTTTTATGAAGCAGAAAATATACAGAATATATGTCAATGCTAGTCAAGATGAATCACCGCCAGGGTGAAGGGGGTCTAATGTCAAACTGACACTAAGTGGCTCTTTGGTGTTTTCTTCAAATGGTGCCATATTGGGAGTTGAACATTGTTCTGTGTTTCTGACAGATTGGATATATGTTTTTGTTAATTGGAATGTCTAGTCTACTGGCATTTAATATAATTATCAGGACTGGTTTGATTCATCCATTTTGAAGACACGGGGGAGTGGGGGCAGTGGGGTGCTTAATCATCTGATTAAGGGGTGCTGAATCAAGGGGGGGGTCTGACAAGCCAGCAGCTTGGGGTTCTGCAGCCACAGCCCCAAATGCCAAAGTTGAAGGTGCGTGGCACCACGTGCGTGGGGTGGGGTGGGTGGGTGGATCCTGGTCTTTGGCTTCTGGATTTGGACCTGTTTTGGCAACAAACACGTCTCAGCCTGTCAGAAATCAAAAGGTCATTGATTCTTCAGTGTCAGGAGTCTGATGATGCTGATTAAGATTATGGAAGAGATTCAGGCTCTTCCAGCTAAGAAAATTTGACCATCTCTCCAAGAAGCTAAAAGTAACAAGCAGTCTGGAAAGAATTCACAGGAATACAGAGAGGACTCAGAAGAAAAATATGTGAAGACCAAGAAGGATGATTCTCACTCTGCATAAGACAGTGAAGATGAAAGAGATCCTAAAAATGTGCACCAGCAACAGCAGGCAGCCTCTTAAGCAGCTTCCAGACACAAAGAGATGTTCATGGAAGATGTGAGCAATGGAGAAGAGCAAGAAGAGGAGTCAGAGGCACCATTCCAGGAGAAAGATTCAGGCAGCAATGATGGTTTCCTAGTGGAAGATGTTGATGATAGTGACTATGGCAGCTCAAAGAAGAAAAAGAAAATGATGGTTAAGAAGTCCAAAGCTGAGAGAAAAGAAAAGAAAACTCCCAGACCCAGGCCAAAGGCTACAGTGATGCTAAGCCCTGTGAAAGACAAAAGGAAAAGCAGGTGGCCCCATAGCTTCAAAGGCTTCAAGGGAAAAGATTCCTTCTCTTAAAGAAGAAGTCAAGGAACCAGAAAGCCTTCCAGAAAAGAAATCCTCTGAAGGCCCTCCACTGGAGAAATCTGGGGACAAAGGGTCTGAAGATGAAGCCTGGTCTGGGGAGGATTGAAAAAGTGATGATGGTTTGGGAGGAGATTTTATTTAAAAAAAAAGAAAAAAGAGGGAAAAAGAAAGAAAACCTACTTACCATACAACATGTTTTCGGCTATGGCTTCACGCATGGGCTTTCAATGTTTTGTTTTGTTTTGTTTTGTTTTGTTTTTCCTTTTCTTGAATATAACATTCTCTCTCTCCCTCCCTCTTAAAGAAAATCATTGTATTTTTTGTCTATTGGTTTTCATTATCTTTTTGTCTATTGGTTTTCTCTTTGCCATCACCACTTTTTCTATTCCTTCCCAATGAAAGCCATGTCAATGTAATCACTGGATTGACTGCTTCGTCTTTTTATTTATTTATTTTTAATTTTTTTTCAACGTTTTTTATTTATTTTTGGGACAGAGAGAGACAGAGCATGAACGGGGGAGGGGCAGAGAGAGAGGGAGACACAGAATCGGAAACAGGCTCCAGGCTCCGAGTCATCAGCCCAGAGCCTGACGCGGGGCTCGAACTCACGGACCGCGAGATCGTGACCTGGCTGAAGTCGGACGCTTAACCGACTGCGCCACCCAGGCGCCCCTCGTCTTTTTATTTTTAATGGAAGGTATACCACAGTTGTAAAGCAGTAAGATTTGAGATGAACGCTACAGAAATTTTGCTTTTTCTGAACGGTAGCAAGTTGAACAGCAATCAAAACACGTAGAAGGATTTTAATTAAAAATGATTGCTGGACTTAGAAAAAATAAGTTGTCATCTAATACAAGATTATATATCAATATGCACAAGTATAGATGTCTAAAAATAATCAGGATGTTGAACTTCCACTTACTGGGCAGTTAGGAGATAAAGCTGAATCCTGAATTGTTACTAAAAGTGTTCATATTTTTTGCCTTGGGAGCAGGGCAGAGAATGGTATTACCTGACCTTGTTTGAGACTGTGGGTTTTTGCTTTTGTTTTTTGTTTTTAATTTCAAGTCACTTGTTATCCCAAAGAGAACTGGAACCAGTCCAGCTACAGTCTTTCAGGGACTTGAAAAAAGAAAAAAAAAAAAAGGTGAGGGCTGCCGAAACTTAAATCACTCAGTTTCCTATTTCACTTTATAATGGTTCATGTTTTTGAATATATATGTATGTATTCTGTTTCTTGGATAAAACTTTACCAAGGATCAGAAAAAACCCAAAACCTAGAATTTAAATGGCAAGATCTGTACCCCAGAGTGGATTTCTTCTTAGCTGACAACATTTAGGTTTTAAGAAAATAAAATACCAATCAATGTGAACCTCAAATACAGACCCTTGAGATTTTCCCTTATAAAGACAGAAAATTGAAATTATTTTATGTCATAAATATGCACTCAGATGATCCCCCCAATAATATAATTATGATTATGGTTGGGTTTAAGTTTTCATCTTGTTATTGGTTTTCTATGTTACCATTTGGTCTTTCATTTTTTCCCCATTGCTTGGTATCAGGAGTTTGCTGCTTCATTAAGTAAATTGCCTTCTGTTGGATTATTCAAGTACCTTTAGAAATCCACCTATCTCCTATATTATATAACTAACTACACTTCCTTCATTTATCTTTATTTTAAAAACAAGGTACATCTGTAACTTATCACCCTCTGCTTCAAAGTAATGCTCTATCACCTCTTACTTAATGTAAAACATATTGACAATATACTTTTCCTTACCGCTCTTCTATTTCTGGGCTGTTGTTTCATACTATTTGCTTTTAAATATATTATAAACTTCAAAATATGATGTTATTACTATTTACTTTAAACAGTAGTCTTTTGGGGCGCCTGGATGGCGCAGCCGGTTAAGCGTCCGGCTTCAGCCAGGTCACGATCTCGCGGTCCGTGAGTTCGAGCCCCGCGTCAGGCTCTGGGCTGATGGCTCAGAGCCTGGAGCCTGTTTCCGATTCTGTGTCTCCCTCTCTCTCTGCCCCTCCCCCATTCATGCTCTGTCTCTCTCTGTCCCAAAAATAAATAAAAACGTTGAAAAAAAAAAATAAATAAATAAAAATAAACAGTAGTCTTTTAAAAATTAAGAAAGTGTAAAAGTATATTTCAAATTAACTATGTATTAAGCATTCCTACTCTTTATTCCTTCACATAAATTGAGTTTCTATAGGCTATCTGTTCATTCAAAAGAATTCTCTTGAACATTGAATTTTAGTCTGCTGCTAACAAATTCAGCATTTTTTTGACAAAAATGTTTTCATTTTCTCTTTATTTTTGAATATTTTTTGGTGCAATATATTGAATTCCAGATTGACATGTTTTTTTAAATTTGAGCATTTTAAAATGTTGTTTCACTGTCTTCTGAAATGTATAATTTCCTATTTAAAAAGTCAGTGGTTTCTCTTGTCAGTTTTTGCTGTGTGTCTATAATGTGTCTTTTTTATTTGGCAGTTTTTAACATTTTTCTGTTTATCATTGAGTTTTAGCCATTCGACAATGATATACCTAAGTGTGCTTTCTTTGCGTTTATGTGAATTGTGGTTCTTTCATACTGCTGGATATGTGGGCTGATATTTTTAAAAACATTTTTACACATATTTACCAGTGCTTGATATTGACCTGTAGATAACTGAGGCTTTGTTTGTTTGTTTGTTTTTATTCTTTTAAAGTTTGTGCTTCAGTTTGCATCATTTTTGTGGACTGTCTTCAATTCATTCTTATTTTCTTCCACAGTGCCCAATCTGTGTTTTTTTTTTTTTTTCATTTCAGACATTGTATTTTTTAGTTTTAGAACATCTTTTAGATAGTTGTCCTTTCTCTACCAAGATTTTCTCAGATGTTTATTTTTTTTTTCAACGTTTTTTATTTATTTTTGGGACAGAGAGAGACAGAGCATGAACGGGGGAGGGGCAGAGAGAGAGGGAGACACAGAATCGGAAACAGGCTCCAGGCTCTGAGCCATCAGCCCAGAGCCTGACGCGGGGCTCGAACTCACGGACCGTGAGATCGTGACCTGGCTGAAGTCGGACGCTTAACCGACTGCGCCACCCAGGCGCCCCTGATGTTCATTTATTATAATCATTTTGTCCTTTAAATATTTGAACATGCTAATCATAGGTATCAGTGTCTTCCTCATAATTCTGTTCTCTGTGTCATCTCTGTATCTGTGTCTACTGACTGTTCTTCATTTTTCCTGATTTATTCACACGCTTCATATTTTTGTTGGTATACTGGGTACTGTGGATATTATATTGCTGAAATCCAAATTATGTGACCTCTTTTAAGGAATATCAAGTATTCTTCTGGCAAGTGATTAATTTATTCACAGATCAGCTTGATCCTGTAAGGCTTGGGCATATCTGGAATAGCCTATTCCTAAATTTGGTCTTTCTGAAGTCTGAAATAAAAGTTTTCTAGTTTTTAGTGAGGTTTATCTACTCTGCTTAGAACTCTAGTATTCTCAGCACTGAGAAACATCTAGAATTTTCATTCAGCTCTCGTTCAGATCTCTTTCAGACCCCAAGATACCACACCTTGAACAAATGCAACTTAGTGTTTCATAAAAGAGTCTAAAGACCCCTGCAGGGTGCTGGGTGGCTCAGTCGGATTAAGCGTCTGATGCCTGACTTCGGCTCAGGTCATGATCTCATGGTTCCTGAGTTCAAGCCCTGCACCAGGCTCTGTGCTGACATCTCAGAGCCTGGAGCCTGCTTTGGATTCTGTGTCTCCCTCTCTCTCTGCCCCTCTGCTGCTCATGCTCTATCTCTGTCTCTCAAAAATAAATAAATGTTGGGTGTCTGGATGGCTCAGTCAGTTAAGCGTCGGACTTCACTCAGGTCATGATCTTGCGGTTTGTGAATTGAGTCCCACGTTGAGCTCTGTGCTGACAGCTCAGAGCCTGGAGTCTGCTTCAGATTCTGTGTCTCCCTCTCTCTCTGCCCCTCCCCCGCTCATGCTGTCTCTCTCTTTCTCAAAAATAAACACTAATAATAATAATAATAATAAACAAATAGATGTTAAAATTTTTTTTTAAATAAATAAAATAAAGAGCCCCCCGCAGATTTCTGGATTTCCTTCTCTGTGTATGTCTTCTCCCCAGCATTCTGTCTCATAAATGTCCATCTCAAGCAGCAGCCCCAAGTCATCATGAAAAGTTTTGTTTGTCCAGCAATTCTCCTGGTCTATATTTGTCTCCACTTCTCAACCACCCAGTTTGGAAGGTATCCCTAGACAGGAAGCTAAGGTAAATGTGGAGTTTACTTAACATGTGTTCCTTTTTTTAAGGATCGTAGCTCGGCACTGTCTGTGCATTGATAGCACCATTTCATAGATGTTTATGGTTGGAGAGTAAGTCAGCACCTGTTACTCCCTAATGGCTATAATCACGATTTCTTTCCTTCCTCTGTAAAAACAAATAGCTACCTTTGCATTATGGCTTATTCTTTTCAAAGCACTTCCATGTATTATTTAATATGTTCTCACAGTGTTATCAAATGAATTAGCACTCATGATGATAATCAGGGAAGAAGGGAAGTTTTAAATTCCATATTTTTTATGAGGATACTAGCCTCAAGGAGAATAAGTGATTTTAGCTTAAACCATCTGGATTGGTATTGATTTTTCTAATTTTTATTTCAGTACTCTGTCCACTGTGCAACGCTGTCTCAAGGAAAACCAAAATTCTTTACTTTTTAAGTATAATAACTTCTAGGTTTTTATTTTATTTATTCTATTTGTTTAAGCATATGCTTTCCCTTTACAAGTTACAATGTATCAGAAATCTGGAGATGTTTTACCATTTTTTTCCTTAGGTTTTTCCTTTCCTGGTTTTGCTTCTTTCACACATTCTAAGAAATTCAATGTTAGATGTGTCTATTTATTTGTATGACTGACCTTGTTAGCAAATTATATGAAAACATGAATGACCACTAGTTTCATTTTAATTACACTTTTGATGTGGATGTTAAAAATACTGACATAATTTACGTTTTTGTGATAGAATTATACTGTCCAAAGGAAGACATTTCATCCATCCTATTCTTTTTTCTTTCTATTTTTATTTTATTTTACTTATTATTTTTTAAATATAATTTATTGTCAAATTGGTTTCCATACAACACCCAGTGCTCATCCCAACAAGTGCCCTCCCCATGCCCATCACCCACTTTCCCCATTTTCCATCCTATTCTTAATATAAAGTCACCACAGTTGTAATTTAATATTAATATGATTATCTTTATCTCAATCCCAGCACTATGTTTGACTTTAAGCCTCCAAAGGCAAGTAAAGACTGTGCGTCTTGTTTAACCACGAGTCCTTGTTATAATAACTGGCTTATAATAGATGCTCATTAAGTATTTATTGAAAGAGCGAATCATGAATACTGATTAGTTAATATCTGGAGCTTTGCATTCAATTCTAAGGATCGCAGTTTAACAAGGTCATGACAAAATGGATGAAATAGAGGGAAGAATGGCCTGGATGGTCAAGGATAAAGAAAGAATGGTTGAAATTGAAGATATTAAGCTTAAAGGCTAACAAACTTTATATAATGCTACTTTATTATATAGTGCATTGTATAATGTATTAATGTGAATATAATGACTGATTTAAAATGTTTGTGCATATAATGCATGCATTATGTATATATGGAATGCATATTGATGACTGCTTTAAAAGATTTGAAATCATCCTAAATAGGTTGGGAGGTATGGTAGACATTCTCTGTGATGCTTCGTATAAAAATCATTAGGCCTAGTGGGTGATGTTTCAGAGAGGCAAATTTTCAACTCAGTGTAGGTAGGGACTCTCCAGATAAAGATAGACAATTTGAATAAAAGGCCTTAAGGATATAGTGGGACCTATGAGGTTTCTTAGTTCTAGAAACTGAATTTGCCTATTGGGCATCATAGAAGCAATTTTTTCATCATCTTGGAAAACAGATCAGGTGAGCTTTACATTTAATCCCTAATTAAATGTGTAAAAATGTGATTTCATCACTCAACAAATGTTTATTGAGCTCCCAATATGTGCAAACCCAATATGTGCAAAATAGGAAAAAACTTTATACTATAGAGAGTGCTTATTTTCAAACTCTCACTTCAGAGGCGATTGTGAAATTCTTTTCCATACCCTTATTTGGAATTGTGTCTTCCTTTGAGAGGTGTTACTACCAGAAGTGTGTGATGCATGCAAGCACATGTACACACACACGTGCACACACACACAGAGGGAAAAAAAAAGAACAAAGAAAGTTCCAGAACAGCTGTTGACTTGTCATGTTCTTTGCCAAAAATTAGAGTAATTATATTTTCAAAGGATTGTCAAGATTTAGAAAATAAACTATTAGGACAAAAGATCATCGAAACAGAGATTGTGGAAAGCACGAAACTCTTAGGTAAGGAGGGATTGTTCCCTGTGACGTGATCTGAGAACAATCTATGTAACACGTTTAAGCTCAGTTTTTAAATTATACCCTTTCTGAAAGTTTTCCATTCTCTGGTTTGCTTTGCAAAAATTTACAGAGGACCCAAATTGCCTCTTGAACTGCCATTAACAAATATACAGCATATTACCTCTCAGTTTGCAAATGCCGACACTAAGAAATTTGAACTTTCTCAACCTCAACAGCTTATAAGTATACATGAAGTCATATACATATCTAAATTAATAAGAAAGTTGTCTGGGTGGCTCAATCGGTTAAGTGCCCAACTCTTGATTTTGGCTTAGGTCATGATCTCATGGTCAAGGGATCAAGCCCCATGTCAGGCTTGGTGCTAGGTGTGGAGCCTGCTTAAGATTCTCCCCCTCCCTCTCCCTCTGCTCTTCCCTTGTGCATGCTCTCCTCTCTCAAAAAAAAAAAAAAATTAAAAATTTAATAAGAGAGATGATTGTCCTATCTAGTAATAAGACATATGCTTTAGCTTCTTGCAAAGACTTTGGATTCATATATGATAGTCTTTCAGGGTCTGAAAATGTTTAAAAGTAAATACACATGTAGATATGCAACTGGACAATTTCAAAACCTGCCCTGCATGGTGTAGCCATTCCCTGCTGTGATGGCCACTGTCCAAGCTAGGGGTCCTCAGATCTGGAATGTTCTGCCACTTCTCCTTGCCTCTATGTTGGGTTTATCCCCTGACAAGTGCTTCAGTTCCTCCATAGACAGTGTACTTACTGTTTCATAGGTGCGGTGAGCACCTTTATTGCTCTGTACTACCTAGATCCAGCATCTCCTTTCTGAAGGTGCTTCCACTCTGCCAGTGTGGTGTTGCGTGCACTGGCATGACTTGTTTTCCACTTCAGAGTGTGGTAATCTCTCTGTGGCTTTTCTGGGCAGAGATATCATCTGTTAGTGGTTCCTTCAGTCCTATGGGACCCCAAAGCAGTGTGGAGACCATGGAGGAGATTATAGGGAAAAGTTCCCTCCTGTTTGTGAGGTTCAAACACAGTGTTTCTTGGGCCCAGGTATGTGACAGAGTTCAGTAAATCCACCCTTTTAGTATACTCTAAAATTTCTTCCTCCTTTGCATATGGATATACATTCAAGGATGTGGGCCAGCAGCAGATTTCAACAGCAGCTCTCAAACTGTCCTGAGAATCTCTATTCTCTGTTAACTATTAGGGTCTTATGACTAAGTCAAAGTCATGGTTACATGATCCATGTTACCCTAAGAGTAGATTTTTCCTCTAGGAGAATTCTTATCCTCCATGTAAATACATGCTTCTTAATTTTGTCCTATCTATCTATCTATCTATCTATCTATCTATCTATCTATCAGTGTTTATTTATTTATTTTGAGACAGAGACAGAGACAGAGCAATGGGGGGGGGGGTGCAGAGAGAGACTCCCAAGTAAGCTACACACATTGTTAGCGCAGAGCCCAATGTGGGGCTCAATGTCACAACAGATGGAGACCTGAGTCAGAATCAAGAGTCAGATGCTTAGCTGACTGAGCCACCCAGGCACCTCTGTCCCATTTATAATACCCCAAATGCTCAGTTATGTCTAGATGTCCAAGAGTAAACACAGTATAGATATACACTGTAAGGCAGGATATAGGATACAGTAACATTTCAGAAGAATCTCTGATGTTCAGAAACCATTACTAGACTACTTGAATTTCCTGGTGTACATTTAGAAATACTCTATAAAGCATACATGAAGCTCAAAGGAAAGAGATTTCATGTCATGGAAAAATCAAATAACTATGACTGACTATAAAAATAATCATAGGCTGACCTTAGTTTTTTCTTTTTTCCAGAGTATCTGCAGTGTTTTCTCATTACTTTCTAAAAAAAAAAAGCTAGTACTGATTGGGTAAAGAAGGATCCATTTCCTACCCTGTCTCCTACCCTTGTAATATGCTCATTTTGGGGGCAGATAATCTTGGAACTGCTGACTCCCTACACCAAGTGTGAATCATGGCACTAAGTAGGAATCTGATCTTTGATTAAATGATCTTCCTACTGGAAAATCTGAACATACGCTATCTTGATAACACCTTTTTTAAAGTAAGTAAAATTTGTGTTCATTACTGGGAGATTTTATGAGTGGCATTATAGTTTGGATTTATCCAGCACTTGCTCATGCATTCTCTCTCCCTCTTTCTCTTTCTGAATGCGTGTATCCTTTTATCCACACACACACACACACACATACGCATGCACACACACACATTATATACATAATCTGTATATGATTTTCTTTTCAGATACACTGTTGACCTTTTTAGACATAAACATCAAGAAATATTAGGCTAGGCTAGACACAAAGAGGACACCTGACTTCATAAAGTTCACAAATGTAAGCGTCAGAGAGGAAATGAATTTAGATAATATATTCTTATCTCACTAAGGGACATGTTAGGTAGGGTGCATTTCTTCCTGATTACTTGACTGATAGTCTCTTTCCATGTCTTATGCTATGAAACAAGGGCAATATCCAAGCGTTATGGACTAGATATTTGTGTCAGTTTGTATGTTGAAACCTAATCCCCAATGTGGTAGTATTGACAGGTTGCACTTCCCTATGCTTCCGGGTGTTTGGGGTGACCATATTGTTTTACCCTGATGAATAATATGTGAGGGGAGATTATGTTTGTCATTTCTGGGCAGAAATTTAAGGAAGCTATGTGTTTTGCCATATTGCCCTTTTTTCCCTGTCTCAGTCACATGGGATCATGTGTTGAGATGGAGGTTCTATCAGTCTGTAATGTGGGTGACTATGATGAGCACAGTCTCCATGCTACCCTGCAAGGCATGGACTAGGTGAGTAAAACATAAACTTTGCTTATGAAAAGCCACTGAGATTTGGGTGTGCTTGTTAGTGCACAGCCTAGCTTATCCTGATTAGTATACTCATTAATGTAAATTAAAAAGCTAGTTTCTTGGCATATGATCCCATTTAATTTACAATCACTTATTGAAATCTTCTGTGCATAAGGAACAGCACTAGGTATTCATTTGAGATGCAGATATAGAAATCAGTAAAACTCAAGTCATTGCCTTTAAGATGCTCGGACTTTATTCTCTGGAGAGTTTGACCCTTAATAGCAGAGTACAGGTTATGTTATGCTGCGTAATTCTCTTATGTATGTTGGAAAATAAGCATAAGAATTATCAAGGGGTAGTGTAGTCTTTGTGTGTGTGTGTGTGTGTGTGTGTGTGTGTGTGTGTGTGTGGTGGAGGGGGAGATGTAGCAAACAAGTCCCTAAGTGCAAAGCAGAGGAAATGCAAATTCAAATGAACAAAAAAA
Source organism: Herpailurus yagouaroundi (assembly GCF_014898765.1). Classification (NCBI taxonomy): domain Eukaryota; kingdom Metazoa; phylum Chordata; class Mammalia; order Carnivora; family Felidae; genus Herpailurus; species Herpailurus yagouaroundi. The sequence goes on from NW_024412403.1 coordinate 27,094,268, forward strand.
AAAAAAAAGGCAGAAATTGGTGGAAGGTATTACCAAGGATTAGATGTCTACCTAAGTGAAATGAAGCCAATAGAGAAGGGGAGGAACTAGTTGCTTCAACCTGCAATATTAGGGTTCAATGCGAATATAAGTGTAGTAAGAGATCTGGGGTGGGAACTAGAGTTCCAGAAAGAAGAACAGTCAGGAACATCTGCTGTATAAAAGGTGGGGGTTAGATAGGGAAGCTGTAGCCCAAAGGCACAGAAATACTCCAGGTGAAAAGAGGTCATGGGCCCAAGTAGACAGTGGGCAGCCAACCAAGTTCCTACAGTATATGACACTAACGTAAAAAATGGGTTCTATCTTGGTACTACCATTTCCTTGTTATTTAAATTTGAGCCTGTTACCTAGTTTCTTTAATTCCTTAATCTGTACAATAAGAATAATTTAATTAGTGTCTACCTCGTAATTGTCATGTGAGCATTAAGTGAAGTAATCCCTATAAAGATTATATGATGGTGTCTGACAGATACTAAGTGCATAGCAAAAGTGAACTATCATTTCTGTTATGGCTACCATTGTGTGATTATCCTTTCCCTAGAGTTCTAAACAGTGAGTGTCTTGGGTCACAAAATTTGGGTGACTCCATTAAAAATAAACATGTGAAATAATACTGAAGCCTGACTGATCTGGTGGAACCAATGTGCAATGTTAAGCCTAGTAATTAAGTAATTATTTTTCTTTATTTGCTTGATGTCTGGTTTCATCATTTTGATTATATGGAAGTACATTATTTGGTTTTCATAGAACTTTAGCAATTCTCTGTAAAGGGAAAAGAAAAGCTTTTGGTGAAGCCATTACAACGGTTCCTTTTTCTGATTTTTATTTCATCCTCTTTAATCCATTATGGGTTTTTTAATTCATTCAGTGTATTTGGTTAAAATCTTTCTCTTTCTTCCCACTTGCTTCCAAAAATGCATTTGCTATTAAACTCATTTTGTAAATGTGATACACTGATATGAGTTTTCTGCACATTTTTATGATGCTGACACCAGTGAATACTAAGAGGAGGTTGAAACTGTTGGGGTTTTATGTGACTTTGATGACAGATATCGTTAAGGCTTTCTTTTCTGCTTTATGGTTTGAGCAGTGGTACCTCTTTTTTCAAAATGTGAAAGATAACGTTTCTATAATGTTAAGAAGAAGAAACAGTGATTCGAAAGAATAAGTAGACACCCTGGCTCTAAGAAATGAAGGCGTAAGAAAAATGAAGGGTACAACTTAGATTTGACTAAGGGTGTTTCAGGGCTCATGTCTGTTTTTGTCAATGATTATTTGGGTAATAAACGCTTTATCTTCTCTCGTGACAAACCCAGGCCTGCTTCTGAGTCAGATGTTCAGCTAAACAATGAGCAAGTATTTTTAATTTTTTGCTCTCTTAAGGGTTGTAAAAGAGAAAATGACATCTATGTCTTTGCATATGTTTAGTTTGAAGTCATATTACAGAAGACTAGTATTTGGGGGGAAGAAGGGATTTTTATAAAAGGAAGGAGGCAGATGGGTAGACAAATTACTAGGAATGTGTAAAGGCTAACTAATTTGTGCAATAAGAAAAACACTAATATTTAGCAGCGGTGCTCATCTTAAAAACTGTATTCCTCTTATGCCTGTCTCCTCTCTCTTCTTTCTAAATATGAGGCATGCACTTTTGTTTATGTGCCTATTTAAAATTCTCTCATTTATTTACATGAACTTTTGTCCCCTCCCCCACTCCCCCCCCCCAAATCCACTCAGATGTGTTGTATGTCTGTGAATTATACCCCAAGTGTGACAGACGATGACTATTTGGAGGATGCCAAGTAGCAGTTGCCCTAGCAACAATAACCAGGGGATGCTTCTCAGAACTTCTGTCTCCTCTCTTCCCAGTCATTTTCCCCGTTTTGAGAGTTAGATAACGTGGTTACCAGAATTAGTGGAAGCTGGTTCTTTCCGCAAGCCCACCCGCACCCAGCATAATGAAAGAGAAAACTCAGAGATGTCTGCCTTTTTCTTACTATCGGGGGAAATTGAGCATACCTCTGCTCTGCAGTCAAGATTGAAAGGAGACACACTCCTAGACGGAAAAGAGCTGTGTGTCTCATACCCTAATAAGTGCTTGATGGTAGGGGAATTGTCAGAACCGCTACTGAAAACTACTTGTGAGGAATGAAAAAAAAATCATTGTTGAATTTCCACACGTGGGCTAAAAGAACAGTATGTAAATTGGACTGCAAGTTGCTATGTCCTGCAAGTAGACATTTCTGGGCTGTTCTGAATCTGATGCGGCAGATTTCATGTTACTTTCTTAAATGAAGAAAACCTAAAACAATTGGAGTGTCATCTAGATAGTGAAATGGAAAACTTGGTTTAGTTACTAATGACTTTATTGATATGTATATCCTCTCCCCCAAATAAATACTCATATTAAACATAAAGAATGAAGTTTAAAGAAAATACTATTTGGCTAGAGAAACTGAGTGGATTTCTGTGAAGCCAAAGAAGCTCAAGTTTCCGGGTCTCTCACTTGCAAAGGCCCCTTCCAAGTCCCTGTATGTAAATTTGCATTTGTAAATACATTACTATTATTCTTAAAAAGCCACTTTGATTATATGTACTCTAAGCTCCACAAATTCTGCATCCATCTCTCAAAACAAGAGGAAATATAAGTGACTTATTTGATCACATCTTCTTGCCTTTTTATCACTTTTTCGGATATTTACATTTGCAACCTTGTAGCTTTGTTTTGAATCCTCATGTCTGCTTTTACTGTTTTATCTTTTGCTTTGGGAGATATTATAGATCTTCCATTAATCTCAAACTTGCACATTTTTAAACAAAAGCAGCAAAAAACATGGAGTGTGCATACACCATTGTACCTTCAAAACCATTAAATAAAAATTATGAGTAGAGAAAGAAATGCTTAATGATAGCAAATAAACAGATCTAGTTTTATTTATTTATTTATTTATTTATTTATTTATTTATTTATTTTAATGTTTATTTATTTTTGAGAGAGACAAAGAGACAGAGTGTGACTAGGGGAAGAGAAGAGAGAGAGGGAGACACAGAATCCGAAGCAGGCTCCAGGCTCCGAGCTGGCAGCACAGAGCCCTACGCAGGGCTCGAACTCAAGAACAGTGAGATCATGACCTGAGCCAAAGTCAGATGCTCAACCGACTGAGCCACACAGGCGCCCCATGATCTAGTTATTTTTAAAAAGCTAATTTATTTCTTAACCATGCTATTTAGGGTCTATTCTATGTAATTTTCTGTGGCAAACATCTGATTGCTGACTGGAAGAAGTTTCTGTATAATCTCAATGATAAATACAATTAAATAAGTGTTTAATGCAGGTTTGTTCTGAATTCTTTTCCCATATCCCTTGAATGAACAGTTTTCATCATATATATGCCAATAATATTTGAAGGGTATGCCCCATGATGCTTTAGGTGTACATCAAATAAACAGTATTTTATAAATAATATACTAGAAATTTTTGGTAATTATTTGAACCTAATACTTCATGATAACTGTTACTCTGGGTAACTAGTCATGGTAACTACCCTTTGAAAGGTATGGTAAAACTGAAAAGTCTTTGTACTTCTACTAATTACATTTAACACCATTTACCTTGTGTAGAAATTCCAGTTCCTCGACCAAAACGTATGCTTCTAAGAACAGGGTCTATATTTGGATTTTATATCCCAAGAACACAGAACCTTGAACCTAATAGAATCTAATGTGTATTCCTTTTTAGTTGGATCTTACATAATGAATTTCTCAAGAACTTTCCTCTTAGACCCTATAACTTACAGGGCTGATCTTGTGAATCCCATAGTAGACACTATTTATAAATATAAATATTTATCTTTATAAAAATATAAATATTTAAAAGTAGGTAATATATTCATGTAATTCAAAATTTAAAAAGTACAAAAGGAAATATGTGCATCGAAAAAATTCCACTCCACTTTTTTCAGAGCTATTTTAGGTATATGCAAACAAAAATATACACATTCTCTTTAGCTTAGTATATAAACTGTACGGTCTTAATATTTTTTTAACACTTTCGTAGATTGGCTCATATATGCAAACAAACAAAAAACTGTGTTTTCATTCTATGCTATGGTTACATTGCATCTAACTTATTTATATATGTAGTATAATTTATTAAACTGGTATTTTGTTGATGGATATTTTGGTATTTTCCAAATCTTGCTTATTGAAACTGCATTGCAATGAATAACTTTGTACATGACAACACATATTGTACAAATGAGAAAAATACTATAAGCCCTATTTCTATTTCTGAAATAAGGGTCAAAAGTTACATGTTTTTATATATTGACAGATATTGCCAGATTGTTTTCCATACAGGTTGACTTAATTTATATTCACAATCAAAATGCTCGTTTCTTTTATTCTTACTTACAGAATGTGCTATCAAATTTTCAGTCTTTGCCAATAAGTAGGTACAAAAAACAGTCACTATAGTCCTAACTTATATTTGTTTCTATATTTGGAGGTTATACTGTTTTCATATGTTTAAGAACATTTGAATTTATTTTCAATTTATCATAACACTGTTTATCTCCTTTCTTGCACGCAGGCAATCTGTAAATATTGTACTTATTTATTTATTTCTGTCCTTGGTCATCATTCGTCTTTTTGATTATTGTACAGGCTCCTTGAAGGTCAGTACTTCACTTTCTTGTTCATCACTGACTCATCAGCTCCAGCTCAGCACCTTCCCCAGCAGGCATTCTGGAAATACTGTCGGACGAATGATTTAGTGGAATAATGTGAGCCCACCAGAAGGTCTCTAGTAAGTTGCCACGGATCTCTGTCCTTGACGCTATGCCCAGTTACCTCTGAGTCTCCTAAACAGTGTCCTTTATGATTATTTTGAAAGTTTGCTGAGCTATTTGAAATAGAATTGAGAAGCACAATACTTAAAGAGATTCCTACTTAATATTTTAGAATATGACTTCCTTATTTATGGCTTCTTCAAAATAACTAAATTGCAATCATACTTTTGTTTTCCATAAGGGAGAAGGTTCTCTAATGGGAATTTTAGGTTACTTAATTTTTTCATACTTTCATGGAAAGGGAAACAAAGATGAATATGGGAAACAGGTAAAGAATAAATATGTTTATTTACAGACCTCAATATTGTATATTGGGAGCTGAAAAACTTTTCTGTGAAGTAGCACACAAAGTTTGCTACATGGAACTTTGTCATTGAATAAGACTGTAGAGTTTTCAGGAATGTGATTGTTTTAAAAATTAATTGTCAATTAAAATACTGGGTTCCAAAGCTTGCTTGGTACAAAGTGTTTAAAGGGCATTGTCAGTTATGTAGAAGTCTGACTTCATTCTGAGCAGGGCCATACCCCTGAGATGTTGTCTTGTTAACTGATTTTGGAATTTGCCCAGAAGAACCCAGAAAAGGGAGACTGGAGATCTAGGTAGTTGGGCAAGATGGGTTTCTGATTCTAGGAGAAGACAGAAGGGCCTTGTAATGTGTCTTGGGCAAAAAAAAAAAGCAGGCATGGGTGGTATACTCAAAGAGACATGCTACTTTATAACCCGTTTTAAGGTTTTTCTTTTTCCCCCCGCGTTATAATTCCTTGATGGAATCCTCAAAACTTCAGTTCAATTTCTCAAACTAATATAGTCTCAGGTAAACTGCTATAGGTAAGCCAAAGTGTGGATATATATTCATGACTTGGGGTGAAATTGTACAAACAGAACAAGATCAGCCAAGAGAAACAATGATGGACAGAAGCAATTGTTGAAGAATCCCAGCTGGTCAGAATTGAGAGATGACAAGCAACAGCCTAGATGTATAAGTGCAGCCCACATTGTGGAGACCTCAGAAACAACAGAAATGGGGTCTGAACTTCCTGTATTCATGAGAATGGGACTTGGATTATAGTTAAATGGTAACAAATAAGCATAGAAGACTGGGAAATTTGGGGTATATGCAAATGTGGTTTAAAGACATTGCTTATGGATATTTGTTACAGGTCCTCAGTGTAGTTCAAGAGTGGTTCTTGTCTCATATTTCAGTGCTTACTTTGTACACTTTCAAAAAATTACTGCTACGTGTTCATGTGCATTAGTATTTTTTCCCTAACCAGATTATAAACTCCTTGAAAAAATAGGGATTAATTCTTATACATCAAGCTTATCTCTCATTGTACCGAACATGATAACCAATATTATGGTGCTCAGCATATGTTTATTGAATGACACTTTATTGGACAGTTCTTTTTTAGGACTATATGGCCTATGGCTTCAAATGATTCTCATCACCTGAAATAAGATCTTAAATATATTTTACATCTCTGTTCTTATGATAATGTGATCTTTTCACTTACGATGGGTTTGCTTTTTTTCTTTTCATTACCATCCTCACTTAACTTTGAATGTCTGGCCCCCTCAGTAACACTTGAATTTCAAGATTCCTTATAAAGAACAACAAGATAACTGAACTGAATTCTTCTCTTATGCTAAAATAAAATCAACAATGAATTCATATCTCAAATCTATGCTCATGTTTTGGGCATAATTCATGAATACTTAAGTCCACATGTCCTGTGGCTATCCAGAGATTTATGCGAACATGAAGTACAAACATGTTTTAAAGTTCTGAGCAGACCTGTGACCAGCTCACACATCTTAAGAAATCTTTTTTTTTTTCCTCCCAAAGGATCCTGTTCTCAAACTTTTAGAAGTTTAACTTATTTAAATGTTCTCACAGCTGTATAAATTACAATTGTTTCCTATGACTGCAAAAGCTTACCAATTAACAAGTGAATAAAATAATACACATCTGACCTCCTCTATGGGGTGGGAAGGATTGAGGAGAGGAGGAGAGGAAAAGAAAGCAACTGATTCCTCAGTCCCACACACACACAGTCCCCTCACTGACCGCATTACTGAGTTTGATCAGAAATCCTGCCTGCAGCTCATGAGTTAAGAAAACAAACCACCCCAAGGATGGAAGTGTTATTTACTTTTCTAAACATTTTCAAGAATAACACAACCAGTACTTCCAATCAGGCTGGGCATCCTAGGTGGCTCCATCATAGTTTTGAATAGTGAGTTTCCAGGATTGGTAGCAGAGAAAGTCCTTCTTAATAAAAAATTAAAAATGGAGGAGAGGGGGGAGATCAGGGGTTGGTTATTCCCTCTGCTTATGCACAGCACGTTCCCAGAGACTGTGCAGCTGACGCACAGCAGACTTTTAGTTTTTGTTCAGGTCTGGTTTTGATCTGCAGTGTTCAGGGATAAGCAATTCCTTTCAAGTTATTTGCAAACCTTGTCAAAGTCTGATTGCAGCATGACATTGATGACAGACTGATTATTACTTGTCTCAAAAAGCAGTGTAAGAACATATTGGCTTTCATGCCAACATCCAGCTTGTCATTAGCGTACCGTGCAAATGGCAGCGGTTTTATGCCGGAATCCTGGAAGCCGAGGCAAAAGGAGGAGTCTCTGTTTCTATTGGTTCTGGAAAGATTTCAATGAAATTTTAGGGACAGTTTTTGTTAAGTGAAATTCCTTAGATGAGCGGTCTAGCTTTGAAGTGCCGTTGGTTATCTTAAGAGACATTTGTTCCGATACGCTAGACAGAAAAAAAATAAAGAACATATATAAAGTAATATTAAAATACAAACAACTTGTTTTCATAAAGCAGATCTACTAAAGCTTAGAAGTGAATTCTGTTGCAAAGCTGTGTTTACTTGGAAGTGCAAAGTACTAAGCTTTGGTAACGTCTCAATAAATTAAGTAAATTAAGTCAGATCCAACCAGATGAATAAATTATCTACTGGGGGTGTGAGTTTGGCCTTGCGGTAGGTACTTTCCTTTCTGAAACCTCAGAAGCTCACTCACCTTAGGGAAGCATATGTGTTCTGAATCCTTTCCAGGAATGAAGAACTCTCTAATTTCAATTTTATTCAGGAGTCATGAAAGCTCCCTACAGGCCTCCTTCATACTGAGGGAAAAGTTACTTGCTGGCGGCTAACTGGTAGTATCAGAAATCCTGATCTTGTGTTGCCTCCTCACGCATGTTCCTTTTACTATTTCTTGCTTCTCTTGGTAGAAAGGTAAAGCGATAATCTCATTAGGCTACAGCTGTTCATTCACAGAAGGAACAGCCACCTCAATACTTTTTTTTTTTTATTTTTTTTAATAATTTTATTCATTATTTTTTTTAACGTTTATTTTTGAGACAGAGAGAGACAGAGCATGAATGGGGGAGAGTCAGAGAGAGGGAGACACAGAATCTGAAACAGGCTCCGGGCTCTGAGGGGTCAGCACAGAGCCTGACGCGGGGCTCGAACTCACGGACTGCGAGACCATGACCTGAGCCGAAGTCAGCTGCTTAACCGACTGAGCCACCCAGGCGCCCCAACCTCAATATCTTTAAAAAAAATTTAGCCCTATAATGAGATAACTTGCTGAAGTTCATTAGAACTTTTAACTGAAAAGCAGTATGTGTACGTGAAAAATTTTAAGTTAAATGTGTAGAACGGTATTTGATGAAAGAAAAATATATCCCGAGAGGGAATCACTGATATGTACATGTATATGTTTATTGTCCCCTGATTTTTACATAAGTTTAAGTAGAACTCAACACAGTATTCTTACCTATGTTTTATTCTCCTCACAGTATCAGGAGCCATGGAAATAGGAGTTTAGGTAGTCCTGTATTCCTATCTTACTTGGGATGGTGAGGTTCCAGACATGACTGGAGTTGACATTTGATTCATGTAAATCTGATACATTTGTTTACGAATATGCTTGAGCTGGTCCATGTTGGTTCACAGTTTGCTAAAAGAGATAAAAGTAATCATTACAAGAATAAGAAAAACTAGAACCCTGATACATTTGAAATGGTGTGTGGTGGTTAATTCTAGGACAGACGGAAAAAGAACACTCTACTCTCACCCTGAGCAGGACCTCAGCTGGCCTTTCTATAACCCAAAATGATCATCACCTTTCTCATCTTGCTCAGTTACCATCATCCTCAGAAGGAAATCTTGCATGACGTGGGAGCTCACATTTCTGACTTGGAGATTGTAGCTGAACCTCTAGCTATATGCAATTGGCTTCATGTAGTTAAAACCTCATTTCCTTTATCTAAATAAAAATATCCAATATATTTTGCCCGTTGGAATCTATCAACCACCTCACCTTTGTAATAATCATTCAAGTGCTGTGCTTTTAAACCTTTCCCTCCCTAATCAAGGTTATAAAACAGAAGCTTCCAGTTCAAAATGGCAGACTCAGTATACAAATCTAACTTCCCTACATTCCTAAATCTCAATAAAATGAGAAATAAATATTCAAAAATCATAAATATATTTTAGAATCTGAAAATAAAAAATAAGAACCCAGAACTAGATTCTTTCTGAAATTAGAATTATGTGGTTTTATGTTATGAATATGATAGTTAAATTTATGTGTCAACTTGGCTGGGCCACAAGATGCCCAGATATTTGGTAAAACGTTATTCTGAGTGTTTGTGTTTTTGAATGAGATTAGCATTTAAATTGGTGGATTCTGAATAATGCAGATTGCCCTCCATAATATGGGCTTTATCTAATCAGTTGAAGGCCTAAATAGAACAAAAAGACCAGCCTCCCCAACACAAGAGATAATTCTACAGCAAGGGACCTTTCAACTTAAACTGGAACATTGAGTCTCCTGGATATCCACCTACTGGCCCACTGGGCAGATTTTGGATTTGCCAGCCTCCATGCTGGCTTATTATGAATTCCTTGTAATAAATCTCTTTCTCTATATATACACCTCCTGTTGGTTCTGTTAAACTGGAGAAACTTGGCTAATACAATGGACTCTATTAGGCAGAGTTAATAGCCATCTTAAACACACACAGTGTTAGGTACATTGACAATGAGAGTTGTTTTTCCTTTAAAGTTAGGAACTTGTTTAAGTATCGAGTTGGCAGGTAGAGAATAAGAATGGGCAGTGACACCAAAGTACAGATATGATAATCAAAGTGATAGATTAAAATCATGCTTATAGTCTAGCTGACAAAGTCAACTGTGTTTGTATGTGTCTGTGTGTGTCTGTGTTATATCTTATCTGTCTATTATCATCTATATAAACAGCTCATATCTGAAAGCTTACTGTGCCAGGCACTGTATTGAATACATTACATAGATTACCCCATTTAATTCTCACAACTACCCTATAAAGTAAGTACTATTATTATGTTTATTTAATATATAAAGGTAAATTTTAACATAGTGAATTAAAAATTTAATATAATGAATAATGTTTCTAGGCTTACATAGCTACTATGATCTGAGATTTCTGACACCGTTACCTGGAATTATTTGGTCAAAAATACACAACTAGTAAATCATGGAGCTGAAATTAGATTTCAGCTAATTTGAAGTCAAGAGACTTCAGAGACTTCAGAGACTATGCTGTTAGTCACCATGCTCTGTGAAGAATGGAGCCAGCATATCTTTAATAGCAAACCCTGATTAGGACATTACCAGGAAAGAAAGTATAAGCCAAATTTTCTCATAAACATGTTCACAAAGAATTCTAAGTTAAATATTAGTAAATTGAATCCATATATGTATATTAAAAAACCTAGTAAATAATAATGTAGTGTGGCTTACCAGAAGGTTGTGAGGTTGGTTTTTAACACTCAAAAATCAATAGTATACTTCACAATATTAACCCTATAAAGGAGAAAAACAATATGGCCTTTTTTTATCTTACTTTAAAAAAAAAATAAGTTTATGTATTTATTTTGAGAGAGAGAGAGGAAGAGAGAGAGAATCCCAAGCAGGCTCCATGCTGTCAGTGCAGACCTGGTCACGAGTCTCGAACTCATAAACTGTAAGATCATGACCTGAGCTGAAATCAAGAGTCAGATGCTTAACCAACTGAGCCTCCCAGGTGCCCTGAACGTGATCATCTTAATACATATACAAAAAGCATTTGATAAAATTCCATACCCAGTCATGAAAAAACTCCTAATCAAATTAGAAGTAGAACAATATTTCATTAATCTAATAAAATATATCCAGAAAAGAACTTATAGTCAGTATGTTAGTTTGTAGTAAGTATTATTATCTTTTCCCCAGGGGTGGAAAGTGACAATGGTCGCCATTTTTAATTTTATTCAGTATGGTACTAGAGCCAATGCAATAAAGCAACAAAACAGGTGTGCCTGGGTGGCTCAGTTGGTTAAACATCCTGGCTCCTGATTTTGGCTCAGGTCATGACATCAGGGTTTTGATATCAAGCCCTGCCCACTTCAAGCTGTGTCTGGAGCCTGAGATTCTTCCTTTGTCTCTCCCCAACTCATGTGCATGTGTGCACACAGTCTTCCTCTCTCTCTCTCTCTCTCTCTCTCTCTCTCTCTCTCTCTCTAAAAAAAGAAAGTAAAAATAAAAAAAATAAAGCAACAAAGCAAATTAAAGTGATATAGATTGAAGAAAACTTTAAACTGTCATTATATGAAAATGATATGGATATGTACTTAGTTCAAGAGTTCAAAAGAATGTACAAAAATGATTAGAATGATGTCACTTTAATAATTCACTGGATATAAAATCAATACACAAAATATAATTGCATTTCTATAAATTAGCAGCAAATATTAAGAAAGAAATTAATAAATGCCATTTATAATAGCACAAATAAAATCCCCAGATACTTAGAGTTCTAATGAAAAACATTCAAGTTCTCTGCATTATAAACAACAAAAAAGAGTGCCAAGAAAAATGTTTTAAAATCCAATAAATAGATGGATAGAACATGTTCTTGCATTGAAGAGCTCAGTATTAAAATGTAAGTTCTGCCAAAATTAATATACATATTCAGTGTTCTCTCAATAAAAACAACAGAAGGGTATTTTTTTTCCCCTTGGTTTTATTTGTTTGTTTTTTGTGGAGGAGGGGTAATTGTCCTGCTAATTCTAAAATATGTATGGAAATGCAGAGGACCTAGAATAGCACGGCAATCTTTTTTTTTTTTTTAATATTTAATATGAGAGAGAGCACATGCATGAAGGGGAGGAGCAGAGAGAGAGGCAGAGAAGAGAATCCCAAATAGGCTCCATGCTGTCAGCACAGAGCCTACCATGGGGCTTGAACCCATGAACCGTGAGATTGTGACCTGAGCTGAAATCAAGAGTTGGTGGCTTAACAGACTGAGCTACTGAGGTGCCCTGCAAGGCAATCTTTAAAGGAGAACAGATGTCTGCATTGTACTGACAGAGATCCAGTCTTATTATAAAAGTGAAGTAAAACAATGTGGATTGAACGGTATTGATGTAGAAATAAACAGGCCAATAGAACAGAGTAGGATATCCAAAACCTGACTCGACTCACACATATGGTCACTGTGACCACTGATTTATCAGAAAGATGCCATAGTGTTGAATGCAGAAAAGATGGTGGTTTTAATAAGTTACTGAGTCAAATGAATATCAATTTGAGAAATAAGTTGGTCTGTACTTCACACCATTCACAAAATTGAATTAACAATGGAATTTAGACATAAATATGCAAGGCCAAAAAAAGACACTTCTAGAAGAAATTATAGGAGAATGCTTTCATGAGGTTGTGGTAGGAAGATTTCTTAACTGGGATAAAAATAATTGGCTATCAAAGAAAAGATTAATAAGTTGAAATGCATTTAAATGAGTTAATTCTCTTCATTAAATGATAGTAGTAAGAGTATAAAAAATCATATTATCAAATAAGAGAGGATGATTGTATGTATTATATATATATATCTTATATAAGTTTTATAATTTATATTTTATATATAATTTTTATTTTATATATTTTATATTATACATTATTTATATTACATATTATTTATATTTTATAATTTATAAGTTATATGTATATATAATTTATACTTTATAATTTATAAGTTATAATGTATAACTACATGTAAATAATTATATCAGTATATATGTAAAATCAAAGGACTTCTATACAAGATATATAAAGAATGCCAACAACTCAGAAAAAAAATTTTTTTCAGTTTATTTATTTATTTTGAGAGTGAGCACAATCAGGGGAGGGGCAGAGAAAGAATCCCAGGCTCTGCAGTCAGTTCAGAGCTGGATACAAGGCTTGAACTCATAAACTGTGAGATCATGACCTAAGCTGAAATCAAGAGTTGGACACTAAACCGACTGAGCCACCCACGCACCCCGAGAAAAAGATTTTAATGAGCAAAATGCTTGAATAATCACTTAACCAGAGAGGATATCCAGATGGCCACTAGGCATATAAAAAGTTCAGAATCATTAGTCCTCAACTAAATATTTTTATAACCTCAATACAATAACACTACACCAGTCTAGGGAGAAGGACTAACATTTTAAAAGGCTAAAAATAGCAAGTGTTAGGGAAGATATGAATCAAGTAGAATTCTCAAACACTATACAAATTAATACCCCAATTGATAATTGCTTTGTTGGAAAATTGTTTGGTAGTATTTACCAAAGCTAGATACACACATAATCAATTCCTCTCTGAGTTGTATACACAATAGAAATGAATGTTTATGGCAACAAATAGCATGTACAGTAACATTCCCTAACTTTATTTATAGAAGTCCCAAACAGGAAACAACTCATTTATGCAGAATCAGAAAAATAAATAAATACATTAAGGTGTATTTATAAAATAAAATATTTAGCAGCAATGAATAATAATTACAGTGAACACCGACCGATACTATAGAAGAAAGAAATTGCTTGATAGGGGTGGGAGGGTCAGTAAGAAGTATGTGTGTATTGTTTCATAAGGAACATTTAAAATTATAAAACATATTTCATATTTGAGCTTACTGAATATGAATTAAAAGCTGCAGGACTCCCATTTTGCTAATGTTGATGTATATACAGCAGGACAGCCACCAGAAATATCGCAGAGCCAAAACCTGTCCAAGTCAAGACTTCAAATAGGCCTCAGCTGAAAGTATTCTCACCTACTAGGCTTAATAAAGACCATTCTCTGGAACCTTACACAAACAAGCATATGCATTAGTCAGTGCATGAGATTCAGTGGAGAAGACTTGGCAGAAAGACAAAAAAGAGTCTCCAAACTTCTTTGGAAAGTGTTTTGCCACTTATCCTAAAGCTATAACTCTGCCAACTGGAGTCAGTGGGCTATTATAAATTTATATATGCATTTAATCTGCCTGGAGAATTTTTTTACTTATATGTATATCAACATTTCAAAACAACCTTTTAAGATACAGAATCTTCCAAGAGGAAGGTTCTTTATAAGTGAGAGGCAGCTTTCCTTCTGAGGGACAGCAATGACTAGTTTGTTTGAGTACAAAACTGACAGTTGGAAAAGTCTGAAATATAATTCTGGCTTTTCTGCTTCCTTAGGTTCGCCATACAGAATAAACACGAACCTGTTAAGCAAGCAGAATTTTGGAAGACGTACATACACATTTTAAAGAAGAGCTGGAAACTCCACTGTAATAGGGGTTAGGGAAATCCCTTGACCATGATTTGAGTGACCCTGTCTGATTAGATCTGGATGGAAACCATTGGCAAAATTAGCACACAGACTTCATGAGGCTTTGCAAAATGAAATGAGAATGAGATAATAGGATTCTGTAGAAAAAGTACACAGTTATGTGAAATTGTTTGGCCTTTATAATCTGAAAGGAAAGAAGTTTAAAGTTTTGCAAATGAGTGATTTTTTTAAGTTAATGGAAATTAATGGAAAAATTAATGAATAATGAAGTAATATTATAGCCTGAAAGAAAAGTCTTACAGAAATTCATTTTGTTGCATTATGGAGGAGGCATCTTAGCCTTTTCTAAGTCTCCTATATACATAGTGTTCCCTATCAGGATATAGCTGTTAGCCTTAGGCACCTCAGAGATGGTAATCACTAATTGCTGGTTGATGTACATTACGCAAATAGTATATATAGTTATTTATGGGGAATATTTGCCGTCTTTTTAGTTTAATTTGCTCTAAGGGGACAAAGTTCACCATAGAGTATGAGAAAAGTTACCTCAAATTGAATCTGATGGAAAATGGAAATAAAACAAAGGGATCAGTGCTCTCAACAGGAAGTAGTTGGAGAATTGTGGGATCAAATAGAGGATATAGTAAGTAGGTAGAGGTGTCCGTAGAAGGATTCCAATACATAGGAGATCTTTTCTTTCAAATGGGCCTTCTAAATACTGGTTTAAGAATTGGTGGAATTATGAAATACATTAGTCAGTTTATGGGATTATTTGCTGGAGAATCAAGCTTCTCCAAAATGGAAGCCTAGTCTCTTAAGAGGTGATTACCAAATTCAAGTTTTAGCCAAATTCTTGGAGTAGGCTAAGATATTGGAACAGAAAATGAAAAATAATTGACATGATCATGTGTGATTTTGGTAGTTTTAGGTCCATAATTTACAAAAGATATAGGTTAGTAACTAAGAAGTAATTTGTGGTGAGGTTCTCTGAGACTCCGGAAATGTCTTCTTCATCAAATTTTCACCCACTATTTTAGCAGTCATCGATTAATTCCATCATTATATATTTATTAGTTTGTAATCTACTGTAAAGAAAATATTCTTTCCTTCCTTCCTAATCTCCTTTTCTTCCTACCCTCCCCCACTTTCTCTTCTCTTTTTCTTTCCTTTCTGTCTCCTTTCCTTTCCTTTCCTTTCCTTCCTTTTCCTTTTCCTTTTCCTTTTCCCTTTCCTTTTTCCTTTCCTTTCCTTTTTCTCTTTCTACTTCAGTATAAAATAGGTATTCTTATTTTCTTCAGTATGTTGATTATTTTGTATTTTGATTTTGGAGTGGGGCCATATTTGGCTGGTGGGAGCCCCTTTAAATGCTTTGTCTTTCTAATATATTTAGATCATTTTTGAGTACTTCCTCATTTTCTGGCCACAAAGGTGTCCTAAGAAACTTTCTCTTTTGTTAAGATGTCCTGGAATCCAGCCTGTCCTTGCCACTTTGCAAAAAAGGAGGTTAGTTTCTGTTTGGGTGTTAATTTGATGCTATGTCCCAGCCAGGAGAATCGTGAGTCCACCCCTTTTGTGATATGAAATAATTAACATTCAATCTGGTAGATTCCTTAAAGAATCTAGAAGGCTTTGATATCCTTTTTAATTTCTTTAAAAGATTCAGACTTGAGTTGCTTTATGTTCTTTTGGTCTTTGCTATGAGTGTCAAAGGTGGAGGCAGTTAGACAATCTTGTTTACAGTGTACCAGATGACAATTAATTCATGGCTATCCAGTGGATTATTTTATTCAAGGTCACTTGAATTTAAGTTTAAAAATGGTCACATTGTTTGTCATTTAGGGTGCTAACAGGACACTGGATTCATCTTAGATGGTTCATATGAAAAGTTTTAAACAAAGAAATAACATACAGAGTTGTAGCAGGGATAAGAGAGCAAGCAAGAGTTTGTGAGGTAACCAAATACTAGCAATATGAGGGAGCTTTGGCCATTCAAAGGGCCAGCAGGACATTGGAAGGACACAGTTAAGGTGGGCCACGGGAGTGAACACCATGGAGAAAGACTGATGAAAACATTAGTTGTAGAGGGATACAGCCACTGCCTCACTTGTGGCAGGCATCAAAGAAAGGAGAAGACGAGGGAGAGTAAATGCAGTTTTTTTCTCTTTTCCTACCCTCTTCTACTGCAGGTGATCTCAGTGGCCAAACCTAACTGAAGGTTATCCTGCAGGACATAAGCAATCACCTGTAGGAGCACTGTATTGGTAAGGGTTCTCCAGACAAACAGAACATATATATGAATATATCTAATATATATCTAATATATATATATATATATATATATATTAGAATCTATATATCATCTGTACCTATATCTATATCATCTATCTAGCTATATAGATAGATAGAAAGAGAGATAGGAGATTTATTGTGGGAATTGATTCTAATGGCTATGGAGACTGAGAGGTCCTATGGTCTCCCATCTGCAAGCTGGAGACCCAGGAAAGCTGGTGGTATAATTCAATCCCCATCCAAAGGCCTGAGATTGGAATGGGGTGGGAGGCCTAATGGTATAAATCCTAGTCTGAGTCCAAACACCCAAGAACCAGGAGCACAGATGACCAAGGGCAGGAGATGATAGATACCTCCGCTCAGTTAGGGAGAGAGTGAATTCACCCTTCCTCTGCCTTTTTGTTCTGAGTGCTCGATGGATTTGATGATGTCCACCTTCCATCTCAGTCCACCTGCTATACTCGGTCTACTGATTGAAATGCTAATCTCTTCTGGAAACATCCTCACAGACACATCCAGAAATAATGTTTTACCAGCTATTTGGACATCCCTTAACCCAGTCAAGATGATGCATAAAATTAACCAACATAAGCACAATGAGGTCAGACAGGGGAGAGAAATGGGTTCTGTGGGCAAAGGAAGACGAGACTGTGCTTGTACTCAGACACAGTCTTCTTCACCACCACCTGGGAACTCAGTGGGATTTATTCTGTGGCAAGGTTCTGGATGCTGAGTTTCCTATGCTTGATGCCTCAGAAATGCACTTTTAACTCAGTTCAAAAGATTCTGCCACACACAAGTGGTATCATATTTACTTTATTAAAAGGAGCTCGTACCTTTCTCCTGCTCCTAAAAAATCCAATTTGTTATTCCACCGAGAGAAAGAATGTCAGGTGCATATGTGGATAAGGCATCCATAAACAAGTCTACATTCAGCTCACACAATCTAACCCTGTTAGAAGCTATCAGTTAAGGTATTTTCAGGGGGACTAAAGTTGATTATGAGAGAACAAAGAAGCAAAAGTCATACTGCATAATAAAAATGGAAATTAGTTTAAATTCTCAGCTCCATTTCCTGAGCCAATGAACATAAAGTTCGTGTTCTGCACATCTGTTTGCTGAGATGGATCTACAGTTATGTTAGGGTATATTTGGGTATTCCCAAATACATCCTCAAAACTGGAAACATACATCTCGGTCTCTCTGTGGGCAGATTTAGGGACATACTCTTTGAGGTTTTTGTGCGGGTTGTGATTTCCTCATTTTTACAAGAACTATAAAATTATAGTATTTTCCCATTGTATTTTCCCTTTTAAGCTTGGCAAGCATGCTGTATGGATCCGGTGCCAGTATTACATCCATGAGATACTTAAGGCCAAATGTCTACATTTTAGAAAATTTAATTATAAGGAAAAGAGGAATTTATAAAAAGCCTGCTACCAATAGAAATGTTTTCATTAAATATATTTCCATCCAATTATGAACCAAAACAGCTTTCCTTTTCCTTTTTTTCATTTTCATTCCTTGAACCATTTTGCTGCTGTGTTTACAGCCTGGTCCTGCAGCGCCGTGCTAGCAAGGGAGACCAGAAAGCAGACGTGACCAGACACAAAGGTGATAAAGGCTTGTCTCATTTCAATGTTCAACCCGAGTGGAATGCAAATAGCAAGCAGTGCATGACAAAAAGTAAATTAAATCTTTAAAATCCTTCTTTTAATAATCTTATATGGTATTGGCGTCTCAGGTAAGGCTTTTCTACAAATACGGGATTTTTTGCTTAGCAAAATCCCCTTAAAAGCCAGACAAGAAGTAATATAACTTGGTCTCTTCAATATAAATGGCATTTCTTCCTTTTCCACACTGCGTTTTCAACACACAAACACATATACACCTATAGTTTTCTAATGGCTTCTCATTCTTCTATCACATGACTACACACTCTCTTTGCAAGTGTTTTTGAAGACCTACATGACAGGACACTGACCTGGATACTGGAGGCTTAAAGGTCAGCAGGATACACATCTGTGAGATCCCAACTTGCCTGGAGGAGCCATACACATAGACAAATAACAGTCCAGTACAACATGACAAAGTGCTCTAATACAGGGGCAAATACAGTTCTTGTTGGAGCACTAGTAAGGGAGCAACGAGTTATCCCTTTTGGAATTGAATAAAGAACGTGTCTAAAAACATACATCAGAACCAGATTATGAAAGCTCAAATGAAATGAATTGTCAGAGGTAATAGAGAAATGCATTCCTGGCAAAGAGAACAGAATATTCAAATACATGAAGTCCTATGATGTTCAAGTCCATTCAAATTTGCACCCATTTTGTTAATTTCAAGATGACCTGACACCTTCAAAAAGGATGGAACCAGCTCTACATTCTCTTGAATTCAGGTCAATGGAGCTTTCAGACTAGCGTTGAGGTATATATTGAGGTAGACCTACGTCTGAATTTTGACCCAGACTTAAGCCGGTCAGCTGCTATGAGTTTTAGTGTTCTAATATCTGAAATAGGATAATACTCCACTAAAAGAGTCATTTGCAGTTGAGTAAATGACACAGGTTGTAGAAGACAGGGCACCTGGGAGACCCTTGCAAAACTGACTTATTAATGAAAGAAGTTACAGCTTAGTGTAGTGTGATTAGTACAGGTTTTAGAATTGGATAGACTTGGAACTAAATCACCCTCACACTAATTAGCTGAGTGTGCTTGGGCACATTAAGTAACTGCTTTGAATGTCACTGTTCTTACTTGTAAGATGAATACAATGGGGCACAGTTAGTAGCCACAGTCGGGAGGAGAGGGAATCCTGAACTGAAGGTAACGCTTCCAGCATACCTCCTAGCCCATAGCACCTGCTGAGTAAATGAGTGATAGGAGAATGATGCAGTCTAAACATTTTATTTATCCTAAAGCATGATTCAGAGAATGAGGGCAATATAGTACTTATATGAGAAATTCCCCATTCCAACTTTAGGAAACCCACACCATCCTACCTTCTTTCTAAAATAATATCTTGCAGCCCCCAGCACTTCTGAGATAGCATTAGCGTCTGCCCACTCTATTCCTCAGTTTGTGGGGAAGATGGTTGTGAGCAGTATGGTAATTACGAAGAGGAGGTTAGAATTAAAGAGGAAAGGCAGAGACAGGATGTTCTTGGTTTTGCCCTTCTAGAACCTTCTTCCTCCTTTTCCAGCTTCAACAGAACAGGTTTTCTACATAAGAACACAATGATTTTGATATAATAGATTCCTAAAACATGTATTTGCGATAGATGAAAATTAGTGTGAGGATCTCCTCTCCTATTTTCCTCTTGAAGCAGCTTTCTTTGTCTCCCGCAGCCTTGCTCAAGCTGAGCTTGTCAGCAGCAGCAGAGAGAGATTTGCGATCTGAATCTCAGGCTTGAAGTTGTTTACTGTTGGGTATATTCAGGCATCACTGCGTTTTCCTCTCTCTTTAATATGTTACTGGCAGTCGGATGGCTTACAGCATCTCTGTCCCAATGGAAGCTTTTTTGCTTTGTTCTCTCTTCCCTCTGCCTCAGACACATGGCCACCTGGCATATGCTGTGTGTTCTCAGTGCAGGGCCTGCCAGCGCGCAAACAAAGCCCGGGTGGACGTGTGCGGCCAGAGCAGGCACGGTGGCTGTGAACTCCGTCAAACCGCTGGTCATTCAGTCAAAAATTCAGATCAAATGGTTTCTTTGACTGAATTAACCATATGAACAGTAGACCTGTCATGTATAGACACAGAAAAGAACAGTAGTAATTCGCAAGTTTCTTTTCAATGCATCGCTGAAAGACAGTTCCCTAACAATTTTGATATCTTAAAAATTCAAACTAGATCATTATTGGCTGAATGCACTCCAATTGCTTTATAATTTGCAGAGGAAAGAGAGGGAGAAAAGCCAAAATATTGGTTTAAAAGACAGTCTCTGTATCTGCCTAGAAATTACAAGGATTTTTAGAAAGCTTTGTAATAGCTATTTTAGACATCGCAGGCAGTATTCAAGACTGGTATATTCGAGCAGGTAATTTCTCTGTATGTCTAAATTATAATATAAGTAGTTTGGGGGGGGAAAAAGCAAACAAACTTGCAAATAGAAGCAGCTAATAGGATTTTTTAAAGTGGTAGTCACACATATTTTTGGCATGCCTTTTTTCTCAAGGTGATACTTTATACCACACAGCTTGTTTTCCACAAAGAGAAAACATAATAAAGACAGCATAAAAGATTCAGTGTCTTAATTCCCCTGGTTTTCTAAATTTACATTTCACTATTTGAAAGATAAATACAGTACTTTTTTTGGAGCTTTACATGGATGCACAATTGTTGCTATTTCTGTTAAGAATAATTTGTTGGCAAACATGGTGCATCTCACTAAGTTTAGCATAAACCAGTGGATTTACTGTTACAATAAGACAGTGCTTCCTCAAGCTGGCACACTTTTTTTTCATGTACAGTAAATTTAAACAGCAGGGGCCATTGAACTATGTAAGAACATTGAAGCTAAGTGCCGTAGTTTCAGGTCTTTGGAAGGATAGTGTATGTATTTGATTTATGACCAGCACTCACAAGGAAACCACAGGCAGGTAAGTCTAACATAGCCACGTCCCTGCCATGACCCACGGGTTCCATATTTCAAAGAAAACAGTCAAATGCCGTAGATGGCAGCAGCTGTAGGCAAGAGGTCATATTAACTATCCATCTGTGGTCAGATCTGTTCAATTTTGTTGATTGCCCCAAATTGACCACACTCTCTGTTGAGTGGTGGGGTTTCAAAAGAGTAATGAAAGACCCTACCTTTAGTAAGCTTGTCTGGCTGATGCAAAGGAAATTAGCAGTACAAGATAATAGGTAAGCAATGCCTAATCAGTGTGTATTTTGACTCATCTCTTTCTGTTCTGATTTTCCCTTTCCCTTACCTCCATTTTCTCTAGCCGGATATTGAGTTATGAATGCTGATTGTCTCTCCTAGAATTTTATATACTCTGAATTACAGTTGTCCAAATTCAGGTTGTCAAAACCTTCTACGTTTTGTCAACATCCTACTGTTTCATTTCTTGGCTTTAAATTTGTGAGTTATCCATGTCAATGTCTATATCTGCATCTATATCTATAGCTACAGCTATGGCAGTATCATCTATTTATCTCTCTGTCTCTCTCTCTCTCTATATATATATCCAAATATGTATGTACCAAATATGTAAATATAACTCCATATTTTCAAGAGAAAAACAATTGTGTGTGAATTTCCATAATATATTAACTAGGCTAACTTTTCTAGTTAATTTATTAAAATTCTTTTTCCTGACAGAATATATGTGTTCATGTGTGTGTGAAGACAACAATTCTTAAATATATGTATATTTTATTTCCTAGGGAAAAAACCCATAAATTTATACTCTTTAGCCAGATATTCATGAATTTTACCAATCTCTTCTCCAAGCTAACTTTTCTATCTTATTTGTTATAGTTATTTATATCACATTCATATTCTATCCAGATCGGTTCCTCACATACAGGAGATAGTTTTTCAGCTTCTTGTATCGATCATACACCTCCCTAACCTAAGCATTTTATCCCTTCCATTTCCATGTTTATAAATTTATGCATTCTTTTTTTTGTTTATTCATTTATTTACTTAGAGAGAGAGAGAGAGAGAGAGAGAGAGAGAGAGAATCCCAAGCAAGCTCCACACTGTTAGCACAGAGCCCAATGCAGGGCTCGATTCAACAAACCATGAGATCATGACCTGAGCCAAAATCAAGGGTCAGATGCTCAACTGACTGAGCCATCCAGATGCCCCATAAATTTCATGTATTCTTTTGTGTTTGTCTCAAGTACACCTTTTTGAAGTCTTTCCTGATTTTCTCAGTTGATATACTCTCTACCAACTCAGGTATAACTATTACAGTATTTTCCACATGCTATTTTGAGTTGTTACTTTATAATTGAATATTTAATTCAGTATTTATCAAGTATTTATTGTGTGTCCAGTATTGCAGCAAGATCTTGGGATATGAAGGTGGAAAAAAACCCTCATATTGTTTCTACCCTCAAGATGTTCATAATCTAGTAGTGAGGCAATCATGAGAACAGATACAATAGCATGTTGAAAAGGCTCTGTGTAGAACAACAGATGCTATTATATAAATAAATGGCTACATTATTATCTGAGGTATAGTGAAATATGTTACAAAGGGAAAAAATGCTTGGACTGAGAATGAAGGCTGAACAAAAGTTCACAGTGAGTCACACAGGTTATAGAGTAGGGTGGCACAGAGCATTGCAGACAGATGTACACGTGCAAAGGCACATGTTTAATCACGTGTCTGAGTACAAGTAAATAATTCCGAAAGACCAGAACTTCAGTTGCATGGAGGGAAGCGGTGAGAAGATAGGACAGGCAGTAAGGAGTAAGATGAAAGAAGCTTACCCTCTATGCATAAGAGTTTGGAGCTCAGCTTGAAGGTTAATGAGGAGGAAGATCAGATGTGCATATTAGGAATGTAATTTTGAAGAAGCTGTGGATTAGGGAAACCAGTTAGTTGGAGAGAAAAATTAGGTTAGTTTCTGAGCTAAAACATAGGTACCAGGGGTAGAGAGGTAAAGACAGAAGAAGGGATGAGGAAGGTTTCTGGGTATCTGTCCTGAGAGGTACCATAACTAAAACAGGAAATGCGTGAGAAGGCACAGGTCTGGTCCACGTAGAATGGGGATGGTTCCAGATTGGGAAGTTTAGTTTTCACTATGTATCCAGGTGTTTATGTAGAATTATTAACCCTGCTCATAGACTATTTGATCCTTCAGAGTAGGATCTGTAGCTTTTTCTTCTATCCTTTTCCACTTTACATAATCCGGTGTCTTGAATGTAACAGTTGAATTGCGAATAAGTAGACCTGGAAGGGGTTATGGAGGTCTCAGAAACAGCTCTGATTTGTCCTGTTAGGCCCCTCTGTTCCCAAATAGACCACTGGTGCAACTTCAAAGGCAAAGAAGTTTCAAGAATTTATTCCCTTCTGCCCCAGGATTTTAGGTGAACTCAGTGATTAGCACAAAGTTCCTCCAAGCAAAATGTGATCTCTTCCAGACAGTGTGGAATTCCTGAAAGACTTTTGCAATTTCATGTGTCCTGCGAAATAAGTTGGTTGACGGTCAGCTATGGTTTTGCTAAACTGGGTCATCAATTTCTAGATCCAAGATCCCAGAAAGTACTGAGTGATTTTAAGTGGTAAAAATATTGATGGACCAATGTCTCAAAGGTTTTATCACCACTGGAGATACCAGAGTATCCAAGTTTAAATCTAAATATGCCTTGAAAACATACATCATGAAGATTTCCTGCATAAATATATTTTGAGCAATGAAACAAGGACAGTTTTTATTGAAGTGGAAAATAAGGAAGCATTAGGGGGATATCCAGTGCAGTATGTTTTTCTTTTCAGCTTGTGTGTATCTCAGATTAACACCACAATTCATTTATGAATCTAATTATCATATATAATATTTGAAAACCCAGATCAACTTTCTTTGATTCTGGTCTACTTTGGAAAAGGACTGATTTTGTTTCTTATGCCAATGGCTGTCCAGTTTTACTAACACTGTAAAATAACATTTTAGTTTTAACTATTTCTCAGGAATGAAAACACTAATTTTTGAATTGGTGGGATTTCAATTTCCCAAGAACAACTAATTTCAATTATGATGTTTAAAGCATTTTTTTCTACAAAGCTACTTATCCAAATAAACATTGTCTGAATGTTGGGAATACTGAATACTGGGAGCAAGAAAAAGAAAAAAAGTAATTGAGTAAACTGAGGCTTAATTTTTTCTTTTGGTTTTACTGAAAATTTTATATAAACTTAAGAGGACAAATAATTTGCCAAATCATTATTGCAGTATTTCATTTTCTAGAATTGTTTGTAATAACGTGACACATTATTCTAGTTTGGATATAGTTGTAATAGGTTTTTACACAGGAATAATATGATAATTTAACACAATAAAGAATAAGGGGGACAAATATAAAGAAAAATTTAGATACACTTTATGTATCTTTTACATGCTATAAACAAACACAAATATGTTGTATAATGGAAAACCAGTCAAGGAGTAAAAGAAATTCAAAGCAGGTGATATCCATGATAATTGAGGATAATTAGGACAAAATTCCTGTGAGGAGAGCAGCCCAAATTTCTGTTGGTTCACGTGCTAAAGCAGCTGTGTCCGACCTACAAAGAAGTGAAATGGAGTTTTATTGCCCTTGTTTTGAATCTTGTTTTGATTAACATGCTCCCTCACTGACTAAAAAAAAAAAATTTCAATTCTGTCACTCGGATTTTAGGAAGTTATGCAGTTTTATAGGCAATACTGATTTAAAAAAATCACAAAGTATATACTTTCATGTATGGGGAATAAAAATAGTGTATGAACTTGTAATTGTGTAACAGCGGCAATATGCGGGATGATTTATTTAGGGAATGCTGATTCTGACTTCAGAGTCAGATTTGAAATGTTTTTATAATTTCCTAGACAAGAAGACCACAGTTTCAGAAGAGTCCCCATGGAAAACAAAGAATACATTTAGATTAACAAAAAAAGAAATATAGTAAGGCATTACCAAAATGGCCCAGCAGCCATATTCCATGTTTCCAGAGGATATATATTGTACCGAGTGTTGTAGTCTAATTTTCAGGAAACTTCGTTCAATATGCATTTTGAGACAAAAGCCATTTATAATAGTCACAGTCATCCTTCTTTTGCTAGTAAGGGAAATACTTGGGTATCAAATACCCCTTGGATAGAAGAGCAAAAATACCATTATAATAGTTTTTTCCCATGTGAACATTTTCTTGTATAAATGGTGTGATCTTACGCCAGGGACATTCATTCTTTTGGGGAAGAGCTATTGATCTTGTAGATAGGAGAGATTTTATATACTTTGCTTATTCTTTTAAAAAAAATTTTTAATGTTTATTTATTTTTGAGATAGAGACAGAGCTTGAATAGGAGAGGGGCAGAGAAAGAGGAAACACAGAATCCAAAGCAAGCTCCAGGCTCTGAGCTGTCAGCACAGAACTTGGTGCGGGGCTCGAACCCACAAACCACGAGATCATGCCCTGAGCAGAAGTGGGATGCCTAACTGCCTTACTGACTGAACCACCCAGGTGCCCCACCTATTTTTTTTAATTGCTCATTTACATCAAGACAGGAGAGTTTAGAGGTGATCATTTACTAACAGGGCTACACCTGACCTTCCACCTCATATCTTTCCTATCATAGGTCAGTCAAGATAGAACTGTATTTGAACCCATATTTGTATAGAATAGCTCTGTAGCATGTGTTCTGGAAGTTGTGAAGGAAGTACATGAGATCTTAATCTAAGGAGTTATTTCCATAGAATGCAGAGACAGGAGGCAGAATTCAGGTGCATAGCTATAGGAGTAACATAAATCATACTACATTATGAATTGCTAAACAATTTAGAGGAAGAAATATTTCACCCACAGTTTTAATTGAGCTTAATTTTACAATGAGCAGAAAATTTCCTGGGGCTTACCAAAAGGCCACATTGCAATCTACAAAAGAATAGAAAAGTAATTTCTGTAAATTTAAATATAGATACTAAAATATAATTATGATTTTATTATGATGGTAGAGCCTAAAAGGATAATTTGGTATGTGTGTGTGTGTTTAGGGAACTTTCCTGTTGTCATTTAGTTTTGAATCCCTTTGCAGAAGTGATATTTCTTGAGTTTTCTAATATTTATTCTTTAGATGACTCGATTAATTCCAATTCTAGAATAGGAAAAACAGCCATTCATTATTTGTGTGTTGCAGGGAAGCCGAGGAGAGGGTACTGATAAACAGGTTGACTAATGGCTAGACTCCAAAACTATTTTCCTAGGCCACAGTTTGATGAACACTATATTAAATCATAGACACACAGAATATTAAAGGAGGAAGGAATTTGAAGATCACCTAATCCAGTACCACGTTTTTTACAGATCCGGAAAGTAAGCCCAGGGGATTAAGTGACTCAGCCACAATTACATGCAAGTTAGTAACTGAACCTGAACCAAAACCCAGATCTTCTATCTCATGGTTCAGTTTGTTTTTCCAAATCATGCTAGTTTTTTTATTTTATTTTAATTATTTGAAAATGTAGTATAACCACATCGTCCAAAATTTATAAAAGGCATAGAGTAGAGTGTTTTTCACTCTTTACCTATTTTACATACTTCCCATCAACCCCTCTCTCAACACTCCCTTAAACAGGTAACCTCCTCCAACACACTGCTCAAAATCACAGTCTCACTGAGGTCTCTTTTGCCTTCTCCACCTACACTGAAACCCGTACCCCAGCGTTCTAATTTCTCTATGGGACCAATCATATTCTACCATACTGTGTATTTTCTTTTTCTACTTGCTGTTTCTCTTTTCACACTAGAAAATTAGACACACAGAGGAAGGAGTCTGTGTGTTTCTTTAACTATTATATCCCCAGTGTTTAGTGGGAGTTCAATCAGTATTTGCTGGATTGAGTTAAATTGAATAACTGGATGTCAAACTGCTAGTGTGTTTAGAACATTTATGCTTGAATATTCTGTAATTTCTGCCTTCTGAATAATGACAGTATAACTATCACATCTTCATTGTGACCTGTACCTAATATGATTATAAAGTTCCCTCTTTTGTGCCACTTCGTGTTTTCACTGAGTTCCATCTTATTTGGTAAAAAAATCATGCCTCAGCTTCTTTTGACTGGTGTTTGCATGGTACACTCTTGCCCATCTTTTTGTTTTCATATTTATTTCATATAATCTTGTTTTCCGTTTTTCCCCCCAGTGTTTTTTGTCACTGTGTGGTCTCTTTCATTTTGGTATATTTATGAGGTGTGTGTGTAGGTGTGTGTATGCTTGCATATGTATTTAATATTTAGGAATATTTGGATTTTACTCCTATTGCTATAATTACAATTTTGACACCCCTTTTTTATTGATTCAGACAGTGTCCATTAGTTTCCTATAATAATAATATTAGTACATTTTTCTCTTTCTTCCAACATTTGATTGTCTTTTTTTACTCTTTACCTTTGTCCTGTTCAATTGCATAAACTTATATTACTTGACTTGACAAAATGATGTATTAAGCTTTTAGGTGTTTTAGGTGAGATAATCAGAAAAACTTTTTTTTTTTCTAAGTTTACTTACTGATTTTGAAAGACAGCATGAACAGGGAAGGGGCAAAGGGAGAGGGAGAGAGAGAATCCCAAGCAGGCTGTGTTCTCAGTGTGGATCTCGTGACCGTGAGATCATGACCTGAGTTGATACCAAGAGTTGGACACTTACTGACTGAACTACCCAGGTGCCCCAACAAAGAAAAACTTTCTGTATGGCCAATTAATTTTTTTGTATTTCCCAATGAATGTTTGTGTCATATATATATTACAAAAGGTTGAAAAAAATGGTGAGAAAACAAATTATACAAATTTGGGAAATTAATAACCCTTGTGTATTGATTTCCTAATGCTGCTGTGACAAATGACCACAAACTTAGTGACTTAAAACAACCCAAATTTATCATTTTATGGTTCTGGAGGTCAGAAGTCCAAAATCAGTCTCATGAGTCTAAAGTCAAGATTTGGGTAGGGATGGTTCCTAAGGGCAGCTCTATGGGAGAATCTGTCCCCTTGCCTTGTCCAGCTTCTCGATCCTGCCTACATTTCTGGGCCCACGGTCCCCTTCTCCATTTTCAAAGCCAGAAGAGTAGGATCTTCATATCTCTCTCTGCTTCTCATCACACTACCTTCTCTAACTACGCCTCCATTTTATAAGAACCCTTGTGTTTACTTTTGGACACACCTAGGTGACCTGGGATAATCTCCCCATCTCAGGAT
The DNA here is from genome assembly GCF_014898765.1 of Herpailurus yagouaroundi. NCBI lineage: Eukaryota > Metazoa > Chordata > Mammalia > Carnivora > Felidae > Herpailurus > Herpailurus yagouaroundi. The sequence continues at coordinate 27,122,998 of NW_024412403.1, forward strand.
CCCTAATTTAATTACATCTACAAAGACACTTGCTATATAAGGTAAAATATTCACAAGACCCAGGATTATGATGTGGATATCTTTGAGGGGATATTATTCAACCTAACCTTAAATTATGTTAGTAAGTGGCAAAACTGTCACTTACTATAAACCAAAAAAACTTTCAGTGTACTCAGTGATCTTGTGATCCCAGGCAGAATGGAAGGTTGGACAAGATGGTTTCAGGCAGAATGTCTGAAACATATTTTGTTTACTTTTAGCTGCATATGATAAGGTACTACAAGAAAGAGATGATGAGCTTAGTAAAGTGAGAGCTTCCCCCCCCATTTAATCTTTTTAAAAAAAGGAACTTTCAAATATGCAATATGTCATATTTGACATAGTCACAGTCAAGTTCCTATAGTCACCATGCTGTACATTATATCCACATGACACTTATTTTATAACTGAAGTTTGTATCTTTTGACACCCTTCACCCATTTTGGGAGGGCTTTTTTTCCAAGCTAAAGGCATAAGAAGCTTCATGTATTTCTGAAGCCTCTTCCATAACCATAAAATCATGCCTGACTAGCTAGTCCACTGTCCTGCAAAAGATAATAACCATATAGAGAAGGCTTGGATCCACAGACTTTCTTCCTGAAGCAGAACTGCCCAGCCAAACTGCAGATTCTTGAAAATTAAAAGATTATTGCCTTAACCACTGATTTTTTGCATGATTGCAGTAATGGGAAAAATATACATATAAAATGATATTACAAATATTAAATTTTACATATTCATTTTTGTCATCTATAAATGATATTCTTTGGCTTTCGGATATATCAGAAGAGGTCATCAAGAAACTCTTCTTCCAATCTTTCCCTACCTTCTCTTTCCTAGTTAAAAAAATTTTTTTAACATTTATTTATTTTTGATAGACAAAGAGAGACAGAGCATGAGAGGGGAAGGGTCAGAGAAAGAGGGAGACACAGAATCTGAAGCAGGCTCCAGGCTCCAAGCCATCAGCACAGAGCTTGATGTGGGGCTCAAACACACTAGTAGTGAGATCATGAGCGGAACCGAAGTTGGATGCTTAACTGACTGAGCCACCCAAGCACCCCTCTTTCCTATTTTTTATTATTTTTATTTTTTTCTTGTCAGGGAATATTTCTTGCCTGCTCTGACTTTAAACCTAATCTTTGCCGTTGTTTTGCAGTTAAAGATATACAGTGTTTTCTTCCAGTTATCTTGTCATGTTTTCACCAGTCATTCCTTAATTAGCTACTCTCTTCTTCTGGCACTTTTCATAAAAAGTTCTCTTGGAAATAAAATTCCATGTTTCTTGCATGTTTAAAGTAAGTATCTGTAACTTTCATTCTTCAGTATGGCTGTTCTGAATATAAAATCGGTGGTTTATGCTTTCTCTCCTTAAGTATATTTTAGGTATTGTTCCAGTAACTTCCAGTTTGGAAAGTTACCGTGGAAAAATTTGAGACCAGGTTGATTTGTTTTTCCCTTTACAAGTATTGATACTTTTGCTGGTGTCTGTACCTTTAGTGTCCAATGTTCTTTACAGACTATCTCTTAGCCTGTTCTAGGTCAACTTTTAATAACACACAGTGTTCCTTTTTGTTATGAAAAGACAAAACTTCTTTCATGATTTTTTTTTACTGTGATAAAATATATATAACTTTAATTTTATCATTTTAACCATTTTAAAGTGTATATAGCTCAGGAACAGTAAGTATATTTACATCGTTGTGCAACTGTCACAACCATCCACCTCCAGAAATTTTTTTCATCTTCCCAAACTGGAGCTCTGTCCCCATTAAACAAAAATTCCATTATTGCCTCGTCCCCCACCCCCGGCAACCACCGGATATCCACTGCCCTACTTTCTGTCTATGAATTTGACGACCTTGGACACGTGACATAAGTGGAATTGTATAGTATTTTCCTTTTGTGATATTTCATGAGTTTTATAAAATTATCCTTCTGAATGTATTTTTCTGTTTTTTGTTTTGTTTTCCTTTTATTGGGGACTTCATCAAGGACTCTAGTCATGCACATATTGGAGACACCTCCACCTAATTTAAATAGCTAACATTTTAGGTTATTTTTAACTCTTCATCTTTAATTTTTCACTTCTCTATTCTCTACCTTACTTTTAACTATTTTTTCTTTTTTAGTGACCATCCTCTGTGGCCTTCATATTTCTCTTTATTTCTGCGATGACTGTTTCTACTTCTTTTCTGAAATAAGATGGTTCATTTCAGATCTAAATTTTCTTGACATCTTTTAGCTGAGTTCTTTATTTGGGTTCCCTGTCTAGTGTTATAAAGCCTCTTGTTTCATGAAGTTGTTTTTTTTTTCCAATCACGCTGAAATATTTGTTCACAATTTTCATAGAGACACCATGGCAATGAAGTTACTCTGTGGTGGTTTTACGCTTCATTTTGTGTATGATTTTTGTGTAGCTGCTCTTCTGGTTGCTTTTGTATTGCTCATCACTGAAGGAGTTGAAGTTTTTTCTGGACAAGATGTTTTCAGAAAGTTTCTGTAGGGTTAGAGATTCCAGAGTATTCTTTGAAATTTCAAAATCCAGATGATCTCTCCTCTTGCTGACAAATATCTTTCTAGAGTACTGTTTGCTAAAATTTCTCTCCTGGGAAATTTTTGTTAGTTCTCCCTCTTCTGCTTCTTGCATCCAAACCTTTGCGGGTTAGGGTTGGGCACAAGTTTGCCACAGGTGCTGCTTAGACCTGTTTCCACTTCTGTGACTGCAAAAGGGGCTATACTTTCACAGTTCACAGTGAGCCTCTCACCTCAGGAAATATACTTTTGCTGATGCCTTCTGATGTGTGCTGCCACTAAGCAATTCTATGCCTCCCATATTATTCTCCACGATTTCTTCTATGTAGCTTCTCCTCGATACATACATTTCAATTCTGCTGTCTGGTTTCCCTGAAAATGTAGTTAAAGGGGTCTTTATTATGATTGTAGCTTTTGCATGATTTCTAGGAAGAGAAAGGGAATTTATGTGCTGATTTATACAGGGAGAGTCCCTTAATCTTTCCTTAGCTGAGCTCCAAAATGTAATACAAGTTTGAATTGGGAAATACATGACCCTCATATTGTATTATACAGTACGTGAGGTTAGGTTCCATGACATTATCTGGAGTAAACTTCATGAATCACTTCTAATATTATCTTTGTATTTATGTTTTTATTTATCTCTGTCTTCCACAGAGTGCTTATTACAGTATCTGTTGCATAAGAAGTGCTTAACCAATGTTTGTTGGAATCTAATAGATGACTGAATAGTGGATAGTATCAAAATGATGATGCAGTTTTTTTGCTCGTCTTACACAAAATATGAGAAATTCTCTACCTACCCAAGAATCTTTTGCCGACTCAGTTAGTAGACAAATTTATCTAACCAGTCAACACTGTATGTACCCAAGTTTCTCTTAATTGATTTTTGTTTAAACAGTAGAGCAATATTTTTAAATATAATCATTGATAGACCACATGTTTAGATAGCAGTAGTACTGATGTATAAGGATAGCTCCTATGTGCTATGAGAGGTATATTTAGTTCACCGTATAGATTTAATTTGAAATACAGAATAAACCAATGATATAACAAATGTCTTATAATTATATCTGAATCTGAGAATTAGCATTATCATTTATTCACAACATTTGAATTTATCTGTTCCTTTTCATCTAGTTCAATAGTTCACATGGTTTCACACTGTGGAAATGAACTGATTAAGAAAGAATTAAAACTCTGGTATTTTCTTAGTAGAGGACACAATGTGCCCTTTATATGGACTTTTCCCCAGCAGTTAAATGATTGTTTGTTTTAACTTTTTTAGTTTTCTTGCTCTATCTTTATGTAACATTTAAATTGACATGATATTAGAGAGGCAATTTGTGTAATTACAAAGACTTTTCTAATCTCTGGATTTATACTGATACATAATCTTCTCAAGATGAAATAAAAGCCCTTGGTTAGTGTGCTGAGTAAGAAGATGTCAATTTTCAATTAAAATCCAGTATAAAGTAACCCTACTGAGCATGAACACTGTATTTTGTGTTAATTATCTTAATTTAATTGCTTTTTATTAATCTTAATACTTAACAAATGGTATATCTGCAATGAATATTTCAAGAAGCTTTGCAGAGGCTTATCATCTCTTGCCTTGTCTTGAATTTGATTATAATAAATATGAAATGTAAAAAAAAGCATTACATATTATTCACCTTTGCATATGTTTTTAGAAAACATTCAGTTTCCATTTCTTTTTTTTTTTTAACTTTTTTTTAATGTTTATTATTTTTGAGAGAGAGAAAGAGAGCGCCTGCAAGTGGGGGGAGGGGCAGAGAGAGACAGACACACAGAATTCAAAGCAGGCTCCAGGCTCTGAGCTCAGCTGTCAGCACAGAGTCTGATGCTGGGTTCAAACCCACAAACTTCAAGGTCCTGACCTGAGCCGAAGTTGGACACTTAACCTACTAAGCCACCCAGGTGCCTCTGCATTTCTTTTTTGCTCCTGTTGTTTATTTATTTATTTTGAGAGAGACAGAGACAGCACAAGTGGGGGAGGAGCAAAGAGAGAGAATCCAAAACAAGCTCTGCACTGCCAGCTCAGAGCACAATATGGGGCTAGAACCCACAAAGCTGTGAGATCATGACCTGAGCTGAAACCAGGAGTTGGATGCTTAACCAACTGAGCCACCCAAGTGCCCCTCAATTTCTATTTCTTGAGAATAAAAAATATTTTGTTGATGAAAGCTAAGAATATCCACTTTTAAACATATTAATATTAATATTTATTATTTCTAGAACATTTACAATGTTAAATACAGAGGCCTTACTTGATTTATTTCCATGTAAGAAAGTATACAGTATTTCTTCATACCCCATTTTGCCATATGAGGAATATATGTATACGTACATATTTAGCTGAACTCCAGAAGTAATGTTTCCAACTGAGGAGTAAATAACATACATCTTATATTAGAAACTAGTAAGAGTTCAGCTTCCATAACTTATTTATCTTGGTATTCCTTGGACTAATTTCCACAGTGTGTGTGTGTTTGTGTGTATTTGTGTAAATTTAAATATTTAAATTTAATGTTAATGTGAATTCAAAAAATTTAGAACTGAGAGAATTTACCCTCAAAATCCGCATTAATGTCATTAGGATCACTCTTGGTTCCTGGGCTAGATTCGCCTCTAAAATGGCCCCCGTAATCTCTGCCCTCTAGTACATAGAGCCTTCTATGAACTCCTGCCCTTGAGTGGGTTGGGCTGATTGACCCCCTTTATTTTTATTCTCTTTTTTCCTCTATCTTTTTTGAGGTAGAAATGACAAATAAAATTGCATATACTTAAGGTGTATTATGTTATTTTTTTTTTCAACGTTTATTTATTTTTGGGACAGAGAGAGACAGAGCATGAACGGGGGAGGGGCAGAGAGAGAGGGAGACACAGAATCGGAAACAGGCTCCAGGCTCTGAGCCATCAGCCCAGAGCCTGACGCGGGGCTCGAACTCACGGACCGCGAGATCGTGACCTGGCTGAAGTCGGACGCTTAACCAACTGCGCCACCCGGGCGCCCCTATTATGTTATGTTTTGATACACGTGTGGTGAAATAATCACCACAACTGGGACACAGTTGGTTTGCGCGGTTGAGCCCCATGTCAGGCTCTGTGCTGACGGCTCGGAGCCTGGATCCTGCTTCAGATTCTGAGTCATCCTCTCTTTCTGTTCCTCCCCCACTTGTACTATGTCTCTCTCTCTCTCTCAAAAATAAAGATTAAAAAATTAAAAAAAAATTTTAGCATTTATTTATTTTTGAGAGACAGAGAGACAGAGCATGAGCAGGGGAGGGGCAGAGAGAGAGAGACAGAATCCAAAGCAGGCCCCAGGCTCTGAGCTGTCAGAACAGAGCCCAACGTGGGACTCCAACACATGAACTGCGAGATCATGACCTGAGCCGAAGTCGGACACTTAACTGACTGAGCCACCCAGATGCCTCCCCCACAAATTTTTTAAATAAAAAAAAAAAACGACCACATTCAAGCTAATCAACATATCTATCATCTCCATAGTTACTTTGTGTGTGTTTGCGGTGAGAACTCTGAAGGTCTACCCTCTTAACAAATTTCAAGAATGTAATGTAGTATTTAGCTATAGTCACATTGTTCTACATTAGATCTCACAGACCATATTCATCTTCCATAACAAACTTTTTATACCTTGATCAACATCTCCACATTTCCCCCCTCCCAGAACCTTAGTAACTACCATTCCACTCTGCTTCTATAAGTTTGACTATTTTAGAGGTGATAGGATAGCACTTCCAAGATTAGCTTTTGAAAAGACTATGCCTTCCATCTGCAGTGTTTTCTGTCTCTCTCTCTCTCATTACTTGTAGTGCTGGGGAATCCAGCTGCCATGCTGTCAGCAGCCCTGTGGGATGACCTTGGTAGCATGGTGAAGAAATGAGGCCCTCAGTTCAGTGGGCTGCGAGGTATTGAAGCTTTCTGATAACCAGTAGAGCGAGCTTCGAAGCAGATGTTTGAGTCCCAGTTGAGTTCTGAGATGCAGCCTTGACCTACAGCTTGACAGCAACCTCATGAGAGACCTTGAGCCAGAGGCACACAGTTAAGTTGTGCCCAGATTCCTGACCTACAGAAGCTATGACCTAATAAATGTTTTATTGTTTTAAGGTGCTAGGTTTAGGAGTAATTTGTTAGATAGCAGTAGACAACTAATATAATTACCAATACCCTTACCTCCCTAAATTGGGTAATTTTTATGATACAAGATTACTGAACTAACTTTTTAGAGATTACAGACAAGTGTTTTTTCACAAATATACTATTAAGTGGGTCATCTCTTCCCAGCATCCACATTTTAAAAGTATATTTTCCAACATAAATTTTAGAAGTTAGTAAAATGGATGGAAAAAGCCTCTCTTATAGCACTTGATATTATTATAAACTATTTTAGAAGAATGTATATATATATATATATATATATATTTATTTATTTATTTATTTTCTTTTTCACTGATGTGCAGCTCGTTTCAGAATTGTATCAAAGTTTATTTTCAACTCTATTTTTTTTAAATTTCCGGATCCATATATATAGCTACCTACTCAACATCTCTACTTGAATGCTTTCAAGTTATCTCAAACTTAACTTGTTTATAACTAACATGATTATAACATAATCTTTTCCTTTTCCAAATCTGCTTGTCTCTGTTTCTTCTCTTAGTGAATAGTCTCATCATGCCTCCATTTCTGCACTCGAGAGAGTGGAGAGTTATCTGTGACAGTTTTCACATTAAGTGAAAGACAGGTTAATTTGCTGCCACAAATAGTAACTAATTTAGCATAGGTTAAATAACATAGAAACACATTTCTCTTTCACATGGTTTCTAAATAAGTGACTCTGGGTCGTGCGGGCAGGAGTGCTATCATCAGTATATGACTTCTATTTCTGGTTTCGAGGCAGTTTGTCCAATGCTGACCCTCTCTCAATGGAAAGAGAGAAAGGCAGGGGCCGAAACACATGACCAAACATAGTATGTACCACTATCGTTCACGTGCCACTGGCCAGGGCTTACTTACAAGAACACGTCAAACTACCAGGGAGTTGGAATCTGAGAAATGTAATCTCTAGCTGATTGGCCATGAGCTTAGCTAAAATTTGAAAAAGCTAGCATGGTTTGGGATTAAAAGGACATGGGGCGCCTGGGTGGCTCAGTCGGTTGAGCATCCGACTTCAGCTCAGGTCATGATCTCGCAGTCGGTGGGTTTGAGCCCCATGTCGTGCTCTGTGCTGACAGCTCAGAGCCTGGAGCCTGCTTCAGATCCTGTGTCTCCCTCTCTCTCTGCCCCTCCCCCACTCTCACTTTGTCTCACTCTGTCTCTCAAAAATAAATAAATATTTTTAAAAAATTAAAAAAAGAAAAAAGGACAGATTCATAGGGCAGACTGGCTGGGTTCAAATCCCGCTGACCAGCTGTGTGATCGATCTTTCATGAGTGAGTCTGCTTTTTCTCTGTTTCAGATTCCTCATGTGGGAAACGTAAATGATCTCATCTACTTTAGAGAAAGATATTTATAAAGTATTTAGAACTGTGCCTGGGACATTTAAGTGTTTTTCAGTTAAAATAAGTGTTATTAAGCAGGAGATCATGGGTATTGGTGAACAGCAAGTACTTAAATTTCAATTCCCCACATTTATTCTCCATATTTAACCTATCACCAAATTTGTCGATTTTTCTTCTTAAACACTCTCCATGTCTACTCTAACCTCTTTGAATCTACGTTTTCTTCTCTCTACCCTGAAACCTGCTCTTCACACTGTAAGAAGATTCTTTTCAGCCTGAAAGCATGACATTTCATTCTCCATCCATCATTCTTTGTGGTTTCTCCGAGTTTCTTCCTTTTAGAATGACAGAAGGAAAAAAGGAAGGGAGAAAAGAAGGGAGGGAGGAAGGAAGGAAGGAAGGGAAAAAAGAAGGAAGGGAGGGAATAGGGGGGACTCCTTTTATACCCTACAAGTCTCAAAGCTTCTCCTGGTTTTTAGAAAGAAGGAAAGAAAGGAGAAAGGAAAGGAGACTCCTTTTTACGTGCTGAAGCCCTGCCTATGCTTTTGGCTCCCTCTTCCCCTCTCAACATTCTATATGTCTTATTTTAATTTACTTCATAGATATACTATGCTTCTGTTGATCATAGTTTCCTTGCACACATTCTTCCCCTGCTCCACTCTTCCTTAAATTGACTCCAATTCTTTTCTTCAGGTTTAATTTAATTGTCGCTTCCTCTGTAGGTCTCAGTGACCACATATGTAAGGCCAGGTTCCCTGTCACTTACTTTCAAAGTAATGTAATTTTCCCTATAAAACGGACATCATAGTTTGTTTTAATACAAACTTATTGTTGTCTCTGAAAAAAAGATTTTCCTCTCTTACTATACAATAAATGTTTTAAAGTTAGTAATCAGATCTGCTTTATTATTATTATTATTATTGTTCAAAATTCTGTTTTTAGCTCATAGCACATGCTTGGCACATAGGAGGCATTCATGATATACTTGTGATGGAAGAAATAAATACCTAGAAAGACAATCATGTTATATTAATGATGAAAATGAATACAAATAAGCTGCTAAGAATAGACTCAGGAGTATTTTTTAAAATTTTTTATTAATTTTTGGGAGAGAGAGAAAGAGAGAACACGCGGGGGAGGGGCAGAGAGAGAGGGAGACACAGGATCTGAAGCAGGCTCCAGGCTCCGAGCTGTCAGCACAGAGCTCCACACAGGTCTCGAACCCACCAACCATGAGATCATGACCTGAGCTGAAGTCGGATGCTCAACCCGCTGAGCCACCCAGGCACCCCAGGAGTATTTTGTTAGTAGACAGATCCAAAGCTATCTACTGAGATGGATTGTGCATAATAAATTAAAAATGACTCAACAAGAACTTTATCTTTAAAATTGGGCTATGACTTTTTTTTTAAATTTTTTTTTTTTTAACGTTTACTTATTTTTGAGACAGAGCATGAACGGGGGAGGGTCAGAGAGAGGGAGACACAGAATCTGAAACAGGCTCCAGGCTCTGAGGTGTCAGCACAGAACCCGACGCGGGGCTCAAACTCACGGACCGCGAGATCATGACCTGAGCCGAAGTCGGACGCTTAACCGACTGAGCCACCCAGGCGCCCCCAAAAAATTGTGCTATGGCTTTTAAAACATTTCTCCAGTAAGCAATGAATCAGTAGTAATTATGAAATATACTCACTATTAAAACAATGAAGGATTTCTTTTTATTTGTATCATTAGAAAATTTATAAACATATACAAAAGAAGACTATAATCAACTCTCATAAACTCATTAGTACCATCAATGGTCATCTGTAATTTCATCTGTCTATGCACCTTTAATGGAGTATTTTGAAGCAAATCCACAAAAGAATGTTATTTTATTTTGAATTATTTAAGTATATTACTTTAAAATGACAGCAAGAGCATTTTCTTACATAACCTCAGTGGCATTATCACATGTAAAAAAAATTATTCAACACTCAGCTTATATCCAATACCCAGTTCGTATTCAAATTTCCTCTCTTGTCTGAATTTCTTTTTACAGTTGATTTTTCAGCTGAGGAGCCAAACAAGATTTGTTCATTTGTATTTAGCCATTATGGAATTCAGAATGTTTAAAAATGAAAAATAAAGCTTATGTTCAGTAATAGATCTCATTACTTGTGACTCTCTACCGGATTGCGAAGAATAGATAGATTTTGAATAGGCACATTTACTTGATTTTTGTAACCACAAGCATGGCAAAATTAAAATACCAAATTTTTGAAATACTTCTCACTAAGAAGTGGTACCTATGTCCTCTGCCCTTGGATCTTTGACAAATTAAATATGGCAGAAATGATGGTGTGGCAGTTTAGGGGCCAAGCCTTAAAAAACTGGAAGCTTCTAGGGGCACCTGGGTGGCTCAGTAGGTTAAGTGTCTGACTCTTGATTTTGGCTCAGGTCATGATATCACACTCTTGTATTCAAGCCCCACGTGGTCTCTGCACTGAGTGTGGAGTTGCTTAGGATTCTCTCTTCCCTTCTCTTTCTCTCCTTCCCCTGCTCACGCATTCTCTTTCTCTCTCAAAATAAATAAATAAACATTACAAAAAAAAAAGGAATTGGAAGCTTCTAGCTTTTGTCTCCTAGAACACTCTCTTTTCAAACTCTGAGCTACCATAGAAGCAATCTGACTACCCTGAGACCACCATTATGGAGAGGCTATGCATAGGTGGTGTACTTCCAGCTGAACCCAGTATTCTAGTCACCCCGATCAGGACACCAGATACCTTGGACTATTTGGGCCACCGTGACAGAATACCATAGGAAAGGTGGCTTATAAACAACAGAAATTTATTTCTCACAGTTTTGGAGGTGGAAATTGCAAGATTAAGTTATCAACAGATTTAGTATCTGGCAAGGATCCACTCCCTAGTTTATGGATGGCCATTTCTTCAGTGTCCTCACATGGCAGAAGGGGCAGGGAACTCTCTGTGGTCTCTGTTACAAGAGCACTGATTTCATTCATGAGGACCTCATCCTCATAACCTAATTAGCTCTCAAATACCTCAGCTGCAAACACTGTAATATTGAGGGTGAGGGTTTAAACATATGAATTTTGAAAGGATGCACACAGCCAGTTCATGGCACTAGAAATGTGAATGAGGCTGTCCCTTATCCTCCAGACAAGCCCGTCTGCCAGCTGAATAGCACTGGGTGACCTTAGTCAACACCATATTAACAGAAGAATCACTCCACTGAGCATTGACTAAATGCTTGACTTACAAATTGTGAGGTATTATAAAATGATTGCGGTTTTAAGTGGCAAAGCTTCAGAGTTATTTGTTAAGTAGCGATAGCTAACAGGAACCTTTCTCAGAGCTATTCTGAAGCCTCTAATTATTGTATATTAACAGTAGGTCAAAATTCAACTAAATTTACTAAACATGTTTACTACAACCCACTAGTATATTTTTTTTTCAACATTTATTTATTTTTGGGACAGAGAGACACAGAGCATGAACGGGGGAGGGGCAGAGAGAGAGGGAGACACAGAACTGGAAACAGGCTCCAGGCTCTGAGCCATCAGCCCAGAGCCCGACGCGGGGCTCGAACTCACGGACCGCGAGATCGTGACCTGGCTGAAGTCGGACGCTTAACCGACTGCGCCACCCAGGCGCCCCTACAACCCACTAGTATAATACAAGAATATAATCATTTAACTTTGCCATTTTTCCCCTTGTGGAAAAAAATCTCTCCCAAACCCTTATTCTGGAGTGCATTGATAGCAAGTTCAGTTTGGCTACATCTTTTGCCAAAAGTTTACCTAAACAGGTTTTCCTCTTTGTTTCCGAATTCAATATAGCTATATTTTAAATATACATCTGAGTGAATACTTGGTAAAAATGTCCATCTAGATGGAGGTGAGAGAAAGATGAAGGAAAGAAATAAAAGCTAGAGAGACAAAAATGTTTAGCAGTTAACTTATAGATTGCTTTATGCTATGTTAAGTCCTAATATGGGCTTCTATTTGCTTCAACTCCCAAAGTTTAACCCATTTCATCTTCTGAATACGTTGTCTTAATCTTTGAGAAAAAAATCATCCTAAAATTTGAATGTTTTTAATATTTTTCCCATGAAGAACTTATTCTACTTGAAGGCTACCAAAGTGTTAAAGATCGAGAAGCTAGTTAAGTCAAAGATTTTTCATGGTGTTTAATTCAGGAAGTGAGATTTCAAACCAAATAGTCTTTGCAGTATCTAAGTCTGTGTTTTGTACTCCACTGACAAGATGCTCTGGTATTCTTAAGACTCCTCTGATACTCATCCAAACAGACTGTTCACCTCAATATCTCTGGAAATACAGGTATGTAGAAAACGTTCCTTTCTAATTGTCCCTCATAAGTTTAGTTTTTTTGCACATAATCCCCAAAGTTATCTCCTGAACAATTGTGGCCAATTTATTTCTCAGTGACCTTGAAGAACTTAACATTTAATATTTCTAAGGGCAAACTGATTTTTTGAATCACAGGTATATTGTAAGTTTTTATTGTACAGTATTCATCCATAAGGTTTTTTTGTTTGTTCATCTTGTTTGTTTTTTGTTTTTTGTTTTTAATTTCTTCTGTTCTCTTCTCCTCTTTCATGAATTTCCAACAGCTTTTTTTTTATGGTCATTTCTTTGCATTCTAAACAACTTCATTTATGAATCTAGTGACCAAGAGTAGGGCCTGTACCCAAAGTACACAGTATCTGGTTCTCTTTCAAACAGACAAAAATGTATTTCTCTTTGGAATGATCAAAGGGCCAGTGCAATTGGCAACTTTCAAAGCATGATTATGGGTTAAACATTATCCTGTTCCTTCTAAGGCCAACTGCTGAAAAGAATTCTTTGGCTAAGAAAGAGTCTCACTGGTTTTTGGATGAGGTTTATGTTTTAATTTTATTTATCTGGACAGTTATAAAATGCAATTCTTTCTTGTGGTTGACAAATAATAAATTTCCAATATATATGTCAATAGTAGAATGAAAACATTAAAACTTATAGCACATTTTCCAGGAACCAAAAAGCTGGCATTCTGCTAAGGTATCCACAGTTAGAAACCACAACTGAAAGGCCTGTGGTGATTCCCAACCAACAGCAAGTGCTAGCAGGTTTTCTCTCCAAGATCCCTCATAAAAGACAGATCTAGGCACTCCATAATTGTCCATCCCTGCCTCCCTTCTAACAAAAATATCTGGAAAGCACCAGGATTGCATCTAAAGCAAAAATAGTCACCCATTTAATTTATATTAAAAAACAAAACAAAACCTCCTAGTAAACTTCTCAGTGAATCGGCAACGTCTCATCTTCCAACAGGCAAGCAGCTGACTTCCTTCTTCTCTTCGATTTATGGTAATATTTTACCTCCTTTCAGAAATCAGGGGCACATTCATGGACTAGGATAAAGAAAAAAAAAGCACCCCTTATTTAGCTTTCTTTCTTTCTTTTTTTTTTTTACTAAAAAATTTTGGAAAAAAAATATATACAGTAGAAGTATGTAGGGCTGGAATTATTGCACTACTGAAATTAATTTACAATGGTGAGATAACATTTGCCATGCTTTGTGTCTGCTAAGAAAAAATAGTATTAGTTACTTAAGAAGGCATTTTGGTCAAGTAGCCAAACATCTCTTGTTTCTACTTTGTGCAAAGCCTAGACTTTGAAGCTATGGAAGCAACTTATAGTTATAAAATAAATAACTTATGAGGATGAAAAGTACAGCACAGGGAATATAGGTTAATAGTATTATAACAACATTGTATAGATATGATAACCGTACTTATCGTGGTGAGCATTATGTAATGTATAGAATTGGTGATTCACTATGTGTTTCACCTGAAACCAACATAACACGGTATGTCAACAATATTTATATTAAAAAAATTTTTTTAAAGACTCTATGCCCTTGATATATTTTAGAAAATAAATATCTCCATAGATGACTGTACATAGGTCCTGAATGGTTGACCAGTTCTTTCAAAGACAGAGAAGACTAGAAGAAAGCAGAGACATCAATTGCATTTTACTTGGATTTATGTCTCTGGAGTCAGAATGGCTTGAAATCAAATCCTGCATAAGCCCATAGCAGCTGGCATTGCCTTGGGGCCTGTTACTGAATTTCTCTAATCATCTCTTTACCTCTATAATGGGGTTCAAAGAACATTTTTCTCAGGGTGGCTGTGAATATTATATTACTGGAATAAAACACATTCTGAACAGCATGTTTTACATTACCTAACTAGGAGTTTAAGTTGTATAAACCTCTATTTAACATGAAGTTATTTTACTGAACTGGAACCGACAACACCTTAGTAAAAATTTAATAGCTAACTAGGCGTATCCTTAAAGTAACATTTCCTCAAACAAAACTTTTGCTAAGCTTAGATTGTCAAGGTATTTAAAAAGATACAGGTGGCTAACTTATACTGAAATTTAAAGCCAAAACCTGAAAAATGTTTCAAGATGATTGAGTTTTAGCTGATTGTTTAGTTGGGCAATTTATAGCTAGCCCCTTATGTCAGATTGGGTACATAGGTAAGCAATGTGTAGCACATGCCTATGACAGACTTTTGTAATCAAACTAAGCTAAGGACAACTTTCTGAATTTCCTGGGTTTACTTTGTTTCAAAAAAAAAAAAAAGAAACACATCAATATGAGACCTTATTAAATGTGGATTTATTTGGAGTGATATGAAAGGCCCAACAAAATGTAATGTAACTATAACATTGTAATTTGAATTAGTTATAGCTGAATTGTGCCTGTATCTTTTGTATATTAGTACTTGAAATCACATAATATTGTAAACATTTTATAGAACATATAAAACATTGTTCTGCATGATCTTTGGGGTGAGTGTTTCCGATTGTCTGATATATTTCTTCTTGATTATTCTCAAACTAAACTTGTGGCACTTCAACTTCAGTTATAACATTAGTAAAATCAGTAGGTATTAAATATCTGTGTCCATATGTTCAGGCTCCTCTAAAAGATTCAATACTGGGATTTCCTGTGATAAAACAATATTAATAAGAACAACAACAGGAGAAGCAAAATATAAAAGAAATAGTGGACTCGATTTATAGAAATAAGTTTCTTTATATTCAGTGTGTTACCTTGAAATGGGAAGTGGTTGGGAGTGGTTTTTTGTTTTTGTTTTTTTGTTTTTGTTTTTTGTTTTTTGTTTTTTTTTTCAGGGAGCTTGTTCCTACTAAAATAATGGTAGCTAGCAGATTTATCTGGTCCTTCACCCAGGAATCATTCTATGCTCCTTTAGCCATCAGTCAAAAAGAAATAATATTGTAAGCATTATTTGGTAGTAGCATATTTTACTCATATATTCTTATCTAATTATAATCCTTGTTATCATACTATTTTTCCCCAAAGCTAGAGGGAAATAAGAAACAGGAAAAGGGGTGGGGGATGACTTATGAACCATAGAAGTTTCTTTATGGTTTACTTAAATAAAATCTGATCTTCTGCCCCCCCCAAATTAAAGTTTCTAGATCTTTGGGGAACACTGTCATTGAAACACATGTCTTAGAGTGACAATATATAGCATAGAAGATAGAAAAAAAACACTGAGATCAAGAAGGTGATGAGAATAATTTTTAAATCTCATTAGGAAAAAGAAAACAAATGACGCAGAGAAACATCAGTTTATGACTTAAAAAACTTATCAAATAAAGCACACTGCTTCTAGAATTACTGACCTATGAATTTAGCACCAAGATGTTGGTATGTTGCATAACACTCTCCTGAAAGGTGTAGAGTTTTTTTTTTTTTTCAAAGAGTTAATGTTTATTTATTTTTGAGAGAGAGAAAGAGACAGAGTGTGAGCAGGGGGATGGGGGGTCGGCGGGGAGCAGAGAGAGAGGGAGACAAGAATCTGAAGCAGACTTCAGGCTCTGAGCTGTCAGCACAGAGCCCAACCCGGGGCTCAAAGACATGAACAGTGAGACCAAGAGCTGAGCTGAAATCAAGAGTCAGATGCTGGAGCACCTAGGTGGCTCAGTCCTTTGGGCATCCTACTCTTGGTTTTGTTTGTGAGTTCAAGCCCCACATCCGGCTTTATGCTGACAGTGTGGAGCCTGCTTGGAATTCTCTTTCTCTCTCTCTCTGCTCCTCCCCTGTTCACTCCCTCTGTAAATAAACTAAAAAATTTTTTTTAAAAAGTCAGATGCTTAACTGACTGAGTCACCCAGGCACCCCAAAGTGTAGAGTTTTTAAGTGATATCTGCTAGAAACAGAAAAAGAGATCAGTCTAAAGTAGATTTCCAAACACCATAGGGCTCTAATGGTGACAAGCTGAATATCAAAAGTTTGATTTTGGCCAAAAGGAAATAAATAAATTTTTAAAGCCTTGATGTGATAGTTAAGTTCAAATCATGGTTGGGTCAGCATTAAGCACATAAAATGTAGTCATAATGTAAGGAAAAAAAATGACTGGATGAGATGTATACATGTTTTATTAATTTCAAAATAAATGGTAACATTGAACTATAAAGGTGTTTTTTTATAAATTATATTCCTATCTGTCTGTAAGACATAGATACAAATTAATCTGCATTTGTATAAAGATAGATGTTGGAAGGGGCGCCTGGGTGGCTCAGTAGGTTGAGCGTCTGACTTTGGCTCAGGTCATGATCTCGCGGTTTTTGAGTTCGAGCCCCGCATCGGGCTCTGTGCTGACAGCTCAGAGCCTGCAGCCTGCTTCAGATTCTGTGTCTCCTCCTCTCTCTGCCCCTCCCCTGCTCATGCTCTGTCTCTCTGTCTCTCAATAATAAATAAACGTTAAAAAAAATTTTTTTAAAGATAGATGTTGGGAAAAGTGAGTAAGCAAACTAGTTCCAGAAAATGTAGAAAATCAAGTTGGGAAATGATCACCACTAGTGGTCACACATAGTAATCAAGTGGGAAAAGGATCCAACCATGTGTGGCGAGATGATGAATTGGCAGTTTTAGGAAGACAGTGACTGCATAGACTCTAATTAATCCACTGTCCTCAGAGATGAAACTCCTGAATAAACATGATTATTACAGGGAGGTGTTAAGGGACTTAAATAATGAACTGAAGTGGGCATCATTTGAACAGCTGTTGATAAATGTGGCAGTGACAAAAGGAGACAGTGGAGAAAGAAACAAGAGCAGCCTTGGAGAGAAGACAGAAGGGGCCACTAGATCTTTGGGAAGGATGAAGGTGGAATTCATTACCAGCTCAGTAACCTCACAGAGGTTTTAGGCTCCCTGGTGAAGAAGTAAAAGGAGATGCCACACGATGCTTTTACTTGGGTTAGCAGAGAATATATATAGCTCACTACATGAGGTATGAGTGTGAAACACTCTTTTTTTTTAAACTTTTTTATAATGTTTATTTATTTTTGAGAGAGCAAGCGAGCAGGGGAGGGACAGAGAGAGGGGGAGACACAAAATCTGAAGCAGGCTCCAGGCTCTGAGCTGTCAACACAGAGCCCAATGCAGGGCTCGAACTCACAAACTGTGAGATCATGACCTGAGCCGAAGTCAGAGGCTTAACCGACTGAGCCACCAGGTGCCCTGAGAAACACACTTCATGTCAGAATTGATTTGGTAACAGTGGCTTGGAATTTTATAAGGGTTTAATGCTTGGGAAAGAGGGAGGAGGGTCAATGAGATATTATTTATAAGACATTTACCTATTTGCCTCAGTTTCTGGAACATAATAGATCATGTTTTGTTACCTTCCCTTTTATATATGTATAAATATAAATATAAATATAAATATAAATATAAATATAAATATAAATATAA